>NC_066585.1:215848133-216174799 GCF_024323335.1 Lathyrus oleraceus
GTTGCCCTGCAGCTACACCAGTTAACAAGGACCTGTGGGATAACTCGATTCTGAAAAGTGAAACCCCAGTCATTGTTGAGTTTTATTCAAACTGGTGTGGCCCGTGCAGGATGGTACACCGAGTTATTGATGAGGTTGCAACAGAGTATGCTGGAAGACTCAAGTGCTTTGTACTCAACACAGACGCTGATAAGCAAATTGCTGAAGAGTATGAAATTAACGTTGTACCAGTGGTTTTATTGTCTAAGAATGGCAAGAAATTTGACGTCGTAGTTGGCACCATGCCAAAGGAGTTTTATGTGTCTGCAATTGAGAGGATGCTCAATTGAGAGATAAACTTTTCTTGTCAATGTCATGTTGAATTTTGGTTAAAATTTCAGGTTATCTTGTTCGGCTGCTCAACATTACTGAGTTCTTCGTGTAAATACTTGATTTACTTTCTCTTGCAATATCTAGTAATGAATGTTCCACCTTCTATCCTGGATCTTCTTTGAATAGCATTGTTTAGGTACATGTTGAATTTGTTTGTTTCTTTGGTACCTGATTTGAACATCATCTGTTGTTCTGCAAGTACAATGTGATTTGCTTAGAATGTGCCTACTTTCCCTTTACTCAAAATTATTCCCTTGTTTTGTGACTCGGGTCTATTGATCAAACATGTGAATTTGGCCAATGCAATAGCATGAATTCAAATTCTCATGATGTGATATTAATTTTGATTACAGAAGAGGTAATTGATATATACCTACCTTTTAATTTTTATAATAAAATAGTATTACTGAATTAGTGGTTAGTATATTAGTTTTCAAGGTTTGAACTATAAACATCTTTCTTAAAACTTGTGTGTTCTTTAGTACGCAAACTGATCTAATCAACCTTAATTATAAAGAGGCCTAGGATGGAACTTTTAGCTTAAAAATACTCTTTAAGTTGTAAAAAAACATATTTTTCCGGTTTTATTGATTAAAAATGTTTTTTTTGTTATAGTAAGGACCGAAGAGAGTACTCTTAAATAAAAGGGATTGTTTTGATAAATCAATTCAGTTGATAGTTATGCAGAAATATCATTTGTATGGTTGCAGATTTGAATCTACAACATTTCACTTATTCATCTTTAAAAGATAAATGTTAGCAATTAAATAACTTAAAAAAAAGTTTACACTAATATGTCACTGTTATAAATAAATAAATATATATATATATATATATATATAATATATATATATATAGATATATATATATATATATATATATATATATATAGATATATATTTTATATATATATAGATATATATATATATATATATATATAGATATATATAGATATATATATATTATATATAGATATACATATATTTATACATATATATATATAATATATATATATATATATATATATATATATATATATTATATATATAGATAGATAGATATATATAGATATATATATCTATATATATATATATATATATATATATATATAGATATACATATATTTATATATAGATATACATATATTTATATATATATATATATATATCTATATATATATATTTATATATATATATATATATATATATATATATATATATATATATATATATATATATATATATATATATATATATATTTTATATATAGATATACATTTATTTATATATACATACATTTATTTATATAGATATCCTTTGTTTAGCTTATGTTACTTTTGCACGCAGAAAACTTTCTCTTGGGCTACCTTACAATGAGATTATTTATTTTCTTGTTGGTTACTTTGTATACTTGTTACATTACCCAATTTCCGAATCAAATAAACAAATCAATCATCCAACATCAAGTGACATTTTCCTAATCAAATTCAAAATACATTAAAACTACGATTAGCATTGTGCACCATGAATCTTAAGTGGTGGAGAATAAGTAAGAATGGAGCTTTCCTACCCTTACTCTGATTATTTTGGACGCAAGACGTTTGACTTGTTGTCTAGAATTTTCACCTCCGCCCATAGACTTTAGTACAATCTAATCACAAACTCTTTTTTCGTAAACCCTTATTCAAGGTAAAAACAATACAACCCATCAAACCTTATTTTTTGTGCCTTAAGGCACCACCCCGAAAACCATTTTCTCAAAGGTAAAATCAACCAACACACAAACACTTTCTACACTAAACTACGGAGCTTTGATTCCTCATCACCAAATGAGTGATACGTAGGCACAAGGGCCACAATACTTGACAAGCACAATAATAAAAAACCCAAAACAATCTCTTTCACACTCATTTTTGCAAATAAGAGTAAATATAAATAAATAAATAAATACCCACATACGTAAACAACCCAAATGATTCCCATGGAGTACTATGGACGTGAGGGGTGCTAATACCTTTTCCTTGCGTAACCGACTTCCGAACCCAAGTCTCGGTTGCAAGACCGATTCTTTATCCGTACCTTTGCGCTTCATGTGCACACCTTTTTCTTTCGAGAGTTTTATCGACTATTTCCTCTGTTCTCTCCCATAGAGGAAATCAAAATAAAATTCGGTGTCGACTCTTCTAATTTTCCATTTCTCTCTCCCTTTTGAGGGTGAGGGCATTCTTTTGTTCAGTCCCGGTTTCCTCGTTATCCGATTCGAAACCTCGATAGCGACTCCAATTACCTAGCAAAATATGAAACAAGTAATGATGTGACATACCGGTCTTTTGCGGAACCTCATATTTGAATAGTCACGCTCCTACTAACTGATGCTAGACTTTACTTTCTAGATAATTTTCTGACCTTATTTTCTAGATAATTTTCTGAATTTGTTTTTTTCTTTTTATTTTCCCATTTTTAAAAAAATGTATTGTTTTCTAAAAAACTATAGTAGATTGGATTTTTTTTTAAAAGAGGTTATTTCATAAAAAAACTCATATTCATGAGATAAAAAAATTGAAAATTAAGAGAAATTTGAGAAAATATTTAGTAGCCACAATATTATTTCCCATCCACCGTTTTCCCATCGTGCTTTTATTCATCCTCTGCGTCTGCGGTCCCATTTTGTGTGTGAGATTCTCTTCTCTTCCCATTCGTTACTCTCACTTTCACCATGCCTCTTTCTCTCATTTCCCCTTCTTACCTTCACTTACCTATATTTTCTTCTTCTTCTCCCTCTTCACGCCTTAATCCTCTTCCCTCGTTTTCCTTCCCTTCCCGAATTTCCCACAAACCCCTTCACCTTCACCTTCAAAACTCTCTTCTTTTTCCCAAGATTTGCTCTCAACTTCAACAAACCACAGGTATTTCTTTCCTTTATTCTTTACAGTAATCAATTTAATAAGAAATGCCAAAGTTGATATATTTTTCTTTACAATTTTCGGATTAATTTGGGGTTTCGTGTTTCGAACCAAAAACATATGAACACGAGATTTGAATCAGTTAGGTTTTATTTGGATCTAGGATCAAGATTCTATTTTTTATGGTGCATTCAAGATCCAATCCTTTGGAATTTTTATAAATTTAAAATTAAAATCTAGGATGGCTTGAATTGCATTTGTAACGCTTTCTCGCTTTGGAGTTTTTGGATGATTATAGACCAATTCTGTATCTTTTTTGTGCCTAAGTTAGTAATGCTACAAATATTTTTATCTGCCCTTTTTTGCTCAAACTTTTTTGTTTGACTTTCATTCTTTATACCTATTCCAATCTCTCTTAGTTTTTTATTAAAGGTGTGTGAAATTTGTTAGCTATGAAGTATGAAGCACGGAAACCGGAAACACGACACTCACACGTCTACACCGTTAATAATTTGAAAAATTGAATAAAGTAAACAAGTGTCGGTGTCAATTTCAGACACTAACACATAGACACACCTTTTTTTCCAGAGTATATGTGCTACATAGTGTGTTATTATGAGTTTAGCAGTGATAGTTTTGAAATGTTGTGAGGTGTCACTCAAGTACTTGTTTATAATCTGAAGAGCTAAGATGAATCAAGTTTCTATAAATATTTCTGTCATTTTGGATCATGGATGTTCAGTGTGAGGTTAATAATATGTTTTATTGTAAGAAATGAATATGCCAATATTCATATTCATCAATGTTGTTGTCATAAAAGCTTTAATCATTTGAGTTGAGGTTTAGTTTTACAAAACTTGATTGCTGTGAATTGTTTTGTGCCCTAAATAGCTAGTAGAGTAGACGAATGAGAGGACGTGAGATGACCGATCATGCTGATGTATTCTTATAAGTTGTAACTATAGATTAGGAGCATCATAAACCTAAAGATCAGTATGATCTTTTTATCACTTGCGTAGTTTCATTTTCAGAAAATTTGCAAGGCCTTATTGATCACTTTACTGATTCTTAGTTTAAGTTGCTAGCTGTATTGGAAAGGCTTTTTGAAGCATACTTAAGTATAAATGTTTCTTCCTGCAAAGGTTTTAATTTTGTGAACTTTGCAATGTCAATGAATGTTGAACTTTGAATCATTATATGATGGTCTTTTAATTTATGCGACTTTGTTGCCCTGCAACTACACCAGTTAACAAGGACCTGTGGGATAACTCGATTCTGAAAAGTGACACCCCAGTCCTTGTTGAGTTCTATGCAAACTGGTGTGGCCCGTGTAGGATGGTACACCGAGTTATTGATGAGGTTGAAACAGAGTATGCTGGAAGACTCAAGTGCTTTGTACTCAACACAGACGCTGATATGCAAATTGCTGAAGAGTATGAAATTAAGGCAGTACCAGTGGTTTTATTGTTTAAGAATGGCAAGAAATTTGACGTCATAGTTGGCACCATGCCAAAGGAGTTTTATGTGTCTGCAATTGAGAGGATGCTCAATTGAGAGATAAACTTTTGTTGTCAATGTCATGTTGAATTTTGGTTAAAATTTCAGGTTATCTTGTTCGGCTGCTCAACATTATTGAGTTCTTCGTGTAAATACTTGATTTACTTTCTCTTGCAATATCTAGTAATGAATGTTCCACCTTCTATCCCCGGATCTTCTTTGAATAGCATTGTTTAGGTACATGTTGAATTTGTTTGTTTCTTTGGTACCTGATTTGAACATCATCTGTTGTTCTGCAAGTACAATGTGATTTGCTTAGAATGTGCTTACTTTTCCTTTACTCAAAATTATTCCCTTGTTTTGTGACTCGGGTCTATTGATCAAACATGTGAATTTGGCCAATGCAATAGCATGAATTCAAATTCTCATGATGTGATATTAATTTTGATTACAGAAGAGGTAATTGATATATACCTACCTTTTAATTTTTATAATAAAATAGTATTACTGAATTAGTGGTTAGTATATTAGTTTTCAGGGTTTGAACTATAAACATCTTTCTTAAAACTTGTGTGTTCTTTAGTACGCAAACTGATCTAATCAACCTTAATTATAAAGAGGCCTAGGATGGAACTTTTAGCTTAAAAATACTCTATAAGTTGTAAAAAAAATATTTTTCCAGTTTTATTGATTAAAAATGTTTTTTTGTTATAGTAAGGACCGAAGAGAGTACTCTTAAATAAAAAGGATTGTTTTGATAAATCAATTCAGTTGATAGTTATGTAGAAATATCATTTGTATGATTGCAAATTTTAATCTGCAACATTTCACTTATTCATCTTTAAAAGATAAATGTTAGCAATTAAATAACTTAAAAAAAAGTTTACACTAATATGTCACTGTTATAAAAATCTATTTTTTAAGTCTCTCTCTCTCTCTTTCTCTCTCTCTCTCACACACACACACACACACATAGACACACACACACACACACACACATATATATATATATATATATATATATATATATATATATATATATATATATATATATATATATATATATATATATATATATATATATATATATATATATATATATATATATATATATATATATATATATATATATATATATATATATATATATATATATATATATATATATATATATATATATATATATACATATATACACACATATATATATATATATATATATATATATATATATATATATATATATATATATATATATATATATATATATATATATATATATATATATATATATATATATATATATATATATATTAGTGACCTTTGGAATAGGGACATTAAATGTTAGTCTCATCATTAAAATGCTTCACGTGATTGTTCTTACACGTGGTCATACATCATTAGAATAAAGTGCGGCTCTTCCCTTTAGGGTGCTCAAGTGTGCTTGAGTGTTTTTGTAATTTCGAGACACATATGATTGTTGTTTTTCACCTGCATGTTTTCTTTCATTTTGAGTTGTTGATTTTTCTATCTCGCTCCATTATATAAAGGTTATTTCATCTTCTAGAGCGTGTTTCCAGTCTTTGCACAAACTATAATTTTTCTCTTCTTTATGCAAACTCTGATTACCCCTCCTTGAGCACTAAGCATTCCTATTTTCCTGGTCCTTTTCTTATTTGGATTTGACACTCTTTTGGTTCATCACACCTTCATAGTGACCCTTCTTTGTATCCTTTCTTTCAAACATCCATTTTTCTAGGCACCACCTCTCTCCATCACAATGACCTTTATTTCCTTTGTTTTAGAAATGGCCAATGTAGAAGTTGAACATGTGAATATCATAGAAATATCTAGTGGAGATAATATAAGCGATATTTATTTTCACACTGAGATAGTATACCCATAAATATTGAATGTCACTCATTTGACAATCACCCGCCTTTTTGATAACCTTATTGTTCTTAATGATAGTTCTAAATCCGACGAGGGTTCCATAGAAGATGTTAGTGAACTCTTGAGTCCCCACTTTGACAGAAGTATAAATGCTTTTGTAGAATGAGTCTCAGGAATGAACATATATCGTCCTATTGTTGGGGAGGCTGGTGTTGGTCCATCCTTTTTGTGTTACACAAGGCAAATCTTGAGTTTGTTGAGGCGTACCATGATAACATGAGAGCTTGTATTTTGATTAAAGCTTTTAGTTCTTTGAATGACCAAGATTCCATTTGCAAGGAGGTTAGAGGATATCTTAATTTTCAGGGTCATTTTCGAATTCATGACGAACATTATCTTTTTGTTGATAGTGAGGTAGACATGATTCGAAAGGATCGATAAAGTCTCGTATTGTATGTCGGTGGTGCTCAACATTTTTGGGTGGAGATCGAATTGGTGGGGATGACTTCTTTCTTCAGTAGAGGTGAGAATATGTCATGTGAACTTATTTAAATTAAATATGAATAATTTTATTAATAAGAAAGACCCATACTTTTTTATAAACTTATTTAGTTAAAAATGCTAGGTCTCAGTCCATAAAAAAAAGTCTTTTAAGCCTATCAGGCCAACCTATTTAAATAAATATGAATAATTTTATTATTATTATTATTATTATTATTATTATTATTATTATTATTATTATTATTATTATTATAATATTGTATTTTGAATATAAATCTAAGAATAAAACTTAGTTATCTTCAAAAACTTATAAAAATAGGATGAAAACACCTTATGAACAATGTCATAAGTTGTTTTCATAAGTTTTCCTAAATAAAATCTCACAAAACTTATACTACTGGATAAGCTCAAATAAATCAATGCAAATAAACTTTTTGTATCATATATCTTTTAGTTTTTTTAGTCTATATAAATATTAATTGAATTGTTTATTTACACATGTTCAAATAAATTAGGCTAACAAATTAATCAGACATTCAAAAAGATCCAACTCAAACATAAAAATAAGTCGATGACAAATTACAAGTCAGGCTTAGGCTTTGATATTTTTAGCATCAAACTTAAACTTGACAAAGTCTGACTCAGTTCAACTCATTCTCACCTTTAGTCTTCAGTAGCACTCAAAATTTGGAGGGTGTTTGTTCAGATGCGGAGCTATATTATAATTGGTATGTTTTCACACCGACCTCGACAAGAGGGTGTGTAGCTCCCCCGACTGATGTTTAGTGTATCTTTATGAATGTATGTTCTTAAAACTGAGGCTCAAATTGCCCTTTAATGGTTATGAGGTAGAAATATTAAATCATTTGAGAATCGCTTTGTCCCAATTGCACCCGGTAGTTTGGGTCTTTGTAAAAGTGTTCCAATACTGATGTGAGTATCGACGATGAGTGTTAATTTTAAAATTATTCTTAAATCTCTTCAATGTGACATATACTTATGCTCGAGATGAGTGAGCGTAAGGGTTGCTCTCGTCCCGTCAATCAATCAAGATGTTCGACGTTTATCTTGAAAGTTGATTTTTTTATGGATAATTACTTATTGATAATCCCTAGAATTGAGAAGCCCACTCTACATTGTGCATTTTCCCGTAGACAATCATTCCCGTTCAGGTCTCCTTGTTCGGAGCCGATGAAATGTGGATAAGTAACTCAAAAATGTTGGACTCAAGATCATTTCTTTTGGCCTCTAAAAAGTTATGCACATGTTTCTGTTTCTCTAACTCCGAAAGAAGATTTGTTAAAAGAAAGTTTTTCTCCTTTTGAAAAATCTTAAGCAACAAGGATAAGACCGGTCCTTTGGGATGTATTACCTTCTCACCACATTTTACAATTTTTAAAATATAAGAATGTAGATGAAATTTAAAATATAAATTTAATGGATATTATCCTCACATTTTGTAAAATAGTTTTACATCAATGTCAAATAGAAAACCACTATGTCATATACTTCTTTCCCTTTTAATTTTTACATAGCAGTTATACATAGTTTCCTTTTTTTAATTAATGTATAAATCCATGTCATTAATTATAAAATTGTCAAAATATTTTTAGTTTAATAAACAAAATGAAAATTCTTATAGGAAAAGGAGAAATAATAATATAAAAAATATATAATTAGTAATTATCTTAATTTATATATAGATAATCTAAAAATGACGTGTAAAGGTAATATTATGAACAATTTATAGCTATTTTCAAAATAACTACCAATTACATAATTTTTATTGAACATTAGCAAAAAAAAAAACTATTCACAAGCCTAAGAAATACATAAAATTTAAAATTAAAAGAAAATTTATTTGATTCGACTTCAAATAGTAGTAAGTTTTAAATGGCATAAAATAAATATCCAAATTAATAAAGTCAAATAAAATGAATTTGATTCAGTTTCAAATCATTTTTCGCATAAAATCTCGAAAATAATAAAATCATTAATTTAGTTTTTATCCAATTGATCTAAACATTCTTCATAGCATTAAAAGGGTAAATAAATTGGGCGTGAGAAGAAGAATATACATATAGCAGAAATAGAAGGTTCGAAAAGACAGAACGGCGCCGAAATGGAAGGTTCATTCATAGTACCAATGAAAGGGCAGCAGTATTCTACTCAATGAGTCAGTATATCTTTCTCTCACTCTCTCTCCCCTTTTTACCCATTCCCAACCAAACCCCTAACCTCGATTTCCGTTCCGTTCCTCTCTCTCCGATGGAATCTCGTAAATTGGCTGCGTTACTTTCCTCTCTAATTTCTCAACTCCTCCTCATCATTCTCCTCATTTTCCCTCCCAATTCCCTCCACCTCAATTCCACTCCCCATTCCAATTCCAATTCTAATTCCAATTCCACCACTTTCTCTCTCATCCATCACTTTCTCTTCTCCCAACAAACCGCCGTCACCACCACCCTCCTCTCCCGCAAACGCAAACGCCCTAAACACCACCACCACCGCCACCACCACCCCACCCCTAACCCCGATTGGTTCCCCAACTCCTTCCTAATGTCCTCCTCTACATTCGAATGGCTTACCGGTTTACTAGAACCTCTCCTCGAATGCCGTGACCCTGCTTATCTCTTCCCTCTCAACCTCTCCGCCGGCGTCCGTCTCGGTATCGGTCTCTTCCGTCTCGCTAACGGCTCCGATTACTCGCAAATTTCATCTCAATTCAACGTCCCTGTCTCCGTCGCTAAATTCTGCGTTAAACAACTCTGTAGAGTCCTCTGTACAAATTTCCGATTCTGGCTTTCTTTCCCAAACGCAAACGACCTTCGTTCCATCTCCCAGAATTTCGAATCTCTCTCCGGTTTGCCTAATTGCTCCGGCGTCATTTTCTGCTCTCGCTTCGAAATCGCTCCTTCATCACCCTCATCATCAACATCCTCATCATCAGTATCAGTATCCCAACAACAACAGCGACAGCAACAGCAACATTCCTCAATCGCAGCTCAAATAGTCGTCGATTCCACGTGTCGAATTCTTAGCATTGCCGCCGGTTTTTTCGGGCATAAGACGGACTCTGTGATTCTTAAAGCTTCGAGTTTGTTCAATGATATAGACGATGGAATGCTTTTGAATGCTTCTCCGGTGAACGGTGTTAATCAGTATTTCATTGGTGATTCTGGGTATCCTCTACTTCCTTGGCTCATGGTACCTTTTGTTGATAATGTAGCTGTTTCTGGTTCTGTTGAAGAGAGTTTCAATGCTGCTCATGAACTGATGCGGATTCCGGCTTTAAGAACGGACGCTAGTTTGAGGAAATGGGGTGTTCTGAGTCGGCCGATTCGCGAGGAGATTAAGATGGCTGTAGCTTATATCGGTGCTTGTTCGATTCTTCATAATAGTTTGTTGATGAGGGAGGATTTTTCTGCTTTGGTTTGTGATTTTGAACCTCAGAGAAAAAACAGACAACCTTGTGTATTTGAGGATGATCGTGTATCGGAGGAGGCTTTGGCGATGAGGATGACATTGGGTACCATGGCAAAGAAAATTAGTAGTTAGTTCAGTTCAGATTCTTAATTGGTGGGGGAAAGGTATACTGATTCATGATGCTTCAAGATGTATGCAATTTTTCAGCTTCCACTCTTAGTTAATTAGTGTGGATGCGGTATTGTAAATACTGCCTCTTGAGCATTTCATAGTTATATTCTTTTTGATGATTACAAGTCTTTTGATAATGTTATAGATTTAATTACATTGATGTTTTTATGGTGCCCGAGATAAAAGATTCTCACCATGGTTTTAAGTTGTGGATGCGATTGCGGTCATTTGTTGTTGCAACTGTGATTTTTGATTGAGAAGAGTTTAAAATACGTCGCCAAAATATTTCAGAAGTAAAATGAGTTTTGGGTTCTAAATTTTGAGTTTTGATGAAGTTGGGTGATACGGTTGCGGAGACTACCGCATTAGCAATATTGCGGTTGCGGGCTGCAATTTAAAAGCATGATTCTCACTATTTGTTATGTACTTAGATCGAGTAGTTTCATAACTCATACCATTTTGATTCATTGTTATAGTACTGACCATTTGATATTGCCATGATACCAATCTTTTTGAATTGCCAGATATAACTGAACTTTGTTTATGCTGCTTTTAGTTTTGGTTTGACTTTCATCAGTGTTTTGACTTGAGATAGTACTGATAAGGCTTGATGAAATCTGAAACTTGCCAATTGTAACATGATATGCTAAACAAGTGCACCTTGCAAATTTAACGGTGAATTTTAAATAACGCTACGGTCGCGTAAAAGCTTTTGCGATTTTGGTCGGTACAGGTGTTGCGGTGTTGCGACACTGATTGCGATTGTCGCAGTGTAAACTGAACACAAATTTTTCTTTATCATAAAATTTGTGAAATAACGGTATTGATAGATTTTGCGGTAAAGGACGTTTTTAAAACCTTATGTTGTGGTTAGAATAGATTTGGTCATTAGTAATAATGTTAGTTCTGTAAACTTGATATTTGTTGTTGATGATATATAGTGGACATAATGACATTTAGAAGAATGGATGGACATGCATTTAACTGTGTGATTTGTTACCTAGCTAAAATTATACTACTGTAGAAAAGGGGCATTGAAACCTCATGATCCTTTTGATATGATTTAGTCTTTTGTTTCTTTAAATCTCCAGGAAACTGCCTGATACCAACTTGATTATTGTATTGATTACTGGTTAGAGTATCTGTCTTAATTGCTCTTTTCTGTTCTTAGTGGTCTGAGAAAACTATAAGCAAACAGTCCTTTACTCTTTTGAAGTTCTGAACATTTGCTGTCATCTTATTGATTAATATAATCTTCTATCCAAAGTAGAAACAAAAGAAAAATTAACCGAAAGAAATTGAAATTGATTCAATGACTTTGAAATTTCATGACTTTAGATTTCAGTCAAGTGATTACTCAACAATTTGTGTCAAAATACATGCTCATGTGATCAATATTACTACTTTTAACCTTTTCTCTATGTACCGATAGAAATCTAAACTTGTTTTCAAAAACAAAAATTGTACACAAGCCAATAGAGCTACAACCCTACAGCTTCTTGCCGCGTCCAAAATATTTTTGTCAGATTACATAGCCAATAGAGCTAAAAACATAGTATTTCTTTTGCATGGCGACATACTTTCTCCAAGTGTCACCCAAGCTAATTGTGTATAAGAATTGTCTAAATGGAATACAAAAAAGTTTTACTCTAGGAAAGGAGATAATCGTAGGCCCATGCATATGATTAAGTGGTATACTTTAACTCTTCTTAACTATCTTGGAGAGTTTGCTATTAGAAAGCTCCCCCGATGAATAATTTGTCACTTGCCTTGATCCCTAGCAGGGCAGTGTTAGGTTAACCAAATATGAGAAAAAAATCTTTAAGGTCTTGCTTGTTTTACTAGGTTTAAAAGATAGAAACCTCTTGATTGATATATCGTCAACATAGTCACTATTATTATATTTACTGCAAGTACAATACAATTGACGCACATTGTGGGGTCACATAAAACATTCTTGGACCGCACTCTCTCAATAAGAGTTTTGCTCAATTAAATGTCATTTCACAATCCTCTAGTATATCGTCAACATAGTCACTATTATTATATTTACTGCAAGTACAATACAATTGACGCACATTGTGGGATCACATAAAACATTCTTGGACCGCACTCTCTCAATAAGAGTTTTGCTCAATTAAATGTCATTTCACAATCCTCTAGTGATTTGAAAGCCCTAACATAAATGTAGGTTGTTATGGATGAACTGCGTCGCCAGAGCGAAACCATGCAAGTAGCCGTATAGACGACGACAACAACAACAAGGTGACATATAGTAAGAAGGGGTAGAGGTTGAAGTCCCTTAACCCCTCTCAGCCGACCCTTAAGAGCAAGTAACCGCCTTCAACACACATATCATATGCGCGACTGACTATCTCAAATGCAAGTTCCTCTTTGGAATCTTGAAGGAGGTCACCTTGCGCTGGGATATGAATATTTCCAAATTCTACGTGATCAATTACCATGACTTATCTTGAAAACTAATCCATCAGTTCTCAATCAGTAAACCTCAGAAGGAACCACATGTCTCTTTAATGTGAGGTAGGGACACTCTGAGCCATTACGTGAATATTTAGCATGTTTCATTGAAACCACAATCAAAGTGGTAAATCCTAACCAATATACATTCACACGAGCCTTCTAGAATGGGTTGAAATACATACACTTCAATGAGTCTCTCACCCGTAAAACTATTGATTTAATATAAGAATAATAGCGAAGGCAAAGTGTTACGCCAATGGTGTGGAGAGTAGTATAAATATCCCATATAGATAAGAAATTATGAGTTATGCTCCTTTAGTTAGCACAAGAACAATTGTCATCAATCGATTAAAGATTGAGGAAACTTCAAACCATCGTCCAAAAGGCGTGTGAAAAATTGCACACCATTGAATACGAAGCAAAAACATATATGGGGTGAAGTTTATGACACGAGAGTCATTCCCGGACCCTAGTCCCAACATGAGAGTTATGGGAAATGATCCCATTAAATGATATAGGTACCACAAGGTAAAATTGTTGGTGTAAGCCCTAGAGGCCAATACTTTTGGTACTTGTATCGAATTATTTATTAATAATAAAATGTTTTTTCTTTATTATGTTTGTTTAATAAAGTCCCTAGGATAGCTAGTCTGTTTAATGTATCAAGTGTGACTTGATCATGAAATCACATTAAACATAAGGACACTATTCTTAAAGTATTTGTAGTCGAGCTTTATTGTGAAGTGGGATAACATTAAAGCATTAAGACTATTATGTATATAGACTGATGATCACATCTCATGGATCATGGATAAGAAGTTATCAAGTCTTAAACATAGGTATGAATATTAAGAGTAATATTTATACTGGATTGACCCGCTATGAGAATACTATATAGAATGTTATGCAAAGTGTCATAAGTTATTCTCATGGTGATAATGGTGTATACCACCCTTCGACCTGAAACCACTATGGACCCTAGATGTAGAGTCGAGTGCTTTATTACTGATCAAACGTTGTCCGTAACTGGATAACCATAAAAACAGTTGATGGGTACTCCACGAAGCATGCTGAGGGACATGAGTGACCTAGATGGAATTTGTCCATCCTGCATAACAGGATAAATGTCTATGAGCCCAATATTGAACTGGACAAGGATGACACGGTCTATGCCTTGTGTTCAATATAGACATAAGGGCAAAAGGGTAATTATGCACATAAGTATTATCACAGAAGGATTTGTCATATCACATGACATTTCCGTGTCTTGGGTAGCAGTGATGTGTTGCTAGATACCGCTCACTGTTTATTATGTTAAATACGTGATTTAATATAATTGCCAATGCCGCGAAAACCTACAGGGTCACACACAAAGGACAGATTGATGAGAGATAGAGTAACTAAGGAACACCGTAAGGTATGGTGCACTTAAGTGAATTGTAGAACATCGTAATGTACGGTGTACTTAAGTAGAATAAGAAATATGGTAAGGTACCATGGGCTTAAGTGATTTTGGCATATTATAAGATATGTGCCAAATACACTTAAGTGGGCTTTTTAGCTTGAAGCCCACACAAGTGGTTCTATAAATAGAACCCTTGTGCAAAAGCATTCATTGCGGTTTCATTTTCGTTTTCTCTTTCTCTCTCTCTCTCTCACTCAAAGTCTTCATTCATAACAGCTAGCACTGAGATTGAAGGAATCCGTTCGTGTGGACTGAGTAGAGGCGTTGTCATCGTTCAACGTTCGTGATCGCTCCGTAGATCTGCATCAAAGGTTTCAATCATCACAACAGGTAACTATTCTATCACTGATCATGCCCATTCGTAAGGATCACTAAAGGAGAAAATTTTAATTTCCGCTGCGTTTTGGATCGCCGTTCTCCTTTAGTGGTATCAGAGCCACTTACGAAACCATGCATCAGATAGTTGTTTATTTTCTGTATTAATATGATTAAAAGACAGAATGAATCAAAGAATAAGCAAGTAATTAAATTTGGCATCATGTGTGTACGATTTGGATGATTGATGTTGACTATGCTTCGGAACCGACATTAGTATGGTGAAGCAGCGATACATCGATCGTCCATAGGTTACGCAATTGAGACCGATCAAATTATATATGATATAAGTAATCCTAATGCAAAGTAAAGTATATATGATATACTGTTTCTGTTTCGTCATTCAAACACTAAATGGTTGTTTTCCTTTGAGCAACCAATGGTCATTTGCTTCGGAATCCGACATTAGTATGGTGAAGCAATGACCTATTGATCAATCATACTGAATCAACAATCGAGGTGTGTTTGACGGTCTGAAATTTGTGCATTAGGGTTAGTGACGACACAAGGGTTGTGCCGTCAAGGAGTTGTGAATTGAGGGCTTGTTGGAACACGTCTGTTGACTGTTTCAAAGCGCTGGTTTTTTGGCCGCGTGACGATCGTCATGGACCTGTGACGATCGTAACAAGCTAGACGTGACGGTCGTAACATGCTTTGTGACGGTCGTCACATTCACAGATCCAGAATTTTAGGCGTTTCTGTTATTTTGGCCGCGTGACGTTCGTCATGGGCCTGTGACGGTCGTAACAAGCTGGACGTGACGGTTGTAACATGCTTGTGACGGCCGTCACATTCACAGAGTCAGAATTCTTGGGGTTTCCGTTTTGTGACTGCGCAAGAGTTGTGTTGATGCAAAACGACGCCGATTTCAAATGAATTGTTCATTAAAAAATTTGGACAGGGGCGTTGCTCCTACAACCCCGCAAGGGGCGCTGCCCGGACAGCGGACCCCCGGCTAACTCTGCGTAGTGTGATCGGTCACCGAAATTTAATTTGGTTTTAATTAATTAAAGAATTAAAATTAATAATAATAATGTGTTTATTATTATTGACTTGTGGTGATTAGTTATGGCCTTAGTTTTCCTTTATTTTGTTTTGGTTTTTTTTTAATACGACCTGCGTGTCGTGCCTCTCCTTTTAATCTCTTAATGTAACTTCTTTTCTCATCTCAATCCCTCGTATGTAAAACGAGTTTCTTCTGTAATGTAATGTTATGAAGAAAGAGAATAATTCAATATCAAAGGAGGACAATGTTATGAAGAAAGAGAAGAATTCAATATCAAAGGAGGACAACCTTGAAGATCTTGCTTGGAGAAGCTTAGATCGTTATTAGGTTAGCTTAGGTTCTCTCATTGACTTGGGAGAACAAATTGCGCTAGGGGCTATAACTGTTTCATTATGTATGTTGATGCATGTGAATGTATGTTGATGCATGTGAATGTATGTTGATGCATGTGAGAGACAATTTATATGATAAATAAGCCAGTGAGATCAGAACAATTGCAATTCCCTTAAATTAAATATTAAGTTTATGCTTTCCAAGTTTTAACACTCATCAAGACTAGTATCAGATAATGTAGGTTTCGCCTACGCGAGATGCATGTTCTATATTAGTAAGGTGCAATGGGATAATTGTAATATCCAACTGCTAAAACAATGGGTCAAACTTAACTAAACAAATTATAATAATATTATATATGTTTAGAAGCAAGAGTCGGAAATGATCCATATGATGGATTGGAATAAGGAGTTATTCACCCAACTGAAATTTTTGAGAGTTGTATTAGATACAATTGGAAGGAGTTACTACCTAAATAACCTAGTTTTGTGTAATCCGCCTACGCGGACTTAGAACAAAGTGAAATATGGATCTCGACCCACTAGAAAATCTTCCAACGGGATTTTCCGAATCAAATGATGAGGGTCATTTGTTTTGAGTAAAATAGTGGGAGCATATTTAATTAAAGGCCTAATTAAATATGTTAATGATACTTATATTTTCATTAATTTCATGTAGATTACCATGACAACCAACACCTCTAACAACATTTTGTGATCAATCCTTGACAAGGAAAAATTGTCTAGGACAATTTTTCTGGATTGACACCGAAACCTGAGGATTATCCTCAAACATGATAGAAAGTTGTATGTCTTGGAGAAACCTGTTCCTGAAGAGGAACCTCCTAGTTCTGCACCTAAGGCAGAAAGAGATGCTTATAAGAATCATGTCGATGATGCCAATGAAACTGCTTGTCTCATGCTAGCTACCATGAACTCAGAATTGCAAAAGCAACATGAGAACATGACAGCGTTCGATATGATCGAACACCTGAAGATGCTCTATCAAGAGTAAGCAAGGCATGAGAGGTTTGAAGTTTCAAAAGCCCTTTTTCAAGGCAAGTTAGCTGAGGGAGCCCCTGTAAGTCCCCATGTGCTCAAGATGATTGGGTATGTGGAAAACCTTGAAAGGTCGGGTTTTCCCCTCGGAAAGGAACTTGCGACTGATTTGATCTTGCAATCGTTGCCAGATAGATTCAGTCAATGTGTCCTAAATTTCAATATGAATGATATGGACAAATCTCTTCCTGAACTGCTAGTCATGTTAAAGACTGCTGAGCAGAACCTAAAGTCAAAAGGGAATTTCATTATGATGATCGGAAATGGAAAGAGACAAAACAAAAGACCCATCAAGCAGGGTGATAAAGGGAAAGGCGAGGAAGTTGCCAAACCCAGACCCAGTGTTGCTGCTTTGAAGCCTAGTGGAGGCATAGCAAAGGCAGGCACCTGCTTCCATTGCGGTAAGATCGGACACCGGAAGAGAAACTTCCTAAAGTACCTGGAAGAAAGAAAAGGATGAAACCTAATGAGTTAAATCCAACTTACCTTTGGTATTGTCGATTAGGCCACATAAATGAGAAACGCATTTCCAAACTCCATAAAGATGGACTCTTTAACTCTTTTGATTATGAATCATATGAGACATGCAGATCTTGTTTAATTGGAAAGATGACAAAGTCTCCATTCACAAGAAAAGGTGAAAGAGCTAATGATCTTTTGGCCCTCATACACACTGATGTATGTGGACCATTGAACATACCAGCCAGAGGAGGTTTTCAGTACTTCATCACATTCGCTGATGATTTCAGTAGATATGGTTATGTGTATTTAATAAAACACAAATCAGAGTCCTTTGAAAAGTTCAAGGATTTCAAGAATGAAGTACAAAACCAACTGGGTAAGAATATTAAAACTCTTCGATCAGATCGAGGTGGTGAGTATTTAATCCTAGAGTTTAATGACCATCTGAAAGAGTGTGGGATCCTATCCCAACTTACTCCTCCTGGAACACCCCAATGGAATGGTGTATCTGAGAGAAGAAATCGAACCCTGTTAGACATGGTCCGATCCATGATGAGTCACACTGATCTTCCAAACTCCTTTTGGGGACATGCACTATTGACAACAGCTTACACACTTAACCATATTCCATCCAAAAAGGTTGAGAAGACACCATATGAAATATGGAATGGTAAGAAACCACATATGTCTTACATGAAGATTTGGGGTTGCGAAGTTTATGTGAAACGATAAATTTCAACTAAGCTTGAGCCAAAATCTGGAAAATGCTTATTTGTGGGGTATCCTAAAGAAACAAGAGGGTATTACTTCTACAATCCTTCTGAGGGCAAAGTGTTTGTCGCTCGAACTGGAGTTTTCCTAGAAAAGGATTTTATTTCCAAAGGAACCAGTGGGAGGAAAGTAGAGCTTGAAGAAATTCAAGAATCACAAAGCATTGATACACCTATGGAGGAATTAGATCAGGAAACACAAGTAGTTGTGGAAGAGTAACCTGCTCAAGTAGAACAAGACCAACGTAGGTCAGGCAGGATACGTCACCTACCTGAGAGATATGGATATCTCATAACTGATCAAGGTGATGTATTACTCATGGATCAAGATGAGCCTGTGACCTACCAAGAGGCCATAGTTGGTCCCGAGTCGGAGAAGTGGCTAGAAGCCATGAAATCTGAAATGGATTTCATGTACACAAACCAAGTTTGGACCTTGGTAGAGCCTCCTGTAGGAGTTAACCCTATAGGGTGCAAGTGGGTCTTCAAAAAGAAGACTGGCATGGATGGTAAGGTACATACCTATAAGGCAAGACTGGTTGCAAAAGGATATAAACAAATTCATGGGGTTAACTATGATGAAACCTTTTCACCAGTTGCAATGCTTAAATCTGTTCAGATTTTACTTGCTATCGCTGCATATCATGATTATGAAATATGGCAGATGGATGTCAAAACTGCTTTCCTTAATGGGAATCTTCTTGAGGATGTGTACAGGACACATCCTGAAGGATTTGACATACCAGAAGAAGCCCAAAAGATATGTAAGTTACAAAGATCAATCTATGGATTGAAGCAAGCTTCCAGAAGCTGGAATCTTCGTTTTGATGAAACAATAAAACAATATGGATTCATCAAGAACGAAGATGAGCCTTGTGTCTACAAGAAGGTTAGTGGGAGCATGATCGTTTTCCTGCTATTATATGTATATGACATATTACTCATTGGAAATGATATCCCTACCCTACAACAAGTAAAGTCTTGGTTGGGGAAATGCTTTTCTATGAAGGACCTAGGTGAAGCAGCCTATATATTAGAAATCAGAATATCCTTAAGTATTGGAGAAGGACTAAGGACTCATTCTTGATATATGGAGGTCAAGAAGAGCTGGCTATAATTGGATACACCGATGCTAGCTTCTAGACAGATAAGGATGACTTTAGATCGCAATCTGGTTATGTGTTTTGCTTAAACGGTGGCGCTATGAGCTGGAAAAGTTCAAAGCAAGATACAATTGCTGATTCTACAACCGAGGCCGAGTATATTGCTGCCTTAAGTGCAGCAAAGGAAACTGTTTGGATCAAAAAGTTCATTAGTGAACTTGGCATAGTTTCTAGAATTGTGGATCCCATTGGTCTCTATTGTGATAACAATGGTGCTATCACACAAGCTAAGGAGCCTAGATCTCACCAACGATCGAAACACATACTTAGGCGTTATCATCTCATTCGAGAGATAATAGATAGAGGAGATTTGAAAATATGCAGAGTACCTACACTTGACAATATTGCTGACCCACTGACAAAGCCTCTTGCACAGCAGAAGCATGATGGCCATACTAGATCTATGGGCATTAGGGGTATGCCTGATTGGCTCTAGTGCTAGTGGAAGATTATTGGTGTAAGCCCTAGAGGCCAATACTTTTGGTACTTGTATTGAACTATTTATTAATAATAAAATGCTTTTTCTTTATTATGTTTGTTTAATAAAGTCCCTAGGATAGCTAGTCCGTTTAATGTATCAAGTGTGACTTGATCATGAGATCACATTAAACATAAGGACACTATTCTTAAAGTATCCGTAGTCGAGCTTTATTGTGAAGTGGGATAACATTAAAGCATTAAGACTATTATGTATATAGACTGATGATCACATCACATGGATCATGGATAAGGAGTTATCAAGTCTTAAACATAGGTATGAATATTAAGAGTAATATTTATACTGGATTGACCCGCTATGAGAATACTATATAGAATGTTATGCAAAGTGTCATAAGTTATTCTCATGGTGATAATGGTGTATACCACCCTTCGACCTGAAACCACTATGGACCCTAGATGTAGAGTCGAGTGCTTTATTGCTGATCAAACGTTGTCCGTAACTAGATAACCATAAAGACAGTTGATGGGTACTCCACGAAGCATGATGAGGGACATGAGTGACCTAGATGGAATTTGTCCATCCTGCATAATAGGATAAATGTCTATGGGCCCAATATTGAACTGGACAAGGATGACACGGTTTATGCCTTGTGTTCAATATAGACATGAGGGCAAAAGGGTAATTATGCACATAAGTATTATCACAGAAGGATTTGTCAGATCACATGACATTTTCGTGTCTTGGGTAGCAGTGATGTGTTGCTAGATACCGCTCACTGTTTATTATGTTAAATATGTGATTTAATATAATTGCCAATGCCGCGAAAACCTACAGGGTCACACACAAAGGATGGATTGATGAGAGATAGAGTAACTAAGGAACACCGTAAGGTACGGTGCACTTAAGTGAATTGTAGAACATCGTAATGTACGGTGTACTTAAGTAGAATACGAAATATGGTAAGGTACCATGGGCTTAAGTGATTTTGGCATATTATAAGATATGGGCCAAATACACTTAAGTGGGCTTTTTAGCTTAAATCCCACACAAGTGGTTCTATAAATAGAACCCTTGTGCAAAAGTATTCATTGCGGTTGCATTTTCGTTTTCTCTTTCTTTCTCTCTCACTCGAAGCCTTCATTCATAGCAGCTAGCACTGAGATTGAAGGAATCCGTTCATGTGGACTGAGTAGAGGCGTTGTCATCGTTCAACGTTCGTGATCGCTCCGTAGATCTGCATCAAAGGTTTCAATCGTCACAACAGTTAAATATTCTATCACTGATCATGCCCATTCGTAAGGATCACTAAAGGAGAAAATTTTAATTTCCGTTGCATTTTGGATCACCGTTCTCCTTCAAAAATAACACCATACAAACGATTGTCGCAAACTAAAGAAAGAGATAGAACACCTCATTCAAGAAATGCATCTCAAAAGGTACGTCTAGGGTGCACCAATTGGATCTAAAACGAGAACTCGATCTTATGGCCGTGACAGACCCGGAAGCCCTCAACCTAGAAGAGAAAAAAGAACTAGAAGGAAAAATTATAAATGATGGGGACATGTTCACCATACCCTTAATACCATAACATGAGGATTCCCTAGAGGAGGAAAGTTGAGATCCTTATGCAAAAGATATGCTCGCCATGTGATACATGTCAATGACTCGCATTCAAAACCTCGTCCACTAATAGAATTCTATCCCACGAGGATTATCCTATGGTCATCAATGTACAACTATTTATCTGGAGCATTAAGTGAATCCTCATAACTTTAGTAATTCTATTGATGTTCTCTACTAAGACACCTTTGAACGAATATAGTTAAATGTTGAACACCTACAACCCTTTAAAGGCTCTCTAGTAAGATTCTCATACGAGTAGGTACAAGTCTGGGGATACATTTCTATCTGTCATACGGTGAACTGACTTGGGGTATTTTGCTTTTTATCGCAATGTCGCGGATAGCAAGAGTCGCCACCGACTTTTCTTTTATCCAATAAGGAAAGGTGGAAAAGAACAGGAAAGACCTCAATAGATTTTGGGTTCGGGAGGTACATTATACAAAGGGAAGGTATTAGCACCCTTTGTATCCATGGTTATCCATGGGCTCTTAATTGCTGGATCACTTATGTTATTTTTCTTGTCTGAAAAAGTGCTTGTGAACGGCTTAGAAAATGTTTTGAAAAGAGAGTTTAACTTTGTAATGATTCTCGTATGAATGTATACAAAGTGGTTATCTCGTTTAGTTTTGAAAGTTGTTTGAAAAAAATATAACTCGGTAATGATTCTAGTATGAATGTATACCAAGTGGTGATTTTCCAAAAGAGGTTTTGAAAGGTGTGAGGTGTTGAAAATATTTTAGGTTATGATCCAGTAATTGAGAGTTATACCTTCCTAAGGTCGTTATGAACGTTTCCTATCCTTATGAGGGTAAAACTGTCCTTACTATTGAGAAGTAAGTAATTTTACCCTTTGGATGTTTAAGGGTCATTGTAGGGTCATCGATAGGTCATTGAAGGCAACAGTTGTAAGGATACCTTAGCATTCGAAGGGACGATCATCATTTAACCGTAGGCTACACCGAAGGGTCATCGAGGGACAAAATCATATATTCGAAGGCAACATCCGAGGGACTATGATTTATTTTAAAGGGACATGATGATTTAATCGAAGGGTCTTTGCTAAGGGTATCCCCACATTCGCGGGACATGACCGTAATACCGTAATATCGTAAGGCAATAAAGAGAGGTCCAAGATCACATATTTAGAGGCCGTATTTTACAATCGATTAGGTAATTAGGATGAATCTCCACATTACAATTAATACATTAAAATTAATACATTAAAATTAATACATTAAAAACTAATACAGTAAAATTAATTAGGTAATTTAGGGTGAAACTCCACAAGGGTATCCCACCCCTATGGTGGAATGCCTAGCCGGCCATTTCCTTGGAAACATGTAAACCTTTACACAATTCAACACACGGATTAGAGCATCGAGATAAAATATAATTGAAAGTTGCACCATAAAATAAACACAACAATCATGAACTCAAACCAAATGATGCAGAATTATAATAACATAAGATAGAACAGCCAAAAAAAATGAAACAGCCGCTGTTCCATTCGCCCCTGCTTCGCCTAGCGAAGGCCTAGCGAGTACTCGCTACTGGCTCGCTTAGCGATGTGCTAGCGAGCGCTGCTGGTTTTTGAATATGATATCAGTATAATCTCAACCAATTTTATGCCTTATGGATCTCATTACTGCAATTATACGATTAATCATTTAAGGTATGCATGGTATATATTAAAGTTCACATTCCAAGCTTAAGGTATTTCATAAATCTAATCATAAAGTCATATGCAAATTAAGAATATAAAACAATGATAGCAATGTAAACCTGTTAGCAGCTGAGTTGTGACTTCGAATCGGCAAATCGGATTGAATTCGGCGGAGGTAGAACTTGGTGCCGCCGAGTTCCTTCCAGGTTTGCCTCCAATGAGTATCAGGGTTTGCTTGCTAGGGTTCTCCTTTCGTCCTTTAGGGTTCTCCTTTCGTCCTTTTTCCTTCTCTCTTCATTACTGAAGTGCTGGTATTTATAATGCTCTTTTTTGTGACCTAATGGGCTCAGAATGAAGCCCGAAATTTTCTGTTGTCTGTCAGCTTCGCTAGGCGAGCGTGTAGCGAACGCGTAGCGAACGTTCGCTAGGCGAGCGTGTAGCGAACGTGTAGCGAACAAGCCAGTTTGGGCCATTTTCTGGATTGGGCCATTCGTGAGCTGGGCCTTCGTTCCTTTAAGATCAGTGTCATAAAAATTAGTCGGAGTGCCCTGAAGAATGCCTTAAAATATTAATGGGCAAATTTTGGGGTATGACAGCTGCCCCTGTTCAATATTCTTGAACCGAGAGAGTCAGAATGGTATGTACGCCATTCGTGGTCTGGAGGTGGAAGATTATTGAACACTTAGAACGCCCCAAAAATTTGCACTTGTCAATTAGTTAGTCTTGATGGAGATGGGTTTAAAGATGCCATCTAGGAAGTTTGATGATGAGAGCTTCAGAGTACGTCGTACGTTAGAAGATATCTGAAGTCATGGGTGTCACTGGGTCATATGCTAGCCCGTATAGTGAGTCATTCATTAGGCC
Organism: Lathyrus oleraceus; assembly: GCF_024323335.1. Lineage (NCBI taxonomy): Eukaryota > Viridiplantae > Streptophyta > Magnoliopsida > Fabales > Fabaceae > Lathyrus > Lathyrus oleraceus. The sequence continues at coordinate 215,872,601 of NC_066585.1, forward strand.
GTCGACTTCACTGGGGAGTTAGAATGGGTCATACGCCGCTGGAGATAACAGATCAGAATGGATCATACGCTAGATCGTATCTGAGTTGCAGAATGGGCCGTCTGTTAGGCTGTATCTGACGAAAAGTAGTCGTACACTAGACTATACCTCGGGATGCACCGTACGCTAGGTAGTATCTGAGGAATGGAGATCCGAATGGGTCGTACGCTAGACCGTATTGTTGGAGGAGTAATATGCTGGGGATAAAGGATCAGAATGGATCGTACGCTAGATCGTATCTGAGTTGAAGAATAAGCCGTCCGTTAGGCTGTATCGTTACTGGGGGTGAAGGATCAGAATGGATCGTATGCTAGATCGTATCTGAGTTGTAGACTGAGCCGTCCGTTAGGCTGTACCTGATGATGAAGGGGGGTAGTCATACGCCAGACTACACTTCAGAATGTACCGTACGCTAGGTAGCATTTGAGGGGATGAACCTCCAAGCGGGTCGTAAGCTAGACCGTCTCTGAGTAGCAGAATGAGCCGTCCGTTAGGCTGCATCTGATAATAAAGGGGTAGTCATACGCCAGACTACACTTCAGAAGGTACCGTACGCTAGGTAGCACCCGAGGCCTTGAAGGTCCAAATGGGTCGTATGCTGGACCGTATTGGAGTTGTTGAAGGTCGGAATGGATCGTACGTTAGATCGCATCTGAGTTGAAGGAGTCATATATTGAGATGAATCAGGATGGACCGTATGCTAGGCAGTACCTGAGAAATGAAGGTCCAACTGGGTCGTACATTAGACCGTGTTGGAGTAGTTGAAAATCAGAATGGATCGTCCGTTAGATCGTATCTGAGTGGAAGGAGTTATATGTTGGGATGAATCAGAATGAATCGTACGTTAGACTGTATCTGATCGTATTTGTAGATGCTGTATTTGCAATGAATATCTGGGGTGGGCTTAAAGATGCCACCGTTAGGAGGATGTCAGAATGAATGTTGACATGGAGTATATCTGAAAGATGTAGTTGAATCCTGAATGTAATTGATAAAGCTGTCCGTCTGAATGGACCTTTGTTTTGATTGTATCAAGAGGATAATTAACCTGAAAGATAAAGTTAGCTTCATGCCATGTCATGATGCATGAGATGCAAATGTTGTATGCATGCGTGTGCTGTGAAATGATGTAATGAGTGAATTACGTGTCTGGAATAAATGAGAGCATTGTATACATGTATATGTTATGAAATGATGTAATGTATATGATGCGGAATGAAAATTGTATGTAGGTATGTGATGTGAAATGATGTAATGAATGCACTATGTGTCTGAAACGTTCTTCCAGGGGACTCTACTGGGGAAATAAATCTCAGTCTTCTGGTCGGGAGATACTGGTATCGATGACCCTTTCTTAGCCGGGGATGCTTGATTTCTGTCTGATGGTAGAAATGTTCAACAGAAGCCTGGCTGGGGGTGGAAGAGATGACCCATTTGTCTAGTAATGCCACTCTCTTCTGGGAATAACTGGCTTTGCTGGGGGATAGGATTAGCAACGGATTCATTGGAAAGCATGATTAGACCTTCTCCTCGATCCTGAAGCCTAGTAGTAATTGCTATTTCTATTTTATGCACGCATTTTTGGTAAACATCGATCATATCCAAATGCATATATTAATTCGAATTAAATCAATGGACGTTTATGCAAACAAAACAGAGAAAGTAAAACAAGAGCATTTTTTTTTTGAAACTAAAATTATATTGATTTCGAAAGAGGGCCTATAAACAGGCAATTTGTGTACAAGGAGACAAAAATCCTAGTAAGAGGAAATTGTCAAGAAAACAAAGAGAAAGCTATGCCGAAAACGTCCTATTGACTTTAATTCCACTACTGCCATTATGTCTTCAAGCCTCTCATCTCCTGCTGTCGGATAGAAGTGATTAGCTTGTTCAGTCCTTTGAACTTGGATGAAGCTGTCTGAGAACGGGACATAGTCATACGCTTTGATCCCTAATTTTTGCCTGGACCGCCTTTTCAGGTTTTCGACCCACCAGGATACCCCTTTTTGCCCAAGCCGCCTTTTCAGGTTTTCGACTTGCCGGGTGCACATTTTTTATGTTTATCCCTAATTTTTGCCCGAACCTTTTTGGTTTGCCGGGATGCCCTTACTTTTGCCTAGGTACGTCGACCTAGCAGGTCTCTTTTATGCGTAGTATTTTTTGACTATGTCTGCGTTCACGGGATGCGGGAAGTCTTCGCCGTCCATTGTAGCTAGTATCATGGCTCCACCAGAGAATATCTTCTTAACTACAAACGGCCCTTCGTACGTGGGAATCCATTTGCCTCTGGGATCACCTTGTGGTAGAGTGATGCGCTTTACGACCAAGTCGCCAATTTGATACACCTGTCTCTTGACTCTTTTGTTAAATGCCTGGGTCATGCGCTTCTGATATATCTGTCCATGACAAACAGCCGCAAGTCTCTTCTCATCGATCAAGTTTATCTGGTCGAGTCGAGTCTGAATCCATTCATCTTCATCTAAGCCCGCCTCTTTCATGATTCTTAGAGAGGGAATCTGGATTTCCACTGGTAAAATGGCTTCCATTCCATAGACTAAAGAGAAAGGAGTTGCCCCTGTCGAAGTGCGTACTGAAGTGCGATAGCCGTGAAGAGCAAACGGTAACATCTCATGCCAGTCTTTGTACGTCACCGTCATCTTTTGTATGATCTTCTTGATATTCTTATTAGCAGCTTCTACAGCGCCATTCATCTTTGGTCGGTACGGAGAAGAGTTATGGTGTTTTATTTTGAACTGCGTGCAGAGTTCAGTAATCATCTTGTTGTTCAAATTAGTACCATTGTCAGTAATAATTCTTTCAGGGATGCCATATCGACAAATGAGATTATTCTTGATGAATCGTGCCACCACATTCTTGGTGACAGAAGCGAATGAGGCGGCCTCTACCCACTTTGTAAAGTAATCAATAGCAACAAGGATGAAACGATGCCCGTTAGAAGCAGTAGGTTTAATCTCTCCAATCATATCAATGCCCCACATCGCAAAGGGCCAAGGTGCTGTCAACACGTTCAATGGAGCAGGAGGCACATGTACTTTATCCGCATATATCTGGAACTTGTGACAGGTTCTGGAGTGATGATGGCAATCAGCTTCCATGGTAGACCAATAATACCCTGATCTCAGAATCTTCTTGGCCATCGTATGCCCACTAGAATGAGTCCCAAAAATACCATCATGTATGTCTTCCATAATCTTTTCTGCTTCCTTTTTATTCACACAGCGAAGCAAAGTCGAATCATGATTACGTTTGTATAATAATCCATTACTCAAAAAGAATTTAGCGGAGAACTTCCTCAGGAATTTTTTGTCATTGATGGATGCCTCTTCAGGGTATTCCTGAGTTTCCAAATATCTTTTTACTTCGTGGAACCAAGGTTTTTCCCGTACTCCCTCAGCGTTAAGTTCATAACAGTATGCCGGTTCATCTAGTCGCTCAATGGTGATCCTGGGAGCTTCATTGTCCCATCTAACTCTGAACATAGATGACGTGGTAGCTAATGCGTCTGCCAACTGATTCTCTTCTCGTGGGATATGTTCGAATGTAATCTCTTCAAAGTATGGGATTAATGTCATCACCCGTTCTCGGTAAGGGATGAGATTCGGATGCTTAGTGTCCCATTCTCCTTTGATCTGACTGATTACTAATGCTGAGTCTCCGTACACACTCAAAAACTTGACCCGCCGGTCTATAGCAACCTTGAGTCCCAAAATACATGCTTCATACTCAGCCATATTATTGGTACAATGAAAACATAGTCTAGCAGTGAAAGGCGTATGGTAACCCTCGGGAGAAATGATTACCACACCAACACCATTGCCCAATGCATTAGAAGACCCATCGAAAACCATAGTCCATCGGGATCCTAGTTCGGGTCCTTCATCCGGTCCAGGTTCTTCATAATCAGTAACAAGCATGACATCCTCATCTGGGAACTCAAAATTCATAGATTGGTAATCATTCACTGCTTGATGAGCCAAATGATCGGCTAGCACGCTTCCTTTGATTGCTTTCTGGGTAGTATACTGGATATCATATTTTGTTAAAATCATCTGCCATCTTGCTATTCTTCCGGAGAGGGCAGGTTTCTCAAATAAGTATTTGATGGGATCCATCTTAGAAATCAATAAAGTGGTATGATTCAACATGTATTGTCTTAGTCGGCGAGCAGCCCAGGCCAAAGCACAACAAGTTCTCTCGAGCAGTGAGTATCTTGTTTCACAGTCGGTAAACTTTTTGCTAAGGTAGTATATGGCATGCTCTTTTCGACCAGACTCGTCATGTTGCCCCAACACACACCCCATTGAATTTTCTAACACGGTCAAATACATGATTAGAGGTCTTCCTTCAACCGGTGGCATCAGGATCGGAGGTTCCTGGAGGTACTTCTTGATTTTGTCAAAAGCTTCTTGACATTCCTCATTCCATATCATCTCTTGATTTTTCCTCAGTAGCTTGAAGAGGGGTTTGCAGGTGGCGGTCAAATGGGAGATAAATCGGGCAATGTAATTCAAGCGTCCCAAGAAACCTCTGACTTCTTTATCTGTACTGGGAACTGGCATTTCTTGAATAGCTCTCACCTTGGCCGGGTCGACCTCAATTCCTTTACCACTGACAATAAAGCCTAGGAGTTTGCCGGACCTTACCCCAAAGGTGCATTTGTTCGGGTTCAACCTCAACTTGTATTTCTTCAACCTCTCGAACAGTTTGTATAAATGATCGAGATGTTCCTCCTCAGTATGAGATCTGGCTATCATGTCATCCACATATACTTCTATTTCATGATGGATCATATCATGGAACAAAACCACCATAGCACGCTGGTACGTTGCCCCTGCATTCTTTAAACCAAATGGCATTACTTTATAACAGAACGTGCCCCATTGCGTCACAAACGTAGTTTTCTCCATGTCCTCAGGCGCCATCTTAATCTGGTTGTAACCTGAGAATCCATCCATGAATGAGAACACCTTGTGTTGAGCGGTGTTATCTACCAGAACATCAATGTGTGGGAGTGGAAAGTCATCCTTGGGACTCGCTTTATTCAGGTCTCGGTAATCTACACACATTCGCACCTTACCATCCTTCTTTGGCACTGGTACCACATTAGCAACCCATTGAGGATAAGAAGTAACAGCCAGAAAACCTGCATCAAATTGTTTCATCACCTCGGCTTTGATTTTCTCAGACATTTCAGGACGCATGCGACGAACCTTTTGCTTAACAGGACGACAATCTTCCCTCGTTGGCAGCCGATGTACTACTATATCAGTATCCAGTCCTGGCATGTCGTCATAAGACCAAGCAAAAATCTCTACATAGTCATGTAACATCTGAATCAACCTTCTTTTGACACTGTTTTCCAAGCCTGCTCCTATTTTGACTTCTTTCTTATTTACTTCAGTACCCAGATTTACAGTCTCAACTGACTCCTCGTGTGGCTGTATAGTCCTTTCTTCCTGCAGTAACAGTCTGGCAAGTTCTCCAGGTACTTCACAATCTTCCTCAATTCCATCCTCGGCTTGGTAGATCGGATTTTCAAAGTCATAATGAACAGCAGTAGAACTATTGTCAACAGGATCCAGAGTGGGTATGGATCTGCAATTCGTTACGTGAGTGTGTGTAAGAAAACATAGCTCGTTTGGAAGATGACAGAAAAGATAAAGAGCACAATATTTGAATGCAAAAAGTCCATTGATTTATTGAATATGAATATGCTTATGAAGATGACAAACCCTTAACAAATTAGCTATTGTGCCCCGGGCATAGACACAACGCTTGGAGAAGTTCAATTGTAAAAAAAACAAAAATTTGCAACACTAAAATAGACAATAACAATTACTCCTGACTAAAGGAAATCGGGATAGTGTCTTCAGCCTTCCAATTATTGAGTCCGTCACCAATTGTTGGGAAAATCCAGCTATCCAGGTCGCAATCGCTGTCAGCATCTTCTACAGCATTAATTTGACTCTTGTCAGAGCTGAACCCCAGGCCAAATTTGTCAGACTTGTACGGTACGTCGATCAATTGACCCCAGCCAGTACGACCACCATCTTCAACCACGGCTTGAGCGTCCTTCAGAGAAATCATAGCAGGAGGAGCACGAATAACCTTGGGTACACAGGAAGTTGGCTTAAGGACAGGATTGGTCGGAGGAACTACTTCAAATGACTGACAAGGAGTCTCAATGAATTCACCATCCATCTCGACGTATCTGAAGGCATGCACACTACTGACAATGTACTCTTCTTCTCCACACACGGTGACAATTTTGCCCTCTGTGGGATACCTCAGCTTTTGATGGAGAGACGAAGCTACAGCACCTGACCCATGAATCCAAGGGCGTCCCAGTAAGCAGGAATAGGCAGGACGAATGTTCATTACATGGAAGGTAGTGTTGAAGACTTGAGGTCCTATCTTGATAGGGAGGACTACTTCGCCATGGACAACACTCTTCGCACCATCGTAAGCACGTACCACAATGTCACTAGGTTTCAGTTCGATGCTTTTACAGTCCAGCTTATCCAGCACAGCTGTTGGCAGCACATTCAAGGAAGAGCCATTATCAATCAACACATGAGACAAAGTGATTCCCCTACACTCAATGGAGATATGCAGGGCTTTATTGTGATTCTTTCCCGCCGGTGTCAGGTCAGCATCGGAAAAGCCTAGGCCATTGTCAACAGCCAAGTGAGCAACATAATTTTCGAACTGATCGACAGATGTTTCCTGAGGCACATGAGCAGTCTTCAAGAATTTTTATCAATGCATTGGCATGAGGTTCAGAAGATAACAGCAAGGATAACATCGAGATCTTAGACGGGGTATGCCCCAACTGTTCTACAACATCAAAATCACTCTTGCGAATGATTTTCAGCACTTCTTCCATTTCTTGTTTGGCAACATCTTCGAGAGTAACTTCGACCGGTGTCTCTGACTGAGAAGGATTGACTGGTTCCTTTCCTCGAGTTTCAAGGACAGAAGGTGAGATTTCTGGAGAGAAGATCCTTCCGCTTCGAGTAATTTTACTAGTCCCAACAATGCCACTAGTATTAGCAGCATTATCCACTTGCTTCACGCCATGGACGTAAACATCACCGCCATAATTCCACGGAATAGCTTTGCTTGAGGAATACGGGATCAGGCCAGGTGCAGTAATGATTAGGGGAGCAACCCTGGGCTCAACAGTAATCTTCACAGGCGCCCTGGTAGCGGTAATCTTCACTGGAACTTTGGACCTAGCAATCACAGATATTTCTTCAATAGGGTTTTCCGCCTTAGGAATCCTTTCGAAGAGAACTGTACGATCGTCCATCAGCCGTTGAATACCATTCTTCAATTCCCAACAATCCTCGGGCCGGAGTATGCAGAGATTGCAATCTTCAGCACAACCTAGAAATAAACCAGCTTGCAATAAATTCCTCTTTATGATCGGGAGAGGAGATGTTAAGTCCGCCACATTGGAAACGTGATCGTCGTCATCCACGGCATTAACCGTCTTGTCATGATTAGGCATAGGAGCAGTGATGACATTAGGAGTCTCCGGAGGCTCAAACTCAATTTCTCCAGCTTCGATCATATCCTGAATCTTATTCTTCAATGACCAGCAATCGTTTGTATCATGCCCGGGGCTATCGGAGTGATATGCACACCTGGCATTGGGATTATAACGAGAAGAGGTAGTGTTGGGATTTGTAGGAGGATCTCTAAGGGTGATCAAATTTGCCTTTAGCATTCCCTGCAGTGCCTGTGCCAAGGTCATATTGATCCTGGTGAACTGCCTTCTTGGCCTGTCTTGTTTGGGCTGGAAGTTTTGAGATGGTGGTGCTGCAATCGTAACTGCTCCAATGTCGTGGTCACGGTTTTTCTTGTTACGACCCTTTTGACCGTACACAGCATTTGATTCATTCCTCCCCTGATAGGACCTTTTGGTGCTTGCAGAGGCAGCCGCCTGTATCTTTCCACTTCGGATGCCGCTTTCAACACGTTCACCTGTTAATATAAGTTCAGTGAAACCTGATGAAGAACTTCCCAGTAGATGGCTGTAGAATGGGCCGGTCAGTGTGCCCATGAACATGTCCACCAATTCTCTGTCAGTCATAGGGGGTTTGACTCTGCCAGCCAAATCTCTCCACTTTTGAGCATATTCTTTAAAGCTTTCTTTAGATCCCATAGTCATATTCTGCAACTGTAGCCGGGTAGATGCTAGTTCAGAGTTATACTGGTACTGTTTATAGAAAGCTGTTGCTAAATCAGTCCAGGTGCGAATGTCAGAGCTCTCGAGCTGATAATACCATTCCAACTGTGTGCCAGACAGGCTCTCTTGGAAGAAATGGATCCATAGCTTCCTGTCAGTGGTATGCGGCTGAATCTTTCTCACATAAGCTCTCAGATGCATCTGAGGACAAGACGCACCATCGTACTTAGTGAAAGTGGGGATTTTGAATTTGCGAGGAATGGTCACATCGGAGACTAGACCCAAACTTTCGAAATCCAGACCGGGCGCCTTCTGACCCTCCATAGCTAGCATACGTTCTTCCAGAAACTTGTACTTATCATCTCTTGGAGAGTACTGTTCATTTTCATAATCTTCATCGTTATCCTCAGGGTTGGAGAAATCAGCATTCTCTTCCTCTGAATCATTCTCCGCCCCCTCTTCTGGACCATTCGGGATTCCAAACTTGACTCCTGTGGCCTGTCCTTTACGCCTTCTTCCCGGGTTAATGAAACTCACAGCTTTCTTGTCTTTCTTCTTTTCGAGCAAAAGAGCCTTCAGTTCCTCCTGCCCCTTGGATAAGCTTAACATCATCTCCTTGAATTGAACATTCTGAGTCTGGAGATCTTTGACAGTTTGTTCGAGATCCATTTTTCTGTTTGTAATGAAGTCCGTGAGAACATTGAACTTGTAGAATACCTGTTATGCAGTGTTATGTTATGTTATGCAATGCATGAAATGTTTTCAAGGACTTTTGGAATTTAACTTTGCGTAAATCACCAACAAGAGAGAAATGTTTATTGCTAATTTCTTTGACCAATGTTCATTACAAAAGGAATAATAATAAAAATACAATGAAAGCTCAAGTCTCCCAGGGGCGACTTCTTTTTGGGCGAAGATACGCATTGAGTCTTCGTTCCTCATTAAGCTGACTGGTAAGTTCTAACACTTTCTTCCTTTCTGCGACGAACTGAGTCTCGAAAGTATCCCTTTCTTCTCTCAACTGGATCCAGGATCTCTTTAGTTCCTCGACATTGGTAGGCATATCTGGATAAGGAATGATCTGAGGAGCACCTCCTTCAGCTTCAGGTTCGACAATCTGAGGTCCGATTGCAAGATATGGCATGACAAGTTCACGAGCTCTGGCGCGTACCCATCTGAGATAAGGTTCCACAGGAATAGAATTTTTCTGTCCTAACGTACCTCTCTTCACCATGCCCCAAGCCCGTACAAATCTTTGACGGAGGCCTTGGGAATCGTTGTCATAGTCGAACACAATGCCTTCGATGATCATTTCATGTGGACCATCTCTTCGAGCACAACCAAACTGTCGCAGAGCTAAAGCAGGATTATAAGTAATACCTCCTCTTATTCCTAGGAGTGGTACATTAGGGAACTCGCCACAACGGTCAATGATGGTAACATTTTCCTTGAACTGAGGACACCAACAGATGTCTGGGTGGGAGAGCGACATTATCCTTTGAGACCATTTCAAATTCTGCTCATTCTTCAAGACTGATTGAGGAAGGTGCGAAATAAACCACCTAGACAACAAAGGTATGCAGCACATGAGAGTCCCTTGCTTCTTCATGGTACGAGTGTGGAGGGAATGCAAAATGTCTCCCAGCAAGGTAGGTACAGGGTTGTGAGTGAGAAATATCTTAATAGCATTCATGTCTATGAATTGGTCTGGATTAGGGAATAACACCAAGCCATAGATTAGCAATGCCAGGATGTCTTCGAAAGCACGGACATTCATAACTTTTAAGAACTCTCGGGCCTTATTTGTCAGGAATTTGGCAAGTAAACCCTTAACTCCACTCCTTGTTACCCAATTAGCTTCAATGTCGGACTTCGTCATGTGTAAAGCTGCGGCAACTTCTTCAGACTTCGGAACCTTTTCTAAACCACTGAAAGGTATTTGATCAAGGATAGGTATCCCAAGCAGTCTGGAGAATTCTTCCAGTGTAGGTACCAACTGATAATCCGGGAATGTGAAGCAATGATGTTTAGGGTCGAAGAACTGGAATAAAACTCTCATCATATCTTCTTTGAAACCAGTGGTAACCAAATTGAGGAGAGAACCATGTTTCTTGATAAACTGCGCATGATCGGAAAGTTCTGACACTAAGTTCTTGAGTTGAGGAGAGATTGCTACAAGATTAATCCGGATGGTCTTCCTGGGAGCCATAGCTTTACAAAACAGAGCAAAGTTAAATCCCTAAGTCCTTGAAATGGTTAGTACAATGTTATGATGTCATGATGTTATGATGTTATGATGTTATGAGGTTAAATAAATAACAAGCGCAAGCAAGTCACACAACCATCATTCCTAGGTTTTAAGGCTTGCATGAGTTCCATAGGTAAGTACCCTCCCCACTGAAGTTTAGTTGGTTCAACCTGTCCTAGAATTGTAACCGGGTTCTAAAAGGATCTCCAATCATTGACCTTCCCTCAAGTCCACTTCAGTGCAACACCAAGTGGTTGACCGAAGCTTCCCTAAAGTCCAATCTCAAGGAGTGTAGTATCGAGTCTCAACCAACCCCAGTCGGAACCGAAGTCAGTTATCTCACTAATTTCTAATGGCCAGGATGAGTCAATTAGGGTTCTAAAAGTCTGGTTAATGCTTTAATGACACCACGCAGATGCCAAATTTTTCCTCAAGTAAACATGAGGAACATCAGGACATCCAAAGTGTCACATTAACCGTAGCCATCATTTTAACCATTCCAGTATACGCCGGATAGTCGCGATGATCTATTGCTACTTACCTAAGGTACACTAGATCCGGGTGTAGGATCTTTCACTCAAGAATACCCAAGCAATCCCTTAAAAGTAAATCAGACAATTTTAAATAAGTGATCTTGTTTTTTAAGGTAACCTCTCTTTTTAAAGTATCCCCAGCAGAGTCGCCAGTTCTGTCATACGGTGAACTGACTTGGGGTATTTTGCTTTTTATCGCAATGTCGCGGATAGCAAGAGTCGCCACCGACTTTTCTTTTATCCAATAAGGAAAGGTGGAAAAGAACAGGAAAGACCTCAATAGATTTTGGGTTCGGGAGGTACATTATACAAAGGGAAGGTATTAGCACCCTTTGTATCCATGGTTATCCATGGGCTCTTAATTGCTGGATCACTTATGTTATTTTTCTTGTCTGAAAAAGTGCTTGTGAACGGCTTAGAAAATGTTTTGAAAAGAGAGTTTAACTTTGTAATGATTCTCGTATGAATGTATACAAAGTGGTTATCTCGTTTAGTTTTGAAAGTTGTTTGAAAAAAATATAACTCGGTAATGATTCTAGTATGAATGTATACCAAGTGGTGATTTTCCAAAAGAGGTTTTGAAAGGTGTGAGGTGTTGAAAATATTTTAGGTTATGATCCAGTAATTGAGAGTTATACCTTCCTAAGGTCGTTATGAACGTTTCCTATCCTTATGAGGGTAAAACTGTCCTTACTATTGAGAAGTAAGTAATTTTACCCTTTGGATGTTTAAGGGTCATTGTAGGGTCATCAATAGGTCATTGAAGGCAACAGTTGTAAGGATACCTTAGCATTCGAAGGGACGATCATCATTTAACCGTAGGCTACACCGAAGGGTCATCGAGGGACAAAATCATATATTCGAAGGCAACATCCGAGGGACTATGATTTATTTTAAAGGGACATGATGATTTAATCGAAGGGTCTTTGCTAAGGGTATCCCCACATTCGCGGGACATGACCGTAATACCGTAATATCGTAAGGCAATAAAGAGAGGTCCAAGATCACATATTTAGAGGCCGTATTTTACAATCGATTAGGTAATTAGGATGAATCTCCACATTACAATTAATACATTAAAATTAATACATTAAAATTAATACATTAAAAACTAATACAGTAAAATTAATTAGGTAATTTAGGGTGAAACTCCACAAGGGTATCCCACCCCTATGGTGGAATGCCTAGCCGGCCATTTCCTTAGAAACATGTAAACCTTTACACAATTCAACACACGGATTAGAGCATCGAGATAAAATATAATTGAAAGTTGCACCATAAAATAAACACAACAATCATGAACTCAAACCAAATGATGCATAATTATAATAACATAAGATAGAACAGCCAAAAAAAATGAAACAGCCGCTGTTCCATTCGCCCCTGCTTCGCCTAGCGAAGGCCTAGCGAGTACTCGCTACTGGCTCGCTTAGCGATGTGCTAGCGAGCGCTGCTGGTTTTTGAATATGATATCAGTATAATCTCAACCAATTTTATGCCTTATGGATCTCATTACTGCAATTATACGATTAATCATTTAAGGTATGCATGGTATATATTAAAGTTCACATTCCAAGCTTAAGGTATTTTATAAATCTAATCATAAAGTCATATGCAAATTAAGAATATAAAACAATGATAGCAATGTAAACCTGTTAGCAGCTGAGTTGTGACTTCGAATCGGCAAATCAGATTGAATTGGGCGGAGGTAGAACTTGGTGCCGCCGAGTTCCTTCCAGGTTTGCCTCCAATGAGTATCAGGGTTTGCTTGCTAGGGTTCTCCTTTCGTCCTTTAGGGTTCTCCTTTCGTCCTTTTTCCTTCTCTCTTCATTACTGAAGTGCTGGTATTTATAATGCTTTTTTTTGTGACCTAATGGGCTCAGAATGAAGCCCGAAATTTTCTGTTGTCTGTCAGCTTCGCTAGGCGAGCGTGTAGCGAACGCGTAGCGAACGTTCGCTAGGCGAGCGTGTAGCGAACGTGTAGCGAACAGGCCAGTTTGGGCCATTTTCTGGATTGGGCCATTCGTGAGCTGGGCCTTCGTTCCTTTAAGATCAGTGTCATAAAAATTAGTCGAAGTGCCCTGAAGAATGCCTTAAAATATTAATGGGCAAATTTTGGGGTATGACACTATCATAAAAAAATTTAGAGTGGGCAAAAAGAAAAACCTATCAAAGATCAAACACCTCTTAGTAAATGCACATTCATCATACAATATAATTGTTGGACCCTTAAGATCCAATGTTTTAGAAACAGTTATATCCATATTTGACCTAACAATAAAGTACCTTTTAGACAATAGGCATAAATGGGTCATGAAATAAGACCAGGAGATAACCACAAAGTGTTATCAAGATAACCTTAGAATATAGAAGGTAGTGATGATTAACAACCCGCTACTAAGACCAAGCTCCTATAGTGTTAACTTTGTAAATTTGGACCCAATGGAAGATTACATGGATGATAGGATAGTTCTCATCGAAGGTTTTAAAGAAGTCCAAATCATACCTGAGAGCTTTCAAACCACAAATTTGGCCCCCTCACTAACAAAGATTGAGGATGATGAATTAGTTTGTCAGCTCCAAAAAAACGTAGATTTATTCGTCTGGAGCCCCTCTAATATGTTGAGAATAGATGCAAATGTCATTTTTCATTGTCTCGCTCTAAACACCACCATTAAGCCTATCATACAGAAGAAACAAGGAATACAAGAGGAGATAAGACTAGCTACCTATAAAGAAGAGAAAAAGCTAAAGGAGGCACACTTTATAAGAGAGATCAAATATACCACATGGTTGTCCAACATCGTGATGGTAGAAATATCTCTAGGAAAAATGATTATGTGTGTGGACTTCACTAACCTCAAACTACCGTGTCCTTGAGACCCGTGCCATTTTCCTAACATAAATAGATTGATTGAAGACGCTCCCAGTTGGATAGAAAATTATTGCATAACATTAATTGTGCCAACAAAAACCACAAATGGTGAATACTTTTAAATCATATCTGTTAGATATATGATTCCACACACATGGGGTAAATTGTGAAGGTTTGAATTTTTTTGGCTTAAAACAAAATCATTTGAGAAATAAGAGTATGAAACCATTTTATAAATCAATTGATTTAATATGCGGTGAAAATTCAAAGTAAAGTAAAGAACTGGAAAATAAAAGAGACACGAGAAGAGAAAAGGATGAATAAGAGAGAAAATGATGATGTAAAAGAAGGGCATGTGATTACCTATTTATAGCATTCTTTCTGACGGTTTGGGCGTGTAAAAAATCCTTGAAGATTTGTCATAGAAAATATCATAACCAAAAATTTCCAAAACATGCCTTCCAATAAATTATTTTTAACGCCTGATTGATTATGTGGTGATGATTATGAAGATTTCACGTGTTCTGAATCAATGCTCTGATTTGATTTCTTGGAGGTGAAAATACAATCTGATTTTAACAAAAAATTGAAAATAATAGGTCATCTAATCGATCAGGCTAATCAATTATATGACTTGATTTTTGCCTCCTTTATATTTTTGGCCCTTGGGTTGATATTTAGCTTTGGCATACTGCTTTTGACACCATTTTTCATTCAGTTTACACCCCTTTCTCTAAAAATGCTAAAAACTTAAACATTTCATTAGTAATAACAATTTTTAAATGATGAGCAAATAATAAACCAGTTATTTAGAGGGTTAATCAGAGCTTTCTACTTTTTCAACCTCTAAAAAATGTACTTACTACCTTAAATATGAAGTAACTTTATAAAAAAAACCATCATTCAAGGGAACAAAAATAATATCATAAATCCTTCTCTATGAATTATTGGATACGAGAGTTGGTTAAAATAAAGAGAAAGATAAATACATTACAAACTTATCTTCTCAACCTACTAAAAGATTAGCTGATCATCAGAGATCATAAGCATTGAGACCCAAACTCAATAAAAAGAGCTTTGATAATGTCCATTGAAATACACCATTAGCAAACATTCTTGGATCACAACCATCAGTATAATCAAACACCGCCAGAAACATCTTGTATACTCAAAAGTATACATCTTACTTTGCAGATCTTCATTTAATACGCATTAAGGCTTCATTTACAGATACAAATAATCCTTGCAAAACAAACTAGGTTTTCACCTTTGGTACCCAATACTTTTTAAGTCATGTTGCGTTAGTAGTTATAGAATCAAATATGGGTTTTCTCCCCTTATTAAAATTACTTAGGATTTCATGCAGATCTTTTACTTCCTTTTTTTGTCGAGATACAAGTCTCACATTTACTAGCTTAGTTTCTAAGTTTATCTATTTCATATCTTAGTATTTCATTTCTATTCTCTAGAAATTTAATGTAGTCTTTAAGATCTATGTTATGATTTTCAATTTTATCATGTTCATCAATTAACTTAGCATTTAATTTAAAGAATTGTTTATATGATAATGTTATTACCTCAGAGTTATCTTATTTGTGAGAAGCTTTCAAGAGAACTTGTTCATATTCTTCATTGGGATAAGATTCTACCAAATATTGATTCTCCGAGATTTTTCTATGATGTTGAGTCACTGAAGATATTGCTTGTTGAGACTTCTTTCTCATTTCTTCTTTTGAATATTCTATTGGATGAAACTTCTTCTTATTCATATATGTTTCTTGATGAAGTTTGTCCATTGGACGTTAAATCTTTTGATAATTTTTAAATCACCGAGATTGTTCTTTTAAAGGAGATTACCGGAGTTGATTCTTCTTCTTCTTATTATTATTATTCAAAAGAGTTCTTTGATGAAGTTGCTAGAGATTCTTCTAGGTTTGAACTAATCCCTTCATATTTTAATAGTTGAATCAACTCATTTATTTTCTCGATGATTTCTTCCTTTTTGGATTTCTCCTAAAACTTATAAACATTCACATCTCTCTCTAACTCTTAGAAACTTGTTAGTGATGAAAGTTCTAACACGAATTCCAAGATTTTAAAAGGTTGAACACCATATGTGAAAATAACCTTCAAACTTATCAGGTGTTTAAACTTCTTCTCCTAGTGTGTTCATTCCCTCTTATTTGATGCTTGGAGATACTCCATAGATCATATTAAGAGTCTCCAACATTTCTTTGGCGGAATTACAATTAAGAATATAGAGAAATTGATTTTCATTTAAATACACAACTAAAAAGTGTTTAGTTTTAAAATCAATTTCAAACTTTCTCTTTTCCTCTTTGGTCCAAAGGAAATCTGAGTTTTATACTACTTCACCATTAATATAATTAGTAGGGGTAAACAAATCATTGATTATTATTTCCCAACAATTCAAAATCAAAACTTTAAATGAAAATTTAAAATCTACTTTTCCACAATTCAAACCTATCACCATTAAATGGTGAAGGTGTGTTTAGGAAAATCATCTTATTATAAGAAGTGTTTGAGTCATCTTCCTCATGTTACAATTAGTTTTTAAACAAGAGTTAGACTCTGATGCAACTTGTTGGACATATGAATCTAATCACAAGACGTAAGGGGGCGGGGGGATTGTAGAGGTTTGGAAAAATTTGGTTTAAAACAAAATTATTTGAGAAATCGTAGTTTAAAACCATTTTATAAAATAGTTGATTATATATGCAGTGGAAATTTAAAGTAAAGAAAAGAACTGGAAAATAAAAGAGATAAGGGACGAGAAATAATATTGTAGAGTTATACATGTTCGGCCAGGAAGACATAATCATGTCCCCAATAATTATTATGAAGTAGATAGAAAATTTACTAGAAGAGGCGTTGAATATTGACCCCTTTAAAATTATGTTTTTAATTGCTAAAACAAGCTTTATCAAAATAAACCATCAATATAATCAATAATTAAAGTGTTTGTAGTGTGTGAATTATGTATAAATAACTAAGCTTTAAATAAAAGAGTTTAATAAAGAGCACAAAGATTTATTTTGGTTAACCAAACTTGGCTACTCCAGTCCCCACATTACGTGAGCTTTTCAAATTAATAATCAATGCCTTTTTTTAAATCATTTTCTTACACCAAGATATATTTTTTTAGCCTCAACAAGCTTATAATGTTGATTATGAAGCTTCAACAAGCTTACACTGTCATACAAGTTCAAAGTAACTTGATGATATACAAAGATAAAATATATTTATTTCAGTATCGGTCGGATTAACAATTTTATGAATAAACGAATATTCAGAAGTTATGATTTTAAGAAAATACTTTTCCAAATGTTGATTCTTGATTCTAAGTGAATTATTTTAGAAGGCAATGATTTTGGAATGATATGAGAGTTTTTCCTTTCACTTAAGAATTTCTTCGAACGGTTGAGTGAGATTTGAAGAGTATTGGATTTGCATTTTCTCAACAAAGGATTATTTGTGAGGATATGATTTTATGACAAATATTCATAGAAACGAATATCCTTGATTCTAACAATATGATTTTATTGAGAATAAAATTATGCAAGAATATGATGAATATTTTCTCTTAATTCTCCTTGAATGAATGTGTGACAATGAAGGAAATGTGGATGAGTACTCATAGAGATCTCGATCCTCTAAGTATTAAACTTTCAAATCTTCCCTGAGTATATACCTATAATTATAAGACGGCCATTGCTATTTATAATTTTATCATTTTTTGTGAAACTTGTAATGAGTAGATTTACGAAATTGTCATCTTGAAAAATATGATACTCTAGTATTGGGCTTTGATACTCTCTTGTTGAGTTCTAATACTCTTTCTTATAGAAATACTATAAAACTGTCATTTGATATAATTTTAATATAATATTCTGATACTCTTGGATGACGGTAAAATTACAACTTAGCCATTGATTCAAAAAACTAATCATCTTTGATGGTGTAAAATTACGACAATGTCATTTGGAGATTTTCTTGATATTCAAATATGAAATAACCTCTTTTACCCAAATAATTTTCTTTCTCTTCTAATGAGTGTAATATTAAACTTAAAAATCATATATTCTCTCATCTTATTGATGATAAATTTTATGCATACATGTCTTATTTATTTTCACTCAAGAGCACACATCAAATAATAAATAAGATTAAAAATTTAATTTTATTCATACAAATGTTTGTTATCTTCAAAACATTAAAAAGTTTTCCCTCAACTATCTCCCCATTTTTTATGATGACAAACTTTTTGTAATTAAGATTTTGATTTTTCAAAAATGGAGAAATTCTGTGCTCCCCCTTAATAATTGCATCAATATAAAGTTTGCGCTCCCCTCAATTTATGCATAAAAAGTTGATGATTTTCTTAATTTAATTTTAAATTATTTCTTCCTTAGTCATTCTCCCCCTTTTGTCATCATACAAAAAGAAAGTGAAAGGACATAAAATACCATGGAGAAAGAGAGAAATCATCCAAAAAGTTGAGATAAATGCACATACATAAAACAAATAGAAATAACATGTCCCTCGTTTAGTAGTGTTTCTTACTTTGAATCTTAATGAAGAAACCATCTTCAATTTTTAGTTTCTCCTAATGCTCATTTATTGGTTTTAGCTTAACAGAGAGATAATAGTCATGTTGTATGGATTTCCTTTAAACTATTATCTTGTTTTGACTCCACCGAAAATATTTCCAATAATTTGATCTTGAGTATGATATTTTACTATTTTCCAGCTCCTTTGAGTATCTTGAGATGATAGAGTTTTTGTATCCTCACCACTTTGATTATTGACAAATATGTATTTTTGTTCATCTTCTTCATCTTCATACTCCTTTGTTTTTATAATCAAAAACATTAAATTCATCAAAAAATAATATACATATTTTCTTCTACAATTTGATTTTTGAAATTGGAAAATTTTATCTAAATAACCCATTTTTTCAAATAAATATCCAAAATAATTTATTTTTCCATTTATTTCCCAAAGTAACCCACTTTCAAACAAAAAAAATTCTCAAAACAAAGGAGGCACAAATCCAATTGCCGCCTGAGTCCAACACATAAGTGGAGACGTCAATTTAATTGGCGACAGTGTACAAATATGTAGGAGAGAGAATCTACTCTCTCTCCTATATATTTGTACACTGTCGCCAATTGGATTGACGCCTCCTCTTATGTGTTGTACACGAGCGCCAATTGAATTGACGCCTCCTTTGTTTTGAGACTTTTTTTTGTTTGAAAGTGGATTACTTTGGGAAATAAGTGGAAAAGTGAGTTATTTTGGGTATTTATTTAAAAAAATTGGTTATTTAGATAAAAATTTCTTGAAATTGCACACCCTGTATTTTTTTTGGAGGATGTAGAATATCTTTAAAATGTGTCTTTGATTGATTTTTTGAGTCAAACTTTAAAATATAATAACCACACCCAAAAATATGAAATTATGATATCTTTGGTTTTCTATTTTTTCAATGTTCAAATGGAGTTTTATATCAAATATCCCTAATTGAAACACGACTCAAAATATAGCATGTAGTATTAATGGCTTCGGCCCGATTTTTTTTTTAATATTTGCTTCAAATAAAAAAAAATTAGCCTTTTTTTTTGCAAAGTTCTATTTTTTCTCTCAACTATTTCATTTTATTAGGAAGTTCTTGGGAATGATAAATTATGATTAATTCCATTTTCATCAAAGAAATATTTAAAGGATGAACTTTCAAATGCTTTCCAATGATTAATTTTCACTGATATAATATGAGAACTTTTTTCATATTGAACTCTTTTGCAAAACTTTTGAAATGCTTCAAAAGAATCATCTTTTTGTTTTAGAAATAAAACTCAAGTAAAATTAGATAAATCATCAACTATCACAAAACCATATTTCTTTTCATTGAGACTTGAGGTTTTTATATGACCAAAACGATTAATGCGAAGAAGTTTAAGAGGCGTATTTGTAAAAAATATATTTTTAGAATAGAAACTACTCTTGATTTGTTTTAATTTAATTCAAGCTACACATATTTTATCTTTACCAAAATTAATTTTGGGAAGACCTTTAACTAGATCAAGATTAGATAATTTTGAAATAGTCTTCATACTTAAATGACCAACCCGTCTATGCCATGCCCATTTATCTTTTTCTATGGATATGAAACATATATCAATTGGGAGTTCATCTAAGTCTAAGATATATAAATTTTTCTTTCTTGATCTAGAAAATATAGTTTTTTCCGAGAATAATTGATTTACTTCACACATGTTAGGTTTGAAAATAACTTCAAAGTCATTATCACATAGTTGACTTATATTCAGTAAATTATATTTCAAATCTTCGACGTATTGAACATCCTCAATCTTAGTAGAATAGTTATTACAAATGATAATAATACCTTTGATTTTTGATTTGGAACTGTTTCCATAAGTTATTAATCCACCATCTTTTTTTTAATGATAATAATAATTTTCTATCTCTAGTCATATGTCTTGAACAAACAATGTCCAAGTACCGATTTTTTCTTGTTTTCTAGAAGATATTCTTGCATCACAAGTTAGTAATAAATTTTGGTAGCCATATGGACTTAGGTCCTTGAGAGTTAATTTTTATGAGATGTTTAGTCTTGCTAAAACACTTAGATTCATGATGACCTCGTTGATTGCAATAAAAGCATTTTCTCTTTTTCCTAAAGTAATAGTTTGGTTTATGATGGTTTTTTTTTGCAATAACAACATCTTTTTATGAGGCTTTAGTGGTTTGTATTCTTCTTGATACATTCACGCCTTTTGCATATAAATTTTTCTTTTTTGATTTCTTTATTTTTTTCTTTTAGGAACAAAAATAATTTTGTAGTAGTTGACATCTTTCTTATAACTTTCATCTTGCTTGTATACATGTTTTTCCTTCTTGACTATTTCATCTTTGATGGTAGAGACAAAAAAGTTTGTGTAAATCCTATGATTTTTACAAGTATTGTATCCAATTCCAGCTTTGTCAAAAAATCCTACTTAATATCCCATGATTTTTAAAAAGTTTTAGTAGATTTTATAAATCTAGTGATATCATTTGATAGTTCTTCAACTTTTGTTTTCAAATCATTGTTCTCTTTTTGAGTTTCCCAAGGATTTTGAGGATGAACCTTACTCGTCCCCAGTGGCGGAACTGAGGGGGGACGTGGGAAGGCCACGACCATCCCTGAACTTTTTTTTAATTCATATATATTAAATTACTAAAACATTCTTATTTTAAATTAAAATTATTTTTTATTTTTTATTTTTCATTTAAAGTTAGGTTAAAATACAGATAAGGTAAAAAGCTCCTACCTTTCCTTTCTTTCTCATATGGGTTTGCTACCGGCACCAGAGTCGGAACAGATTAAAGTGATTGACATCTAACAGGTAAAAAACTTTATTCATTCTTCTTTTATAAAAAGTAACAAATTAAAGTGATTGCTTGATTTGTGTTTTTGAGATTTTTAGGGTTTTTCTTTCTTGATGTGTTAAAATAATCTATATGAGGTTTATTAAGCCAATTCATAACACTGTAATTTACAAATATAGTTATACACTGTAATAAGGTTTATTTAATCATTGTTGCTGCTAATTTCTAAAGTGAAGTTACCGGTATTTGAAAACGGATTAAAGTTGATTAATTAAGTTTATTAATTTTTTTC
Organism: Lathyrus oleraceus; assembly: GCF_024323335.1. Taxonomy (NCBI): domain Eukaryota; kingdom Viridiplantae; phylum Streptophyta; class Magnoliopsida; order Fabales; family Fabaceae; genus Lathyrus; species Lathyrus oleraceus. The sequence continues at coordinate 215,894,216 of NC_066585.1, forward strand.
TCTTTTAATTTTTATGTTCTCTAAATTGATTTTTGGATCTGATATGATATTATAGGAAGAGCAAAGATGAATAATAGGAAATTGATTCTTTTTTCAAAAGGAAAGCATGTGAAATTGAAAGAGAAGAGAGAGATGAAGAAATTATAATCCCGACATCCGAATCTGAAACAATTCTTGAGAATCCAACAATTGAAGAGCATCATGGTTTTGAAAATTCTTTGGAACGCGATCCTGGAAAGCGTCCTCCGATTTGGCAATATCCACCAAATCAAGTGGATGCAATACGAAGAGATTATCTAAAATGGGGTCCATATCAAATTCATTTAGAAAACTATCCTTTGTCCGGTAACGAGGATCATCCGAGAAGGTTTCAACATATTTGATTTAGCATATTTCATCATGGTTAAAATATTCACCATCTGAAGATCCCACATATTGCTTACCATGTTACCTTTTTAGCAAAAAACTAAGTGGACGTCCCGGATCACTTGTCTTTATTTCTATGGGTTTTAGAAATTGAAAGAAAGTTAGGAATGGAAAACATTGTTCCTTTCTTAAACACATAGGGAAGGATCCTTGCTCACCACACAACAATGCAATAAAAGCTTGTCAAGACTTGTTGAATCAAGATGGTCATATTAGAAATGTTATTCAAGTGCAAAGTTCAAGTCAAAGAATGAATAATCGGTTATGACTCAAGACTTCAATTGACACTGTTCGTTGGTTAACACTACAAGCTTGTGCTTTTAGGGGTCACGACGAAAGTAGCAAATCAAGAAATCAAGGTAACTTTCTTGAGTTATTGAAACTTTTAGCATCCTACAATGATGAAGTTGCAAAAGTTGTGTTGGAAAATGCTCCACAAAATTGCAAGTATACTTCACATCAAATTCAAAAAGAGCTCTTGCAAATTCTTTCTAGTAGAGTGAAAAAGAGTATTCGTGAGGAAATTGGTGATTTCAAATTTTGTATCGTTGTTGATGAAGCTCGTGATGAGTCAAAAAAGGAACAAATGGCTCTTGTATTAAGATTTGTTGATAAAGTTGGTTTAATACAAGAGAGATTTTTTGATGTGGCACATGTTAAAGACACCGCATCTTTAACTCTTAAGGAAGCAATATGTGATATACTTTCTCGACATAACCTTGATGTTTCTAGCATTCGTGCCCAAGGGTATGATGGTGCTAGCAATATGAGAGGAGAATGGAATGGTTTACAAGCCCTCTTTATGAAGGATTGTCCTTATGCATACTATGTTCATTGTTTTGCTCATCGATTGCAACTTGCATTAGTTACATCATCAAGAGAAGTCAAACCTGTTCATAAATTTTTTGAGAAGATGATCTTTGTTGTGAATGTTGTTTGTTCTTCTACAAAGCGTCATGATGAGTTACAAGCTGCCCAATTAGAAGAAATTGCTTATTTGTTAGAGATTGATGAGATTGTAACCGGTAAAGGTGCAAATCAAGTTGGTACATTGAAACGAGCTGGAGATACTCGTTGGGGATCACATTACAATTCAATTTCTAGCTTGATAAACATGTATGAAGCAACTTGTTTAGTTTTAAAAAAAATTGCAAAAGATAGAGGGAGTTATGCTACACGTGGGGATGCAGATAGTTGTTACAATTACTTGAAGGCATTTGATTTTATATTTATTTTGCACTTGATGAAAGAAATCATGGGAATAACAGATATGCTTTGTCAAGCCTTACAAAAAAAATCAAGATGTAGTTAATGCTATGAACTTGGTTCGTTCAACAAAACATCTTATTCAAGGTTTGAGAGAAAATGGTTGGGATATATTGTTTACTAAAGTGATATCTTTTTGTGAAAAGCATGGTATTGAGATTCCTGATCTTAATGATGTTCATTCAACAACAAGATTTGGACGCTCCCGTCTTGAAGAGAATCAAGTCACAACTCAACATTACTTTAAAGTTGAAATATTTTTCACTACCATTGATAAACAGTTACAAGAGTTTAATAGCAGATTCAGTGAGCAGGCAATGGATTTGTTAACTCTTTCTTGTTCTTTATCTCCTAAGGATGGATATAAAGCTTTTAGCATTGATACTATTTGTTCTTTAGTTGAAAAATATTATCCTATGGATTTTAGTGATCAAGAGAAGAATAATTTGCAATTTTAACTCCAACATTTTCTATTTGTTGCTTGTCAAGCATCAAACTTGAATAATTTATCAACTATTCAAGAACTATGTTCATGTTTGATTGCATCTGGACAGACTGAAACTTACTTCTTAATTGATAGACTACTTCGTCTTATCATGACTCTTTCCATTTCTACGGCCACAACTGAGAGGTCTTTTTCAGCAATGAAAATTATTAAGACTAAGTTGAGAAATAAGATGGATGATGGGTTTCTTGGAGATAGCATGGCAGTATATATTGAAAGGGAGATTAGTGCAAGCATTAGTTCGGAGTCAATTATTGACGATTTCAAGTCACTCGGAACGCGTAAAGCATCACTTTAAGGTAGTTTTAAGTCATGTAATTTAAACTTTTAGTAATTAACTTTGTATTTAATTTAACTTTAATGTTTTATTTAAAATACTATTTACATTTTATTTATAATCTTTATTTTACGTTAGCGGCCATCCCGATTTTTTTTATCTGGCTCCGCCACTGCTCGTCCCCTCATTTAGGTTCTTATCTTTCTCAGACATTTTACAATGAGTTAGCTGCATGTTTTGAATGTTTTAAAATATTCATCATTTTTAATTTGCAGCATTTCATTTTCTTTCTTTATCTCAAAAAACTATTTTTTTAAACATAAAGTTTTCTTAGACAAAATGTCTGAGTCGTTTAAAAGATCATCAAACTCTATTTCAAGATTTTTATATAAAAGGAAAGGTTGAGAAAATTTTACCTCTTCAATATATGAGTTTTTCATTAGACACATGTTGGCTTCTCACTCTTCTAATTTTGAGGATGATATTTTTATGCATTTTCAGAACTGCTTTAGAATTCATTAATTCATTTCCATTATCAATTTGCTGAGTGTGTTGTTGATGCTTTATCTTTCCTTTTCATTGAGAGTGTTTTTTATTCATAATCTTTCCATTAAAATATATTGGTATACCTGAGGACTTTGATGCGTGTATACAGTTTATTGGTTTTGACATTTCTTCTTGGATCGTTTTCTCTTACAATGTTAAGTGCTTTAACTTTAGAGGTCGTGATCTGATGCTAAATGAAGTAGATAGAAATGTCAATAGAAGAGGGGTTGAATAGTGACCCCTTTAAAATCTTGCTTTTAATTTCTTAAACAAGTTTTATCAAATTAAATTATGAATATAATCAATGATTAAAGTATTTAAAGTGTGTGGATTCTGTATAAGTAAGTAAGTTTTAAAGAAAAGAGTTTAAGAAAGAACACACAAAGATTCATCTTAGTTTATCAAACTTTCCTACTCTAGTCCCCATGTTTCGTGAGATTTTCCAATTAATGATTAATATTTTTTGATCCTTTTCTTACACCAAGATGTATTTTCTTTAGGTTCAACAGACTTACAATGTTGATTATGAAGCTCTAACAAGCTTACACTATCATACAAGTTCAAAGTAACTTGATGATATATAAAGATATAATAAATTTGATTTCAATATCAGATTCATAATTTCCCGAATAAATGAATATTCGGAAGTTATGATTTTAAGAAAATACTTTTTCAAATGTTGATTCTTGATTCTAAGTGAATGATTTTGGAATGATCTGAGAGTGTTTCCTTTCATTTAAGAATTTCTTCGAATGGTTGGGTGAGATTTTCGAAGAGTGTTGGATTTGCATTTCCTCAACAAAGAATTATCTGTGAGGATATGATTTTATGACAAATATTTTTAGAATGAAGATTCTTGATTCTAAAAGTATGATTTTAGTGGGAATAAATGTATGGAAGAATATGATGGAATGTGTGAAAATGGAGAAAATATGGGTGTGTATTTATAGAGGTCTTGATCCTCTAAGTATCAAGCTTCCAAAGTTTCATTTATTATATAATTGTAATTACAAGACTGTCATTGCTATTTTTAGTAAAACTTGTAATGAGTAGATTTACATAATTGTCATCTTGAAAAAATCTGATACTCTAGCCTTGATACTCTTTTGTTGAATTCCGATACTCTTCCTTTTAGAAATATTAGGAAACCACCATTTGATATTATTTTAATATAATATTATGATGATTTTGGATGGGGTAAAATTACAACTTTGCCATTGGTTCAAAAAACCAATCCGCTTTTAATGCATATGAGTGTTCATATCATTACAATCTTCAAGTTTGAACTTCTTTAGAAGTTTTTTAGTATATTTTGACTGATGAACATAGACTCTATCTTTGCTTTGGTTGATTTGAATTCTAAGGAAGAACTTTGATTCCTCTATTATGCTTATTTCAAATTCAACCAGCATAAACTCAGAAAATTCTTTGCAAAGAGATGCATTAGTAGAACCAAATTTTATGTTATCAACATAAACTTTGACTCTATCTTTGCTTTGGTTGATTTGAATTCTAAGGAAGAACTTTGATTCCTCTATCATGCTTATTTCAAATTCAACCAGCATAAACTCAGAAAATTCTTTGCAAAGAGATGCATTAGCAGAACCAAATTTTATGTTATCAACATAAACTTGGACAATAAAGATTTCCTTATTAAGAGTCTTTCTAAATAGTGTAGTGTCAACATGACCATTTTAAAAGTCATTATCTGACAAGAAATTACTTAATCTCTTATACCAAACTTTTGGAGCTTGTTTGAGTTCATAAAGTAATTTCTTGAGTTTAAGAATAAAATTTAGGTGGTATGAATCCTGTAGGTGTTTAATTGGCTGCATTGTATGGTAAAACACAAATGTCTTGACTGATGTCATGACATGTATATGTAACTACATTGTAGTTACTGCAGGACTAGCTAACACAGGATTATTGAATGCTGTGACATTCATACCTGTCAACAGATACTAAGGAACAGAAGCTCTGCTAGAACTTAGTATTCACTTGCAGTCTGGTTATCAAGGAAGAACCAGACCTGGCATAAGGCCTACTGATTGAATGTCAAACTGGATGTTGTGACATTCATCATTGACAGCAGCTACTGAAGATTGGGCAGAGTGGTGTTCTGCTATACTTCAGCATATTAGTTAGTTTGTTCTTCAAGAGAATTACAGAACTAACCTAAGGCCAACTGTGTAAATGTTAAGTTGGACACTTTGACATTTACTAATGTAAGCTGGTACTGTAGTATGGTCATATTGATCATGTACAGGTCAGCAGATTTGTACAGTCTGTTTTCTGGGAAAACAGACTCAGCATATGGACCTTGATGTCAAGCTGAATGTCGTGACATTCATGCCTGACAGCATATGCTAAATTGTAGGTTGTTCAGTTTTCTGTTACAGCTTTCTCAGGCTATTCTTTAGGAAGTCAACAGCTTAGAGAAAATCCAGGAAATCAACAACCAAGCTACATTCAATGAACCTAACAAATAGCCTATTTGTTAGCAACCTAAATATTGAATTTGAGGGAACGTATGTGACCTAAAATTCAGGAAAATACAGGTGCAAAAGCCCAGGTGCTGCAATATAAAAAGGAAGGCATTCCTCCATTCAGTTTCAGGGATTTTGAGGCGTGAAGATTTAGTGTGTCCATCTTACTTCACTGCTGTATTTTTGTGAGTCTAGAATTAGACGTATCTTGTAAGCCAAGTCATTATCAAATAGATGATTGCTTTGGCATAGGGTGTTCATTGAGTTGTAAGTGTTGTGTCACTCAAAGCTTTTAAGCGTGAGTGCTGTGTATCTTGGTTTAAGCTGTGAAGCATAACCAAGAGTTGTTTTTGAAGTGTGACTTCAAAGTGTTTTTAATATCACTGAGGTGATTGAGGGGGAGTGAGTAGGAACTCTGATCTTAGATTAAGATTGAAATTGCATTGGGTAGGGATTAAGTGATAAGTTGTAAACGGGTGAGTTTAGCTTTGAATTGATACTACTAATAGTGGATTTCCTCCCTGGCTTGGTAGCCCCCAGATGTAGGTCATGTTGGACTGAACTGGGTGAACAATTACTTGTGTTATTTACTGCACTTACAATTAAGTTCTGCATAATCCCTGTCTGTGCAGAATTGGATGTCATAACAACCAGTGTGACATCCAAAGTCTGATAACTAGAATTTCAATTGGCATCAGAGCAGGCACCCTGCCTGTGAAGTTCTGGGTGAGATCTAGGGAAGTTACTTTCTAGTACCATGGACAAGGATTTAGGACACTCAAATAGACCACCCATGTTGGATGGCCCTAACTATGATGACTGGAAGCCTCGTATGATAGCCTTCTTAAGGTCTCTAGACAGCAAAGTCTGGAGAGCTGTCAACAAAGGATGGGAACACCCAATGAGGACAGGTGAAGATGGAGTCAGTGTGCAGATTCCTGAAGAAGATTGGGACAAGGAACAAGAGGCATTAGCTCTTGGAAATTCCAAAGCCTTGAATGCACTGTTCAATGGAATCACTAAGAACATCTTCAGGCTGGTGCACCACTGTGAACTAGCTAAGGAAGTTTGGGATACCCTCAAGGCAACTCATGAAGGTACTTCCAAGGTGAAGATGTCAAAACTTCAGATGTTGACAACCAAGTTTGAAAATCTGAGGATGAAAGAGGATGAGACTATTCATGACTTTCACATGAATATTCTTGAAATTGCAAACACCTCTGGTGGACTAGGTGAGAAAATGACTGAAGAGAAACTCGTAAGAAAGATTCTCAGGTCCTTGCCTAAGAGGTTTGCTATGAAGGTCACTGCCATAGAGGAGGCTCAGGACATCAGCAATATGAAGGTAGATGAGCTCATTGGTTCTCTCCAAACCTTTGAAATGGGCTTAGGTGAGTATGCTGAGAAGAAGAAAAGCATAGTCTTTATAGGAGAAGGATATACTAGAGGTGATGAAAGTATATCAGAAGCCTTAGCCATGCTTGGGAGACAGTTCAACAAGCTCATAAAGAAAGTTGATCAACAGGGTAAATCTAATGTCAAGAACATCCCATCTGACATAAAGAAACGATCAACTCATAAAGAACAGGCCAACCAAGGCAAGGGAATCCAGTGCCATGGATGTGATGGATGTGGTCATAGTAAGGCTGACTGCCCTACCCTTCTCATGAGGCAAAGGAAAGGGTTATCTGTCACCTGGTCAGAAGAAGACACTGAGAGTGAATCTGAAGGAGAATCGGGCAAACAAGTCAATGCTCTGACGAGTGTTTGTGCCTCAGAGGATAACTCAAGTGGAGATGAACTCACATTGGATGAGCTTGCTGTTTCATATAAAGAATTATGTGTTAAAAGTGCAGAAGTTTGCATCCAAGGAGAAAAGCATAAGAAACTCATCAAAGAACTAGAAGCTGAGAAACTAGAGCAGCTGAAAGTCATAGAGGGTCTGAAGAGTGAGATTTCGTTGCTAATCTCTAAGCTAGACCATATGACCAAATCCATCAAAATGTTGAATAAGGGATCTGACACCTTGGAAGAAATCCTGAAGATAGGACAGAAGTCTGGAAACACATCTGGTCTAGGCCTTAGGAAAAGATCCTCAACTGAACGCAAACGCCCAAAGGCTAAAGTTCAGAAGTCCAAAGGGATGTCTCATTCAAAGTCACAACATCGAGGAACCAGAATGAACAACCATCAGAAGAAGAAATTCAAGAGATGGAAATGTCATTACTGTGGTAGATTCGGTCACATAAAACCATTCTGCTACAGGCTGCATGGTTACCCAAACCAGACCCCTCAAGGTAGGCCCAAGAAAAAGGTGTCTACTCATAATGCTCCCATTAAGAAACCAACATGGGCGGCTAAGCAGACACCTCAGGCCAATCCTAAGCAGCTGGCATCTAAGATGCACTTCTCTCCTGAGAATCAACAGTGTGTTGCTAACCTTGCTTACACTTCTTCAAGGGGACATATCAAACAAGATTGGTACCTTGATAGTGGCTGCTCAAGGCATATGACTGGGATGAACTACCTAGTGGTGAATCTACATCCCTCTAACACCAAGTCTGTGACATTAGGTGATGGAACTAAAAGAGAAGTCATGGGTGTTGGGAAGCTGGACTGTCCAGAAGCTCCAAAATTGAGTGATGTATTGTTAGTAAAAGGACTAACTGTGAACCTCATAAGCATAAGCCAGCTGTGTGACCAAGGATATAAGGTGGAATTTACCAAGGGAGGATGTGTGGTGTTGAATGGGAGCAATCAAGAAGTGATGAGAGGAGATAGATCCAAAGATAATTGCTATCTATGGAAATCTAAAGACTCTATCAACCCCCCCAAGTGTCCTTTGACCAAGGGAGAACAGGAAGGGAAGGTGGGACATGGAAAACGTGATGCACCTCAGGTAAAAGGAGTGAAGAAGAGCATTTCCAAGGGAACTATGAGAAGAGCCTCATATCTGTCCTTAGATAAAAGGACATACTATGGAAAATGTCTGCTCAAAAGTAATGAGCCCTTGGTTACCTTTGGCCATCATACAACTGATATGACAGCGAGGGATAGACAGAGGTGCATGTTATTGACGTCTGCAGAAACTCAGTACCTTGCCTGTGGAGGCAGTTGGTCACCTCCAGTTTGGAGGAACCTGATGCAGACAGAGTACAATGTCACACAGAATGTCATGACATTGTACAGTAAGGACAAAAAGAGAAGGTGTGCATCTGAAAAGTTATAGCAACTAATGAAGTTAGTTAGCTACTGTTTAATAAGTCAAATTATTAAACATATGGTGAGCGCTGAGTGGTCAAAATTTAATAGACCTTACTCCTGCACAAAGCGTTTCACATTCAGTCGTTTCATTCTCCACTCGTGGAAACCCTCGTCCAAAGAAACGATTCTTCTTCCCTCTCCAATTTTCAGCATGGCTCGTCAATCAGACACCTCCTCGTACACCACCATGTCTGATTCTCACAGCACCGAGTCTCACCACCCTACCCGGGAGGAACCAGTTGTGGACGCAGCAACTTCGTCCCATGCAAGAAGACCTAAGGAAACGGTCACTGGGTTTTCATCAGAAATCGCTCTTGATGAACACACAAGGGAAGGGTCAAGGTATGTACATAACTCCATTGCAACTATCGTCACTCAGATACTATCTGGCAATCGAGATGTTCCTGGGGTTTCTGTTCCCTTGAACACAATCATTCCTGACATTGCTGCATGTCAAGATAAAGCTGTTGTGTTGAGAAAAAATGTCACTGACAATGTTGAGCAACCAGATGCTCATGAGGGATCAAAGGTTGAAAAACCCTCAGGCAAGGTGAGAAGTGAGAAGGCCAAGGTTACTCAAAGTGTTGAGGACAAGTCTAGGGCTGAGACGATTAACGTGGAAGAACTCTCAGACAATGATCTTCTAGCTACAGTTGTTCCTAGGATAGCCAAGAGAGTCAGGACCAGAAGGGATAAAAAGGCCGTGGAGTTGAAGTCCCCCTCCAAGGAAGTTGGTGCACAAAACCCTCACAAGCAACCAGAGTCAGAAAGCACACACAAGAGGAAAAGCTATGGACCTACAAAAGCTTGGAGCAAAGAGGTGCCTAAGAAGGTGAAAACCAAAGCTGTGGTGGCAGAATCTGAATCTGATGCCCCATGTGATGTCACAACATCCATGTCCAGGAAGAAGCCCTCTTCCAGTAGGTTGGCAACCAGTGTCCCAGAAGTTCCCATTGACAATGTGTCCTTCCACTTTGCCTCCAGTGTTAACAGGTGGAAGTATGTGTACCACAAGAGGCTGGCATTGGAGAGAGAACTGGCACAGAATGCCATGGACTGTAAAGAGATTGTGGATCTCATCAAGGAGGCAGGGCTGATGAGAACAGTGTCACAACTTCCTAAGTGCTATGAGACCTTGGTGAAGGAGTTTATTGTAAATCTGTCAGAGGAGTGTGCTGATGGGAGATCCAAGGAATTTCGAAAGGTCTATGTGCGCGGCAAATGTGTGACTTTTTCCCCCTCTGTAATAAATCAGTATCTGGGAAGAGCGGATGAAGAGCAACCTGAGCTTGAAGTGACTGACAATACAATCTGTCAAGTCATCACAGCAAAGCATGTCCGAAAATGGCCTCTCAAAGGGAAGCTAGTAGCCAGTCAACTAAGTGTCAAGTATGCAATGCTGCACAAAGTTGGATCAGCCAACTGGGTACCCACTAACCACAAGTCAACTGTGTCTGTGGCATTAGGGAAGTTCATCTATGCAGTGGGAACCAAAGCTAAGGTGGACTATGGTGCCTACATATTTGATCAGACAATGAAGCATGCTGGGAGCTTCAGTGTAAAGGGTCCCATTGCCTTCCCCTCTCTAATATGTGGAATTGTGCTGAATCAATTTCCACACATCCTGACAGATAATGACTTTGTGAGGAGAAGGGAGAGTCCATTGGCTTTCAGCTACAAGCTGTTCCTGGGCAAGCATGTCCCGGACATTGTCGTGACATCGGGAGAGACTTCCAAAACTAGCCACCAACCAGACAAAGCTGATGTCATTGCAGTTCTCAAGGAGACCTGCAAAGAGCTGGGAGCTAGAAAGAATGCACTGGAACAGCTCATCTTGCAGCTGGAGTCTACTGCTGAGGACACGGATGGAGCTGAAGGGCAAATGGCTGAGGGGGAGGAAGAGGCCAACTCTGAAGAGGAGGCTGATGAGGAGGCTGATGATGAGGCAGAGGATTAATCCCTTTGGTGCTGTTTGTTTCTGTTATGTGTGTAATTCATATTTCTTTTGTGGGTTTGTATATTAAAGTGTTGCTTTGGCAACATTTTTGACAAAAAGGGGGAGTGACAAGTGATACCCCAGGACAACAGAAGTTTACATTGTTAAACTTTAGTATTAAAACAGGTACCCTTTCATAACAGATTGAAGTTTTCCCTACTACAGCTGCTGGGTGTTGAAGTGTGTAGTTAACTTCTGTGTGCACACTGTTGTATGCCTCTGTGTGTTTGCTGATATGTGTGTGAAGTTTTTATTTAACTTCCCCCCCCCCTGCAGCTGATGTTGAAGTTTAGGTGCAACTTCTAATATATATGTGCTGCTATGTGAAGTTTTCATTTAACTTCCATGTGTGTGAGTGTGCTGCCACTCTGAGTGTATTAGCTAGTATTATTCCGCTGCTATGAACTCTGTTATGGGGATCAAAGTGTTTTAGCCAAAAATTTGCCAAAGGGGGAGTTTGTAGGTGTTTAATTGGCTGCATTGTATGGTAAAACACAAATGTCTTGACTGATGTCATGACATGTATATGTAACTACATTGTAGTTACTGCAGGACTAGCTAACACAGGATTATTGAATGCTGTGACATTCATACCTGTCAACAGATACTAAGGAACAGAAGCTCTGCTAGAACTTAGTATTCACTTGCAGTCTGGTTATCAAGGAAGAACCAGACCTGGCATAAGGCCTACTGATTGAATGTCAAACTGGATGTTGTGACATTCATCATTGACAGCAGCTACTGAAGATTGGGCAGAGTGGTGTTCTGCTATACTTCAGCATATTAGTTAGTTTGTTCTTCAAGAGAATTACAGAACTAACCTAAGGCCAACTGTGTAAATGTTAAGTTGGACACTTTGACATTTACTAATGTAAGCTGGTACTGTAGTATGGTCATATTGATCATGTACAGGTCAGCAGATTTGTACAGTCTGTTTTCTGGGAAAACAGACTCAGCATATGGACCTTGATGTCAAGCTGAATGTCGTGACATTCATGCCTGACAGCATATGCTAAATTGTAGGTTGTTCAGTTTTCTGTTACAGCTTTCTCAGGCTATTCTTTAGGAAGTCAACAGCTTAGAGAAAATCCAGGAAATCAACAACCAAGCTACATTCAATGAACCTAACAAATAGCCTATTTGTTAGCAACCTAAATATTGAATTTGAGGGAACGTATGTGACCTAAAATTCAGGAAAATACAGGTGCAAAAGCCCAGGTGCTGCAATATAAAAAGGAAGGCATTCCTCCATTCAGTTTCAGGGATTTTGAGGCGTGAAGATTTAGTGTGTCCATCTTACTTCACTGCTGTATTTTTGTGAGTCTAGAATTAGACGTATCTTGTAAGCCAAGTCATTATCAAATAGATGATTGCTTTGGCATAGGGTGTTCATTGAGTTGTAAGTGTTGTGTCACTCAAAGCTTTTAAGCGTGAGTGCTGTGTATCTTGGTTTAAGCTGTGAAGCATAACCAAGAGTTGTTTTTGAAGTGTGACTTCAAAGTGTTTTTAATATCACTGAGGTGATTGAGGGGGAGTGAGTAGGAACTCTGATCTTAGATTAAGATTGAAATTGCATTGGGTAGGGATTAAGTGATAAGTTGTAAACGGGTGAGTTTAGCTTTGAATTGATACTACTAATAGTGGATTTCCTCCCTGGCTTGGTAGCCCCCAGATGTAGGTCATGTTGGACTGAACTGGGTGAACAATTACTTGTGTTATTTACTGCACTTACAATTAAGTTCTGCATAATCCCTGTCTGTTCAGAATTGGATGTCATAACAACCAGTGTGACATCCAAAGTCTGATAACTAGAATTTCAAATCCTCAAACCCAGGAGTTTGTTTGAGATATACTTCTTCAGAAATGACTCCATTTAAGAAAGCACTCTTGGCATCCATTTGGTATAAAATACTATCATGATAAAATAGCATAAGAGAGAAGCAAACTGATTACCTTCTTGTTGACTATAGCCTTGAGCTACCAGTCTAGCTTTACTTCCTACCATATCTCCTTGCTCATTCAACTTATTTTTGAACACCCATTTTTCTCCAATGACGTTTGTAACACCCTAAACCCCGACTCTTAATATAAAAGAGAAAATAGTACATGTTTAGGAATCTTACTTCACAAGAATCATTTATTTTATGAAAATAGTTTCGAACTCACAGCGAAAAACAAATAATCCTCAAAGCATCAATAATATAATAAGTCACCAAATAACGAAAATAAATTTCAGTAGGAAAATTCAAAATAAATAACGTGCCATTCCCCAGTATTACAGATCAAAGCAGATAAATACCAACTAAAAGCGATAAATAAAATAAACAAAGACAATCTCCAAGGCCATCTTACAACTCATAAGAAACTACTCCTGCTGAGTACTTGATTCTCTATACTCCCGAAGAGCACATATGCCATAACAATAAATAGGGAGTGAAAATACATCTAACAAATTCTAACGGTGAAATTCAACAAAATAGGATAGTAATAACGAATATAATAGTATTCTCAATCACAATCAAACACAATTAAACAACTTATAATGCAATGCCACCATCTCCATCTCAAATGTATGTGGTACCAAGTTTTTGTGGATATTAGAGGTATGTTACTGATTTCTTCCACGGTCTTTGGTCCCTCACCTGAACTAATGATCCCCACCAAATAGATCTGAGACCCGCCTATGGACTCTCAACTAGACAAACGATCCCACCAAATAGATCTGAGAGCACTGAATAGACTGAAGTCATACCTATCTCCAAAATACATGAATGCATGATCACAAACCACAAGAATCATTCATTCACAAAAGATTCCACTCTTGAACGTATAATTCGCCATACTCGACCATCACTGTAATCCATCTTTGGATTACTATCCTCAAAATGCCATTCAAGGCCATCACTATAATCCTCCTCTGGATTACTATACTTAAAATGTATTTTCATAACAATTTTATTATTTATCTCAAAATATAAAGTTATTTTATTACCAATTGTCCTCTACTCATCAAATTGCTCAAAACAACTCAAAAGGTCCCAAGGAATCACAGTTTCTAAAAAACTTATTATTTTCTCAAAAACTCTTAAAAACTCATTATTATTATTATGTTAGATCATCAACAGAGTAATGACAAGCAATTCCCTCAATTTACTCAAAAGTGACTCTAAGGTCACCAAAAAGATTCTAATGTCCCAAGATACTCTAAAATATAACTGAAGTATTCCCGAACTCCACAAACTCTAGGAAATGCTCAAAATAACCTTCGAGTACCCCAAGGTACTCTAAAGTACCTGATTTCTCTAAGGGTAAAATTCATGAGTGATAACTCTACTAAGGACATGGAAGGTAATTTTCCTTAAAATTACTCAAAAGGTAAGCTTATAATGTCAATAGTGCTCCAAACTCAGCTCAAGTGTATCATATATTCTGATCTCCAACTCTAACAACTCAAAAGCAACTATGACAATTCTATAATAACTCTAAAAAAATAAAATAGAACCTTTAAACTCATCAAAAGGTAATGAAAGGTCACAACACCCAAAATTGCTCAAAACTCTGTATCTAACTCTAAAATTATCTCACTCAAAATAGCACAAAATATTATAGACTTCTGATAAAATTATGAAACTCTCCAATTTGAAATTTCTTTAAACCCTATTTCAAACACACTTAACCGCATGTCAAATGGAGTTATGAAACTCCAGCTCTATTCATTTCAGTTCAGCCCTATCGTGACAATTCCTGCATAAACTCTAATACAAAAAGCATTATTTCAAAATAGCACAAAAATTTATATACTCATTATTAAATTACGAAACTCTCCAGTTTGAAAGATCATTAAGCCTTTTTTCTAACACAACTGACAACATCCTAAAAGAACTTATGATGACCAACGCAAGACTGAAATTGATTACGTCTCTGGTATAAAAATCAGCAAGCTGCTACTGTTGTTACACCCCTAAACCCAACTTCTCTACTTCAAAATAAAGATGATTTTGTTAGCTTTCCAACGCAAGCAACGATTTCTCAAACCGACTTCTGAAACTCAAGATATGCCTGAAATAAGGCGGTTAATCCCCTTCTAAGTCTACCAACGATTTTTTTTGCGTTTTTCTATTTCATTTTATTTTTGTTTTTCGTGAAAAAGTCTACTTTTTGAAATAAAAAAATAGGTTTTTGACATTTGAGAACATTTTTAAAATAGATCCTAAGGTTTTCTGAAAATTTTGGGAAAACTCGACCAATTAGGGTCGCTAAAAAAAACTACACAAACTCTAGAAAAATTCTATTATAACACAATTGTTACAACCAAACACATATTCATATCAAACAAATATGTTCATGCATCAACAAAACTATTTACATTGACCATTGGGGATTTATCCCAAATTCCACTTGGTCACCTACAATAATACAACAAAAATCACTACTAATAAGGTTTTGTCCAAACCTTATTTGACCAAACACATTACATGAATATACAAACTCATATTGTTTTATCAATAACAAATCATATTACGGTGACCCACAAATCATATTACAGTGACTATATGGATTTATCCCAAATCTCATTTGGTCACCACAGTAACACAAACAAGAAAAATATTTGTTTATCGATGTCAATATGCTTTTTCCCAAACCCTATTTAGCTAATCACAGGAAATTGAAGAAAATACTAAAACTACTCATGACACTGATGAAAGGATAAGGAACCCTCAATATCCTGCATGTCTAAATCACCCATAAGAAGACAATCTCCCCCTCTTACCTTAGATTTGCAGCAAGGTTATTGTTTCAACAACTTTTTGGGTTCCTGCTCTCAGACTCTGACCCTCTTTGTTCCTTCTGCCTATTTTCACGTATGCCAAAAAATTCTAAAACCTAACTTCTCTCCACACTTACATGTGATAACCTGACTTTCTTTTTCTCTTTGAAGTCATAGTCAAAGATCTTTGAATACCTCAAATACATCAGATTTTTCCCTTATAATATTGACCCAGGTGTATCTGGAGAAGTCATCCACCACCACATAAGTATACTTTTTCCCACCAAGACTTTCCACATGCATAGGTCCCACCAAGTCCATGTGGAGAAGTTCCAGCACTCTGGAAGTGGTGTCATGTCTGAGCTTCTGATGTGACATCTTCGTCTGTTTTCCAATCTGAAACTCCCCACAAACTCTTCCTTCATCAATCTTTAAGTTTGGGATTCCTCTGACAGCTTCAACAGATATAATCATCTTCATTCCTTTAAGATGCAGATGGCCTAATTTTTGATGCCATAGCTTCACTTATTCTTCTTTGGCCAGAGTACACATTGATGAATAACCAGTTTCTTGAGAAATCCACATATAGAAGTTGTCCTTAGACCTGGATCCTTTCATGATCACTTCATTTTCTTTATTAGTAATCAGACATTCAGTTTTTGTGAAGTTTACATTTAGACCTTGATCACATAGTTGACTGATGCTGATTAGGTTTGCAGATAGTCCTTTAACAAGTAGCACATTGTCAAGGTTAGGGACTCCGGGGCAGTTTAGCTTTCCAATCCCCTTGATTTCACCCTTTGCTCCATCACCAAAGGTTACATAGCTGGTGGCATGAGGATGAAGGTCAATTAGCAGGTTTTTGCTTCCAGTCATGTGTTTGGAGCATCCACTGTCAAAAGACCAGTCTTCTTTGGCTGAAACTCTGAAGGAAGTGTGAGCTATCAGGTTAGTAGCACCAGTCCTAGGAACCCATTGTTTTCTGTTGACAGGGATGTGGTGTTTGGGCCTAGGTTGATGATGAGAAAAACTAGGATAGCCATACAACTTAAAGCAGAATGGTTTTATGTGGCCAAATTTTCCACAGTAATGACATCTCCATCTTTGGTGTTTTCCTTTATGTTGTCTTTCCTTATGATGTTGTGACACATGATGTGACATCTTTGGTTTGCTACCAGTGTGACTACACTCAAGTTTGGATTCATTGAACCCAAGGCCAGACTTCCATCTTTGGTGTTTTCCTTTATGTTGTCTTTCCTTATGATGTTGTGACACATGATGTGACATCTTTGGTTTGCTACCAGTGTGACTACACTCAGGTTTGGATTCATTGAACCCAAAGCTAGACTTGTCTCCTGCCATTTTTCCAGTATGGAGAATTTTGTCTAAGGTGTCAGATCCATTATTTAGCATTCTGACATACTTTGTCATCTTATCTAGTTTAGATTTCAAGAACACTGCTTCAGTCTTCAACTTAGAGATGGTTTCCAAGTGTTCTGTCTTCTCATCCTCCAGTTGTGTTATCAATTTCTTCTGACTTTCCACTTGTTGACACACTTCTTCACTTCTGTGACACAACTTTCTGTAGGTAGTGGCTAACTCATCAAAGGTTACTTCATCATCACTTGAGTCTTCATCAGAACCCCATCTTCCAGTCAAGGCAGTCATAAGATTTGCAAACTCTCCTTCTGTTTCACTTTCATCAGACCAAGCAGCAGCAAGACTCTTCTTCTGTTTCTTGAGGTAGGTCCCACATTCAGCTCTAATGTGTCCATACCCATCACATTCATGGCACTGAACTCCTTTTCCTTGTTTGGACTTTTCATCAGACCTTGTTCTTCTTCCAGCATCATTGGACCTACTGATGTCAGATGAGATGTTCTTGACATTAGACTTAGACCTTACATCCATCTTTTTTCAGAAGTTTGTTGAACTGTCTCCCCAGTAATGCTACATCATTTACCAGATCTTCATCAGTATCTTGACCACTTTCTTCCTCTTTCTCTTCAGTGTTTGACATGAAGGCTATGCTTTTGACTTTCTTTTCAGATCCATCACACATTCCCAACTCAAATGTTTGGAGGGATCCAATTAGATCATCCACTCTCATATTGCAAATGTATTGAGATTCTTCTATGGCTGTCACTTTCATGACAAATCTCTTGGAAAGTGACCTGAGTATTTTCCTCACTAGTTTTTCATCTGACATCTTCTCACCCAGGGCTCCTGAGGCATTAGCAATTTCAAGGATATTCATATTAAAGTCATGAATATTTGCATCTTTTTTCATCCTCAAGTTTTCAAACTTGGTAGTGAGCAGCTACAATCTAGACATCTTTACTCTAGAGGTGCCTTCATGAGTGGTTTTGAGAATATTCCAAGCATCTTTAGCCATCTCACAGATGTTCACCAGTCTGGAGATGTTCTTATTAACCCCATTGAATATAGCATTCAATGCTTTAGAGTTTCCAAGGGCTAGTTCATCCTCCTCCTTGGTCCATTGTTCCTTAGCCTTCTTATCAGTTGTAACTTATCCTTCCTTAGTAATAACTGGATGTTCCCAGCCTGTTAGAACAACCTTCCAAGCCTTATTATCCAAAGATTTCAGGAAGGCTACCATTCGAGGTTTCCAGTAGTCATAGTTAGATCCATCCAGAATTAGTGATCTGTGAACAGATCCTCCGTCTCTATCCATAGTATCAGAAAGTAACGTCCCTAGATCTCACCCAGAACCAGAGCAGGATGCCTGCTCTGATACCAATTGAAATTCTGGTATCAGATATGAGATGTCTAAGGTAATGTCACGACACTAATATTTGAAAAATATAAACATGATAAAAGACAAAGAACAGTAATACAAGTGACACAAGCAATTGTTAACCCAGTTTGGTGCAAACTCACCTACGTCTAGGGGCTACCAAGCTAGGAAGGAAATCCACTAAACAAAATTAGTTCAAAGACTCTCAGTAAATAACTTCAAGTTACAGTCTTTTCACCTAATCTCTACCCATGTGACTTCTATCTAAGAACTCTTAGATATGAGATCCTACTCACTCCCCCTCAATCACAGTAGTGATGTAAAAACAAATATTACAATGAAAGAAGACACTCTTCAAGAACACATACTTGATCTTGCTTAAAAGCTTCAACCAAGTAAACACACACTCATGCTTCAAAGCTTAGAGTGGACAAATTACAACTCAAAAGTCAGTCCAATTCAATCATCTATGGATGAATGAATGGCTCACAATACACACGACCACACAAGACTAAAACCCGTATTCTCTCTCAATATTTCGTTCGTTATTTCTTGTGTATTAAAACCAGGTTTTCCATGCCCTTTTTATAGAAGCATTTGGCTGGGCTTGGACATCATAAAACCCTAAAACTATTTTCCCTTCGTATCTTCTTATGATAGCTGATTATATCTTGTTAGAAAATAAATCACCCTGGTTTTAATTACTGATTGAATGGCGCGTTCAATCTTCACATCAATCACACAGAGGTTAGCATAAAAAGCGCAATCACACAATACATAACATTTAGACTGAATGTTCTGTATACAGATGTCTTGACATCGGGTCTGACATCTCAGCAAAATCCTGCACATCCACATTTGAAACACCCTGCAGGAACCTGTTATCTTATGTCAAGACAACACTTGTGACAACTTGTGAAAACTCTAGGTTTTAGAAAAATTGATGCCAACACATAGAACCAACAAGTTCAAGAGTCATTTCATAACATTTCTCGCAAGGAACGTATGAGGGAATCATTAAAGTTTCTATTTTCTATGAAAACTTCTCTTTGAGCGTAACAGCTGCTTTGCGGATGGTTTGACTAAGATCATTAGGTCGATATGCAGTTTCAAAGTAGTTTTGAAAAGCTTGAATTTCTTTTATAAGAGAATAAGTACCTTTCTTGGTCTTTTCATGCACAAGGAGAAAAGCTTTGTCAAACAATTGAATAAAGGAAGTAACATCGCAGAATTCCTCGATGTAATACTTAGCCCACCACTTCCCAAATTCTCGACTACAAAGGAAGCTAGACTCGAAATGAAATGGAGACAATTGGGTCTTGCCAGTATACTTGGCTATTTGTTTGAAAGCCACGGTTTCAATATGAACGACATTACGAAGGAGAAGGCCACCCTTCTTGTCGTATAGGCACTTCGGGAGAACCTGGACCAACCCAAATTGTCGAGCAACAAGGTTGGGCTGGTAAGTTATTAGTGTGACCTGGACTTTCGAAGGGTTAAATCGAAAGGTAAGGATTCGAGGCGTCAAGAAGGCTTCCCAAATCAGCAAGGATTATGTCTCTTGTTTTTTAGATGAAGAAGGAAAAGTCCTGGTAAACCACCTATGGCCAACTTTCCTGAGAGCGAAGGGAGCCATACTCGAAGTAAAATTATGACGTTTAGTGAACATCATGATGTAACTCATGAAGGTTGGTTGAAGATCCTGTCCTTCGTCCCAAGTGGTTAGTTGAGCTAACCTCGGTCCTTCGACCCTCCTATGCCGGATTCCTTCAGCATCTTCGTCGACGAGGCCATTGTTTGGCAGATTGGCCTCAAACGTGGCATTGAGCCAAAGTTGTAATAACCAAAAGGGGCCAGACAACAGAAGATTCCCTTTGTCCCCTAGATTCTTTAGCTGAGCCACTCTGTCGCTCAAGGATTCGTACAGGCTAGCTAAAATCATCTCACTTAAGCAGACATCATGCCCCACATGCAGTTGGTTAGCCAGGGTGAGATATTTCTTGGACACTTGTAATGATTTCGAGCAAAATACGGAGTGTGACAACCACAGAGCCAGAAAATCTATATGCTCCACGTCAGAGACAGTTTCAGTGTCTTTATCATGATAGTGGGCTATATGTGTTGAATATGATGCTCTTGTAGTCGAAAATGCAATGGTGTCTATGGAGTCAACATCAGGATCATAGGTGTGGCCAGTGGGTTTCAGCCCTGTGATAGCGGCCATGTCGAAAAGAGTGGGTATGACCATTCCACAAGGAAGGTGGAAGGTATAATGTGTGTTGTCCCAGAAGTACAACAAAGAAACTAACATAGGGTTACTATAATCCAAGTCCAATTTAGACAACATAATAAGGTCATATATCCCTATATCTTTCCAAGCCTGAGATTTTTATTTCTCTATTTTGTTTAACCAATTGGAATAATCAGTGGGATCTTTGAAAGTTAGGGTGGCACGAAAGGCTCTAAAACCATTGTTCTTAAACCTCAAATCTATAGCTTTTCAGCCGGGGTGTTTTCGGAAGAAGAAGTCCTAGGATTTCTAGCCTATCCTATGGGTTTGCATTTATGGTAAGACGGAAAAAGACTCTCTAAGCTTGCTGGTATCAGTGTCTAAATCTGCTAGAGGTCCAGATAAGGCATAAGTTTTATTAGAGACAGAAACAAGAATGAGTACCTGAGAAGCATAAATCTGGCGTTGTTCCTCTGTCTGAGGTTCTGGTAGGTACTGACGATAACCAACTGCAAAGGGGGCGGATAAAGTAGCAAATGGCGAAAGTTCAGAAATTTTCTTCGGAGCTTTAGACCTATTGGCAGTAGTTTTGAAAGAAACTCCTGTTCCCTTGAGGGCTTTGTTTGAAGCATCCATCGTTAAGGTTTGAAAAAGCAAAATCTGGGTTTTAGTTAGAAGGGATTGGAAGAAAGGAAGGTTTGAACGCTTGAAAATTCAGAGAATGTGAGAAAGTTCTGAAATGGGTAAGTGATCGGTCACCATTTGCACTTAATTTTCATCATCCATCCAGCATGAATCTTCAAGAATCAGTAACACTTTGTTCTTTCTTTTAGTTGATTTCTTAAGTTTATCACATTTTATAAATTTCTGCTTGTTTTATGTTGTATTAGTGGTTCATCTCTTTTTTTCGCATTTTATGCGTTTCCGTGGTAATGCTATTTGGTTTCCATGTCTAACAATAAGCCCGAAAGATGCGTACTGGAAGAATGGAAGTCAAGGACATCGTGCAAAGCGAGATAAGGCAAAGACAGGGGGCTGACACAGGTGCCCATGTCAGCTGACACGACCCGTGTCAGCATGTGCAGAGTGAAGATTGTGGAAGCCAGAAAACAGGGGGCTGACACGGGTGCCTGTGTCAGCTGACACGGGTGCCTGTGTCAGCTGACACGGCCCGTGTCAGCAAGGGCTGAAGGATTTGAGTTGACAGAGAGCCAACATGGGCGTCCGTGTCATCTGACACGGCCCGTGTTGGCCAATTCTCCAGTTTGCTGATTTTTATTGTTGTGGTCTCTTTGTAAGTCCAGAGGGCAGTGTTGGTATTTCACGATGTTTTTAGATGATTGGGAATTATTTAGTCTGCATTTTGGTAAAGAGAAAGGGAGTTTTTGGACCGTACAAGGAATAGACAGAAAGGAGAAGAGAGCTTTCAAGGTGTTTGGAGAAGAAGAGATTTTCAAGATCGGAAGAGATTGAAGATCAACCTTCATCACCAACAAATTGTAATGTCTCTATTTTGTAATTTACTGTCTTTGAATACTATGAGAAGCTAAACCCCTCAATGCTAGGGGGTGTCCCTGAATTGCTATTGCATGAACACTCTCTCTATGTTTTTATGATCATCGATGTTTTCTTAATTCAAATTGTTATACAATGTTCTTAATGCTTAATTTTATCGGACAAATGGAATTTTGATCTATGGTTAAGGTCTAGGTCGGACAAACCACCTTATCGCTTGTTGTATAATAATACTTCGGTTTAATCACTTAGGAATAAGGATCAAACCGTAGTAGCCGTTAATTCTTGATCAATTGCATATTTCGCAACGTCATTTTGAATAGCTAAGGAATTAGGATTGAAATTGACTGTTAATGGTTTTCGGCTAAGGAATTAGAGAAAACAATTCTTGAGAATCGGTTTCGAATAATTACAACGTAGATGTTATATGATATGGAAGTAGTGTAGTACAAAGCAATTCACACATATTGCCTTAGCATGCTTTCTCATATCGTTTAACAGCTTTTTATACGCTTTATATAATTTATTCTTTCTTATCATTTTGAAAACAATCAACAAACCCCCTATGATCTTTTGTTCAATGGAATTGTTGTAAAGATTTGTACTTATTACATAGTCCTCGAGATCGATACTCAGGAGAATTCCCATTTTATTACTAAATTGGTACAAATAGTACACTTGTTATTTTACCGATCAAGTTTTTGGCGTCGTTGCCGGGGACTGCCAAAGTATAAGTTGAATAATAATTCAATTGAAATTTTGTTGCTCTGCAACCAAAATTTTATTTCTCTGTACTATTGTTTTTTTATAAATTCTAATAATTGTCTAATCTTTGTATGTGAGGTAAGGCCTCAGTTGAATTTCTTTTTAATGCAGAACCAGAAAGATTATCGCGCGCAAGACGCCGAACAGCTAGACTGGAACTATCAGAAGCAACCCCCATTGTTTCTGAGTCTGAAAAAGAAGAAGTTGTTTCAGTTCATTTGGAAGACTCCAAAACTGTATCTGAAACTATGGCTGAAGCTCCACCTCCCGTGGAAAGACTCCTGGGTGACTATGGAGGTGCAAATGCTCCTACTAGAAGGTTAACAATTGTAAACCAACCGGTGAATGTTGATCATTTTCAGCTACACCTTCAACGATTCGTCAACTCAAAAGGAGACCGTTCTCCGGAAAAATCAATGAAGATGCCAACAAGCATTTACAAAGATTTATGACCATGACGACATCGTTGAAAATTGAGGGACACTCAGAGGAAGCTAAAATGTTGGTGATGTTTCCGTTTACACTATCGGAAGATGCCGAAGAATGGTTTTACTTTTTACCCGCGGGAAGCATTACAGCTTGGCAACAAATGGAGACAATATTTTTGAATGAGTACTTCCCTGCCTCTGTGTATATCCATAAGAGATATGATATTGTTAATTTCAAACAGAAGGAAGGAGAGTCACTCGGAGACGCTTACAAGAGGTTCAAGCGATTGTTGGTTGCATGTCCTACTCATAACATGGATGCAACTGAACAGATGCAAAATTTTGTGAATGGCCTTAGAATGAAGACTAAGCAACTCATAGACACGGCTGCCGGTGGCTCAACAAATTTTACGATAGCCACTGGAATAAAGAAAATCATCGAAGCCATTGCAGCAAATGAGCATCTAGAGCTCTATGACCGCGGTGTAAGTCAACCTGAAGGTATCATTGATCTCAAGCTAGCAAATCAAGTTGTGAAGATGAAAGACCTAATAACAGCTGAAGTAGAGCGAAGAATCAAGAAAATGGATCTTGACACTCAAACGGTGGCACAAGTTCAACCGGTTCAACCTATTCAAGCAGTTAGTTGTGAAATCTGTAGGGGGTCTCACTTTACCATGCATTGTGTGGCAACTGCACAGGTAGAAGAGATTAATTTTCTGAAGCAGAACAATCCTTACTCCAATACATATAATCCTGGATGGAAAAATCATCCAAATTTCTCCTGGAAGGACCAGCAAGGAAATGTGCAGAAACAAGCGCCCAATCAATATCAAAGCCAACCACAACAACAGTATCGACCACAACAACAACAACCATACCAGCAGCAGTTTCACCAACCCCAACAACAATTTCAACAACAGGTACCAAGGAAAGCATATCGGGAAATTTCCATTGAAAAAATGGCGGCTCAAAGTTCCCAATTTCAAGAGGAGACTAGAAGTAATCTAAGAAACACCGATGCTTCGATAAAAAATCTGGAAGTGCAAATGAGTCAGATTGCTCAACAACTCGCGGGTTCTCAAACACCGGGTGCATTACCGAGTGCTACAATTACAAATCCACGAGAGCATAATAATGTGAGTGTTGTAACCACAAGAAGTGGTAAATCGAAAGAAGTCCCTGGGAAAGATGATGACCAAGAAGACCAATTGCTTGAAGTTGAGTTGGAAATAAAAGAAAATGAGGTTGTGAGTGAAGAGGTGGTAGTGCTTAAACGGATGGTTAAAGAAAAAGTTAGTGAATCAAAGTCGGTTGTCAAACTCCTTTTTCCCACAAGAAATAAGTAGAAAGAGCAACATGAGAAGAACTTCGAGAAATTCTTGGAGATGTTCAAAAAGCTTGAGATTAACATTTCGTTCTTGGAGGCGCTTGAACAAATGCCCTCTTATGCCAAATTCATGAAGGATATTATTTCAAAAAACAGGATCACCAGCACTGACCCTATTATACTAACCGAAACTTGTAGTGCAATTTTGTAGGGTATGAAGATTCCAGTGAAGAAGAAAGATCGAGGCTCGGTAACTATCCCTTGCACTCTCGGGGATAGATCTTTAAAAAAGGCCCTTATAGACTTGGGGGCAAGTGTGAGTCTCATGCCGTTATCCATTTACAAGAGGTTAGGGATTGGAAAAGTGCAAGATACCAGAATGACACTCCAATTTGCTGACCACTCTGTGAAGAGACCTTATGGAGTGGTGGAAGATGTTCTTGTGAAGATTGATAAGTTTGTATTTCCGGTGGACTTTGTCATCTTAGAAATGCCAGAAGATGAAGAGATACTGCTCATTCTCGGTAGACCATTTTTGGAGACCGGAAGATGTTTGATAGATATAGAAGAGAGCACCACGACTCTAAAAGTTTACGATGAAGAGTTGAAAATTGATGTGTGTAACACCATGAGATACAAAGATGATGTGGCCACTAGTCAATACATAGAGGTGATTGATCAAATGGTTCTGCAAGAAAATACTTTAGGTGAACCACAATTGCCCTTGGAGAGAGTTCTAAGTTTATCAATTTCTGAAGACACTCAAGAAGCTGATGAAAAGGAGAGGGAAGTGTTAGCTATGATGGAAACACAACCACCCTTTAAGGGATCCCGATCACTCCGATGGGAAAACTTGAGGGAACCTCAGTTTGAGGAAAAGAAAGATGAGACTAAGAAAGTAGCTGAGCTAAAACAACTACCTGAAAATCTCAAGTATGTTTTTCTAGATTCTGAAAGGAGATGCCCGACTATTATAAGCTCTAATCTAGAAGTTTCCCAAGAAGACAAGCTTGTCAAGATTCTGAAGAAGCATAAAAGTGAAATGGGATGGGCGATTGAAGACTTGAAGGGGATTAGCCCTACGGTATGTATGCATAAAATTCTCATGGAGGATGGTCACAAACCAGTGGTGCAACCCCAAAGAAGACTAAATCCCGCAATGAAGGAAGTGGTTAGGAAAGAGGTTGTTAAACTATTAGATGCGGGGTTAATTTATCCCATATCCGATAGCTCTTGGGTAAGTCTTGTTCATGTGGTTCCAAAGAAAGGAGGAACTACTGTTATAAAGAATGAGAAAAATGAGTTACTCCCTACAAGGACAGTCACTGGGTGGCGTGTTTGCATCGATTACAGAAGGTTGAATTTGGCGACAAGAAAGGATCACTTTCCTTTACCATTCATCGATCAGATGTTGGAAAGGTTGGCTGGTCATGACTGCTATTGTTTCCTTGATGGATACTCTGGATATAATCAGATAGCGGTTGCACCAGAAGATCAAGAGAAGACAGCTTTTACTTTCCCCTATGGTATTTTTGCTTACAGAAGAATGCCATTCGGGTTATGTAATGCACCAGCCACCTTTCAAAGATGCATGACTTCCATTTTTGTTGACATGCTCGAAAAGCATATGGAGGTCTTCATGGATGACTTCTCGGTATTTGGTTTCTCTTTTGACAATTGTTTGACTAACCTTTCCCTTGTCTTAGAAAGATGCCAACATACCAACTTGATTCTCAACTGGGAGAAGTGCCACTTCATGGTGCGAGAAGGCATAGTCTTGGGTCACAAAATTTCCCATAAAGGAATAGAAGTGGACCAAGCCAAGATCGAGGTAATAGCAAAGTTACTCCCTCCAATAAACGAAAAAGGTATAAGAAGTTTCTTAGGGCATGCAGGTTTCTACCGCAGGTTCATAAGAGACTTTTCTAAGATAGCTAAACCTTTAAATACCCAGTTGGTTAAGGATAAGGCTTTCATTTTTGATAAAGAGTGTGTCGTTGCATTTGAAACCATAAAAAATAAATTGGTGACGGCACCAATTGTCATTGCCCCAGACTGGTCTCTACCTTTTGAGATCATGTGTGATGCGAGTGACATTGCAGTGGGAGCAGTTCTTGGGCAACGTAGAGATAAACTGTTGCATGTCATATATTATGCTAGTCATGTTTTGAACCCTGCACAGATGAACTATGCGACTACCGAGAAGGAGTTGCTAGCGGTGGTATATGCCTTCGATAAATTCAGGCAATATCTGTTGGGTTCTAGAGTCATTGTTTATACTGACCATGTTGCTTTGAAGTATTTATTTGCTAAGCAGGACTCTAAGCCAAGACTACTGAGATGGATCCTACTCCTCCAAGAGTTTGATGTGGAAATTCGTGACAAAAGAGGGTGTGAAAATATTGTGGCCGATCACCTCTCACGGATGTCCCCTATAGAGGAGAATGAGGAAAAGCGTCCAATAAAGGATGAGTTTGCTGACGAACACATCCTTGATGTTATTGGGATGCCATGGTTCGCAGACTACGCGAACTATCTAGTAGGTGGGGTGATCCCTAGCAAATTTGACTCTAACAAAAAGAAAAAGTTTGTGCATGATTGCAGGTTTTACTTGTGGGATGACCCATTCTTATACAAGAAAGGAGTAGACGGGTTGGTTAGAAGATGTGTTCCTGAATAAGAACAGAGAGATGTCCTGAAAGCATGCCATGACTCTGACTATGGTGAACACTTTAGTGGTGATAGAACCGCAACCAAAGTCCTCCAGTCAGGCTTATACTGGCCTACACTTTTCAAAAATGCTCAGCAATTAATCAAAGAGTGCGATAAGTGTCAAAGGATGGGAAACATCTCGAAAAGAAATCAGATGCCTCAAAACCCCATGTTGGAAGTTAAACTCTTTGATGTTTGGGGTGTTGACTTTATGGGACCATTTCCACCTTCATTCGGAAAGAACTATATCCTGGTGGCAGTGGATTATGTATCCAAGTGGGTAGAAGCAGTTGCTCTACCAACGAATGATGCAAAAGTGGTAGTCAAGTTTCTAAAGGAGAACATATTTATCAAGTTTGGAGTGCCAAGAGCTCTAATAAGTGATGAGGGAACTCATTTCTTAAATCACCTAATGGAAAATCTACTCTTGAAGTATAATGTAAAACATCGTATAGCCACTCCGTACCACCCGCAAACAAGTGGTCAAGTTAAAGTGTCGAATAGGCAGCTGAAACAAATTCTGGACAAGACGGTTAACTCATCTCGCAAAGATTGGGCAAGTAAGCTTGATGATGCGCTTTGGGCATACCGAACTGCTTTCAAAACACCGATTGGTATGTCTCCTTATCAATTGGTATATGGTAAGGCCTATCACTTACCCTTAGAATTTGAACACAAAGCTTTGTGGGCTTCAAAATTCCTTAATTTGGATCTTTCAAAAGCGGGAGAGTCCCGAATCCTTCAACTCCATGAGTTAGAAGAATTTAGGAACCGAGCATACGAAAATGCCAAAATTTACAAAGATCAAACAAAAAATGGCATGATAGAAGGATCCAAAGGAAGGAATTTTGGGAAGGACAAATGGTGCTATTGTTTAATTCGAGGATGAAGTTGTTCTCAGGAAAACTGAGATCGAAATGGTCGGGACCGTTTATGGTACATAAGGTATATCCCCAAGGAGCAATTGAAATAAAAAATCCATCGAATGGGGACATTTTTAAATTGAATGGCCAAAGGTTGAAGCCTTACAATGTGGAGCAAGAAGTTGGTCAAATTGATGTTGTTCATCTTGTCTGATAAGATGAACAACTGTCGAGCCATGCGATGTTAAACGAAGCGCTACGTGGGAGGCAACCCACGCTTTTGTGTCTAATTATTTTCTTTGTTTTGTTGTGTGTTATTGACTTGCAGGTTTGGACAATATTTGCTAGAGGAGCCAAAACTTCGTGTACAAAAAGTCGCTGGAAAAATCTGAAGCAGAAGCCCGACACAAGCTTGAAACAACAATGCAAGTAAAAGAAAAATCAAGGGGCTGACACGGGCGCCCGTGTCAGCTGACATGGCCCGTGTCAGGAAGCAAGAGGAGAAGGGTGTTTTCCAAGGGTCTGACACGGGTGCCCGTGTCAGCCCCTACTGAACCAGGTTAAAAGAGGAAGGACACGGTCCGTGTCAAGGAGAACCATAGCGCTGACACGGTCGCCCGTGTCAAGGAGAACCATAGCGCTGACACGGTCGCCCGTGTCAGCTGACACGGCCGTCTCAGCAAGCGCGTTGGAAAATTTTCAATTTTTTTTACCGTTTGGCATTGGGCCCACCACTAAATTTCTCCCACTAACTCGATTTTATCACTCAGTCACTCCTCATAAACCTTTTCTCTTACCTATTATCTCACCTTTATCTCTCTTTCTCTCAAAAACACCTAAAAACCTCCATTTTTCTTCACATAAAGCTTCATCCTTTTACCTCATAACTCCATCAAATCTCCATCCACCTTCACAAAAGCTTCTCCATTTTCCATCCTCTACCTTCCTACGGTAATCTTTTTCCCTAATCTCTCTTTTCAATTTCAAGTTTTTTTTTCTTTGTGTGCAGGTAAGAACATGTCTCGCCGAGTAGACAGAAGCACAAACGTGGCAGAATCATCCCGGCCACGTCAAAGGGCAAGAAGGACTCTGAATGAGCACGATATTGTGTTTGAAGACTTGGAGCACCAAAAAAGGTATATTGCTCATCTTAAGAGAAAACTGACACCCACTAGATACATGTGTGATAGCACTTTGCAGGAATTGGGGTTGTAGGCTGAAATTCACCGAATGTTCCACACCTTAGTGTAAGACCCTAATTTTGACCCTAAGATCCCTCATGGCATCATGTTATTGCACAAGTGCATTGCCTCAAGGATCATAGCATGTTTGGCTCCTTAACCCTAGGGTTGGGACTTGTGTAAGTGGTTTGAGACCACCAAGAATGCTTGTATTATATATTATTGCTTTTCTTATTTTGATTACTAACCAAAAGCATAAAAATATGTCACTAACTCTTTTTGTTTTGAAGCTCAAGTGATCATGTGCTCCACAATGCTCCTAGGAGACTCCTAAGCCCAATGCAATGGCTGGATGAAGATGAGAAAAAGCATGACAATGGTCCACAAAGTTCCTAATCATCATATATGTCTCCCAAGTATCTCAATTTGTGAATTTGATCAAGATAACCCAAATGGCTTAAGGATTGTTTCCCAAGGAAACCCTAATTCAACTGTGCCTTGACTGTGTCTTGCTCATAAAGCAACCTCAACCTATGATAAAATTTAATCAAGGGAAGTTCTTAATTCATTACTTTATGCATATGTGAACCTATTTGAGGATCCTCAATCATTCATTCATCAAGATTGGAAGTTTGGCCTTGAAAAGTTGACCAGTCAAGTCATCTGACTAAACTGAGGATCACTGAGATACAACTTTTGATTATTTTGTCAAATGAAGATGACCCCAAGATAAAAACTGTTCTTAAGAACCATATGAACAACTTTCATGTTCATCAAAAATCCATCTGAAACTTGGAAGGTCATCATTCATTTCAAAACATTATAGGTCATTTTGACTGAAACCCTAATTTTGGTTCAACTTCCCAAGGACATAACTTCCTTAATTTTTATGATTTTTAGGTGAGACCAAATGCATTGGAAATCTTAATATGTATAATTCAAATGTTATGTTGGATAAAATTTCATAATCTTAAAAAAAATACATGTGATAATACAAAACATTATAGGTCACACTGGACCTAATCCATTGAATTTGAAAAAGTACCCAACTTCAAATGCCCATACGTTTGTCTTGGAAAATCCAAATGATGCAAAATTTGAGTCTAAATTTATAATATTGAAAATATCTACAACTTTGATATTGGAGGTTTTTCCATTTGAAGCTTGCATCATGGAAACATAGGGCTTTCCAATTTATAAATTTTCACAGCCAGTTTTCACTAATTTCCAAATGCCAAATGAATTTTTGCCCAACATGACGTTTGTTCCTTATTTCAAGGGCTTTCCAACCATTACTCACATTGCTATTTTGGATTTTCCATGTGTGAGTTTCGAAGAGCTCTTTCTTTATGTTCATTTTGACATTTCATGATGAAACTTAATGTGCAAGCTGATTACATCACATGTGCACGTCCAATTCCATTTCAAATGAATTCAACTTGGTTTTGCACCCATCATTATGCCTCACATGTGCCTGTACAGGCCCATGCATCAAATTTCAAATTGCCATGCACACGAGGGAATCATGATACACAGTCATCCTCAGCTATAAATAACTGCTCATTCTCATTCATTTGATAACCTTTTGGAGACCTGAAACTTTGCAACACTAAAATCCCAACCAATACCAAAGGAACTTTCCAGATTTCTTCTCACTTTAAAGCTTGAAATTCAACATCATTAGTTGATTTTCAAAGCTCAGGTCCTTAGCCTATCATCTCCATTACATCTCCAGAGCAAAAAGGAGTCAAGATCTTGAAGAATTTGTGGCCTTAAGAGCTCCAATTCAGAGGTAGAACTTCAAACTTTTGGGATCTAGATCTTGCAATTCAATGTAGTATTCTCTTATTTGTGTGGTTTTCTGAAGTCCTCACACTTGAGGCAAGCCAATGGTGGTTTCAATTTTCCATTTCGTGCACTTTCAGTTTGAACACCATGATCTTCCACTTCACATTTCTCTCAAAATAGGAAGAGTGAGGAAGATCCATGGATACAGTGGTGATGTACATCACATGAGCTTCAATTTGATGTCCTTGTTTTTCATTTTTGTTACAAAAAATTCTCTGCAAGTGGTGGCCGGATTCTGGTAGCTCACCGGAGAAGATGGTGGTTTCCACCACCATCACCACATGTGCATCTTCCTAACCATTGGATTGTTTTGCCACGTTTTAATCTTGACCTTTCATTTAGCTTACTTCATTTAATACGTGTTGCTGTGCGTTTGACTTATGTCCACCATGCACCCTCACATCTGAGCCATCTATCCACGCCATGAGATTTAATGAATCTGATCATGTGACGCTGAATTTTCCATCATTTATATTTTTCATTTTATTTTCAGTTAATTCCTCTTATTTTCAAAAATTCATAAAAAATTTATTTGAAGTCATAAAAATATGAGACCAATGCCAAAAAATTTCTTGAAAAATCTAGTTTCATATTTTGATTTTTAAATATTTTTGTGACTTCATTTAATATTTTTTGTGAATTATTTGGTTTTTTATAGTTTTAATTCATTTTAAAATACTTTCTGATATTTGAAAAATCCAAAAATATTTTCTTAACACCTATGGATCATGATAAGTCAATGAAAAATAGTCTCATCAATTTCTTATTTGATTTGAGATTTATTTGAGATTTTAATTCATATTGTGTTATTTTTTAGTGTTTTTAATTGATTTTAATTACTTTCTGGTTTCAAAAATTGTTGAGAAAATTAGTCAAAGCTTATTTGACAATGTTAGACCTATGAGAATTTAATTGGACTTGTTGAAGTTGATTTGAATTGAATTTGAGGTTTGACCTTATTTGTTATTTTTATTTTGCATTTTATTTTAATTCAAAAAATATCAAAAAAATATTGTTGACTTGTAATCTTCATCTCTTTTCTGTTTGGCATTGATTGATGATGACTTGGTTCACATTTGATCAATTGAAGTTGATACTTGTTTTCTCTTTCCGTCCCTTTCATCATCATCCCATTCTTTTCATTAATGACCAATGAGTTAATGTCTTATGGTTGGTCTTGACAAATGATAGGTTTAACCTTCTTTGATCCAAACCAAACTCAACTTGATCCATGATCAAGTGAGTTGTTTTGTGTCCAAGATAGGTTGCTTCTTGGTCAAGCAAATAACCTAAAGTCCATACAAGGCCCACCCCCTTTTGTTTTGGCATGGCAAGTTTGTGGAGCTTGGCTTACTAGTCATGATCTCTAACTTATGTTTATTTGCCTATATTTTTATTGACCGACCTCAGATAGGTGTGACTACTACATTAGTCCACTTACGATTGCTTAACATAGCGCTACATTGTCTTATGACAAACTAACATAACTACACTAATTACTAACTTTAATTTGAGCATTTAATCTTCTTGTCATTTACCTTTAATGTCATTTATTTCTTGCTCATTATTCATATTGATTTTCCCTTTTCTCACTTGAGCACATATTTTATGTTTATGCCATTTTTTTCTTTTTCTCATTTGAGCTCATTATTGTATAAATATATTGTTATCTTGTGTTTGCCTTTTGTTTGTTTTGTGTGAACCTAATGCAAAAAGGAGAAAGGACTTAGAATTAGGATTTACCTAGGCTTAAAGGAGTTCAAGAGCAACTAGGTCTCATGCCTTTAGAATGCTAAATTGTTGAAGACCAACTAGGCCTCATGCCTTTAGAATGCTAAAATCCAAAGTTGATCTCAAATGACTTCTCATCCAAACTTATTCTTTGTCCATTCCTCTTATTGTTTTGTGAACTTTTTGATGTTTGCTTTTGTGTGATAGGGATCCTACCTTGAGATTGTGAAAAGAAGACCATTGTCATGAGTAACCAAATTAAGAGAGACAAGCCAAATGTAGATCCTAGGAGCTTGAATCCAAATATTGTGATTGCTTGTTTGTTTGCTAAGTCCAAAGGAAAGGAGCATCTTGAGTCATCTCTATGACTTCAAGAAAAGGAACTCCAAGGGTTTATCTTTTCTCTCTTATCTTTGTATGCTTTAGGACTAGCCATTCTCTTCTCCTTCTCACTCTAACCCAAGGCAAAATCTTTTCTTTCAAACTTTGACTTTGTTTCAAATTAGAAACCTAGGCCTTAAGCCTTTGACTTTTCAAAACCATTTTCATAAATACTCATTGTGAATAAACTTTAATTCAACTTTGACTTCATTTTGTAAATAAATCTAACTTGTAAATATAACTCACTTCAAGTTGTTTTTGTGGTTCCAATGGCCACCTTTATTAAAACCTTTTCATAAACATTAATCATAGGTTTGAATTATCATAGTGGTTGATGTAAATCTCACCTCATCCTTAGTGATTGGATTATAAGTCTTCCATACTTATTATAGGGTTAACCCCTCACTAGTATGTTGAAGCCTTCATCACATGGTGGATTGTTGGTTTAGGTTGAGTTTTCTCCCTTTGATAACAAAAGACCTTAAGGCTTTTAATTAAAATCAATTCACCAATCTTTGAGATTTTTACCCCGAACTATGAGGTTTTGATCCTCCTTTGTGATGGTACGTAGGCAATGGGTTCATCCATTCAAACAACAAAATTTATAAATATAATTTATTCTCTTCTCATCCCCCCAATCTTTTGTACAAAAATTTTCACAAATACCGACCTATAACACATATTTGCAAAAAGGATTCCCTTAGAGTACTAAGGATGTTTTGGGTGCGTAAAACCTTCCCATTTCATAACCAACCCCCTTACCTAGATCTCTGACATTTTTTATTAGTTTTTTATTTGAAAAACTTCTTACTTGGCTTTTGTTCGCTTTCTAGCCTTTCCTCTGGACAAATAAAAGTGCGGTGGTGACTCGAATTGTATGTTTACTTTTGGTTTAGTCAATAAACCTAAAGGTAATGAAAACCCCGCTACACTTAGGTATGCTGGAATTCATGCAGTTAGAAGCGCCAACTTTTGCGCGTATTACTCTTGAATTTTTAAGTACCATTGAATTTAAGTTGAAAAATCGGTGGAACGGAACTGAGAAAAAGTACTATGGTACTTTGCGTTTTCTTTTATTTGATACTAATCTGGAAGTGTCTGTGGATGAATTGGGGAGTATCCTAAAACTCCCAATAGTAGGCCCTGGAACGGTGCCCGATACTTTTGTTCCGGCGGAACTCTGGACCGCTATAACAGGTGTCGCAACCCGAAAAATACGGTGGTGCGAAAAAACAATCGGCGAAAGAAAAAGATGACAGGAGAGTCGCCACCGTGCGTTATTTATCCCAAAGGAGGGAAAGGAAACGCTCGAAGTAAACCTGGAGAAAGGAAAGGAAAAGACAAGGTCTCGCAACCAAATCTTGGGTTCGGGAGTCGATTATGCGAAGGGAAGGTATTAGCACCCCTACGCATCCGTAGTACTCTACGGGATCCACTCTTGTTTGTTTCTCGTCTAAAGGGTGTATGTTTATCTAATATACTATTTACTAAAAGCAAGGGTCAAAGAAAATGACTCGCACGGATGTCGCATCCATTGCATACGTATCTCATCTGAATATGAGAATCAGAGTCTTCGTAGCTCGGCTACCTAAGGTTTAAGGATAAGTGTGCTCGCTAAGACATCGCGTCTTATGCCTACGTATCTCATCGGGAATGAGAATCAGAGCAAAACGTAGTTCAACTAACTACGGGAACAAAAGTCTCGATTGCAACTAGGGCAAGAGAAAGGGAAGATCTCGATCGTAACGAGGGCGAGAGAAGGGATCGCAACGAGGGCGAAAGCAAACAAAGATTAGTTGTTAGTCGTTAGTCAAACTCGGCAAGACATCACATCTTGTGCCTACATATCTCATCTGAACATGAGAATCAGAGTTGTCGTAGTTCGGCTAACACGCACACAAACAAACACAGGCAAACGTGGAGCCTGACTGCCAATCACTGGACTTACATCAGCATCCGAACCAAAACACAAACAAAGAGGCAAACGTGGAGCCCGACTGCCAATCACTGGACTTACGTCAGCATCCGAACCCAAAACAAACCCACACTGGAACCCGAATGCCACTCGATGGACTTACATCAGCTTCCAAGCACACAACAACACGCACAGAAGGGTTGAAGACAAAAGGTGGAAAAAGAAAAAGGGCGCCCGGAGAGACCTCGCACGGTCTCCTGCCTACGTACCTCATCTGGTATGAGAATCAGGGCGACGTAGTTCCCCTACATAGGGATTGCCATCTGAACATGGACTTACAAAGGAGGACACCAGTTGTGTCAAAGGAGAGTGGGCGATGTGTTCACGTCCTAGCAGTAGGTGTCGCAGCTCGCTGAATCGAGTCTTAGGCAGTTACCTCTTTGCAATAGAACGGACTACATGCCACAAGATCGAAGACGCTCGGAAAGATCTAGAAGTGGGGGAAGCTCTGCCCTAGAGTTGTCATGCAATGTGTACTTAAGTGCTTAGGATTTACAAATGGGAATATCTACCTAATGTTAGCATGCAAAGAATAAGGGAATCCTACCTATGTTATCATACAAAAGGATATGGGAATCCTACCTATGTTTGAAGGAGAATAGCCATCCAAGGCGCAGCGGAATTTAAAAATTTCTCCATTTAGTGATCCTTACGAATGGGCATGATCAGTGATAGAATCGTTACCTCTTGTGGCGATTCAAACCTTTGGTGCAGATCTCTGATAATGATCAAAACCTTTGATACAGATCCACGGGGCGATTACGAACGTTGAACGATGACAACGTCTCTACTCAGTCCACACGAACGGATTCCTTCAATCGCAGTGCTAGCTGTTATGAATGAAGGCTTTGAGTGAGAGAAAGAGGGAAACAAAATTCCAAGTCTCTACTTGAATTTCTGTCTGAGTGAATTAGAGTGACAATGCTTCTACCCAAGGGGTTCTATTTATAGAACCACTTGTGTGGGCTTCAAGCCAAAAAGCCCACTTAAGTGCATTTTGGACCATATCTCATAATATGCCAAAATCACTTAAGTATTTGGTACCTTACCATATTTCGTCTCCCACTTAAGTGCACCGTACCTTACGGTGTTCCTTAATTATTCTATCTCTCATCAATCCGTCCTTTGTGTGTGACCCTAT
This sequence comes from Lathyrus oleraceus, assembly GCF_024323335.1. Classification (NCBI taxonomy): domain Eukaryota; kingdom Viridiplantae; phylum Streptophyta; class Magnoliopsida; order Fabales; family Fabaceae; genus Lathyrus; species Lathyrus oleraceus. Next base: position 215,930,608 of record NC_066585.1, read on the forward strand.
AGGTTTTCGCGGCATTGGCAATTATATTAAATCACGCATTTAACATAATAAACAGTGAGCGGTATCTAGCAACACATCACTGCTACCCAAGTCACGAAAATGTCATGTGATCTGACAAAACCTCCTGTGATAATAATTATGTGTATAATTACCCCTTTGCCCTTATGTCTATATTGAACACAAGGTATAGACCATGTCACCCTTGTCCAGTTCAATATTGGGCCCATAGACATTTATCCTGTTAAGCAGGATTGGCAAATTCCATCTAGGACACTCATGTCCCTCAGCATGCTTCGTGGAGTACCCATCAACTGTCTTTATGGTTATCCAGTTACGGACAACGTTGGATCAACAATAAAGCACTCGACTCTACATCTAGGATCCATAGTGGTTTCAGGTCGAAGAGTAGTATACACTATTATCACCATGAGAATAACTTATGACACTTTGCATAACTTTCTATATAGTATTCTCATAGCGGGTCAATCCAGTATGAATATTACTCTTAATATTCATACCTATGTTTAAGACTTGATAACTCTTTATCCATGATCCATGAGACGCGATCATCAGTCTACAAACATAATAGTCTCCATACTTTAATGTTATCCCATTTCATAATAAAGCTTGACTACGGACACTTTAGGAATAGTGTCCTTATGTTTAATGTGATCTCATGATTAAGTCATACTTGATACATTAACTGGACTATCTATTCTAGGGACTTTATTAAACAAACATAATAAAGAAAAATGCCTTTTATTATTAATAAATAATTCGATACAAGTACCAAAAGTATTGGCCTCTAGGGCTTACACCAACAATGTTATCATACAAAAGGATATGGGAATCCTACCTACGTTATCATGCAAAAGGATATGGGAATCCTACCTATGTTATCATGCAAAGGGTTCTATCTAATGGGTGTTACCTAATCGGGACAAGAATCGACGAATGGAGCAAGGAGAAGTGTTAGGGATAAAGGTAGATGGCGATGCATGAAGCAATCGACTTACAAGGTTGATGGCGATGCATAAAGCAATCGACTTACAAGGTTGGTGGCGATGCATAAAGCAATCGACTTACAAAAGGGTGGATGAATACGTGCTGGTTCTGTTAGGTTTTGAAAAAATGATTACTCGACGTTGGATCGAGGTTTTGATCTTGTTTTGAAATGGTTATCGAATGTTCATTTTAATTCTTGTATTAACAGATGAATAAAGAATGAAAGAATAAATATTATACATTTCATGGGAGAGGGATACATTTGTTATGAATGGGGATTGTTCATGGCAAACAAACAATAATAATACATGCCTCATACACCATACAAGTAGGCCACAGTTAATCAAACAAGTAAGATATAAACAAATATGTGATCAAATCAAATAATCAAAGAAATGAAATGAATAAGCATTAAACAACGCATGAGTGTAAGTGTAAGGGAACCGGCTCATTGTAAGAAAGCCCAAGAGTAAGCTATGTGAGGTTGATGGCGATGCTTAAAAAGCAATCGACTTACAAGGGTATAAAAATGGGCTCAATATTAAATCGAGAAAAGTATGATTTTTATAGTTTAAAAAATGGTTTTGAACTAAACTAAAATACAACAACTATGCATTATTAACAAATGAAATCATGAGTATAATAAACATAAAAAAAGATATTAATCAACATACTAAAAGAATAAAAAATGCTAAAGGAAGATAAAATCAAATAAAAAGCAAAAAAGTACCACACATGAGTATTGAACCTTCCCCACCTAATATTATGCAACTAAACTCTCTCCACTAGGCCACTTAAGATCAGTTATCATTTTAGCAAACACTTGGGGATATAAACAGAACTAGCTAGAGACAGTTTAGAAAACAAATCAATTAAAAGAGGGGATAGGCTAATGTTACTGGACAACCTAACTAAACTAAACAACATTAATATATACTTTGTAATAAAAGAAAAAAAGAAAAAAAAAATGCTAAACATATTACAAATTTTGTGGTTTTTATTTATTTATTTATCTCTGTTTAAATAAAAGAAACTTAATTAATTAAAAAAAAAAAAAAAAAAAAAAAAAAAAGGAAATGGAGACGAAGAAGAAGATGACAGAAGCTCGTCTTCCTCCGGTATCGCCCTCACGATCTTTCTTCTCTCCCAACCTTACACTTTTCTCTCAAGCGCGTTCCTAACCCTCAATCTCACTCAAACGCTCTCTCAGCTCACAATCTCAAAGAAACATTCTCTCTCAACTCTCACAAATATTTTCAATCAACAAGCATAAAGAGAAAGATAAAGAGAAAGAAAGAGAGGTCCTTACAAAGTGTCACTGCGGTGGTGGTGAAGGATGCGAAGCTGGCCTCCAGGTAATCAGTCTTGGGATTTCAGGGTTTTCTTTGCCTGAGATTTTTTGCCTCTAGCTTTCTGTTGTTCTCTTCAAAATCGCCTCCTCTCTTACTGATTTCTCTTCCTCTTTTATCCTCTGTGAATTAGGGTTTCAAAAGGGTCCTTGCTGTTCAAAAGGAGTAACTCTGTGAAGTCCCTTCGGTGTTCAGAAATTGGATTGGCCTCTTTGATGTTTGGACTTGGAACAGGTAACCTGAGCATCTGAGCATTCCTCTCTGTTTTGTTTCTATTCCAATTTGGGAATATTTCTTGAATTAACTGCTTGGTAATTAATACTCGGCCTCGGTTGTAGAATCAGCAACTGTATCTTGCTTTGAACTTTTCCAGCTCACAGCGCCACCGTTTAAGCAAAACACATAACCAGATTGCGATCTAAAGTCATCCTTGTCTGTCTGGAAGCTAGCATCGGTGTAACCAATTACAGCCAATTCTTCCTGACCTCCATATATCAAGAATGAGTCCTTAGTCCTTCTCAAGTACTTAAGGATATTCTTAACAGCTACCCAATGGGCATCACCAGGATCAGATTGGTATTTACTCGTTGCACTTAAAGCATTCGAGACATCTGGTCGAGTACATAACATGGCATACATGATAGATCCTATTGCAGATGCATATGGAATCTTATTCATGCGTTCCCTTTCTTCCTTAGTTGAAGGGGATTGTGTTTTTGATAGACACATGCCATGTTGCATAGGTATGAATCCTTTCTTGGAATCATGCATATTAAAGCGTCTCAGCACTTTGTCTATGTATGTACTCTGACTTAGGCCAAGCAGTTTTTATGATCTATCTCTATAGATTCTGATTCCTAATATATAGGCTGCTTCACCTAGGTCCTTCATAGAAAAGCATTTCCCCAACCAAGTCTTTACTTGTTGCAGGGTAGGGACATCGTTTCCAATGAGTAATATGTCATCTACATATAATACCAGGAACACGATCATGCTCCCACTAACCTTCTTGTAGACACAAGGCTCATCTTCGTTCTTAATGAATCCATATTGTTTTACCGTTTCATCAAAACGAAGATTCCAGCTTCTGGAAGCTTGCTTCAATCCATAGATTGATCTTTGTAGCTTACATATCTTATGGGCTTCTTCTGGTATGTCAAATCCTTCAGGCTGTGTCATGTACACATCCTCAAGAAGATTCCCATTAAGGAAAGCAGTTTTGACATCCATTTGCCATATTTCATAATCATGATATGCAGCGATAGCAAGTAAAATTCGAATAGATTTAAGCATTGCAACTGGTGAAAAGGTTTCATCATAGTCAACACCATGAATTTGTTTATATCCTTTTGCAACCAGTCTTGCCTTATAGGTATGTACCTTACCATCCATGTCAGTCTTCTTTTTGAAGACCCACTTGCATCCTATAGGATTAACTCCTACAGGAGGCTCTACCAAGTTCCAAACTTGGTTCGTGTACATGGAATCTATTTCGGATTTCATGGCCTCTAGCCACTTCTCAGACTCGGGACCAGTTATGGCCTCTTGGTAGGTCACAGGCTCATCTTGATCCATGAGTAATACATCACCTTGATCTGTGATGAGATATCCATATCTTTCAGGTAGGTGACGTATCCTGCTTGACCTACGTTGGTCTTGTTCTACTTGAGCAGGTTGTTCTTCCACAACTACTTGTGTTTCCTGCTCTAATTCCTCCATAGGTGTATCAATGCTTTGCAATTCTTGAATTTCTTCAAGCTCTACTTTCCTCCCACTGGTTCCTTTGGAAATAAAATCCTTTTCTAGGAAAACTCCAGTTCGAGCGACAAACACTTTGCCCTCAGAAGGATTGTAGAAGTAATATCCTCTTGTTTCTTTAGGATACCCCACAAATAAGCATTGGTCAGATTTGGGCTCAAGCTTAGTTGAAATTTGTCGTTTCACATAAACTTCGCAACCCCAAATCTTCATGTAAGACATATGTGGTCTCTTACCACTCCATATCTCATATGGTGTTTTATCAACCTTTTTGGATGGAACACGGTTAAGTGTGTAAGCTGCTGTCAATAGCGCATGTCCCCAAAAGGAGTTTGGAAGATCGGCGTGACTCATCATGGATCGGACCATGTCCAACAGGGTTCGATTTCTTCTCTCAGATACACCATTCCATTGGGGTGTTCCAGGAGGAGTAAGTTGGGATAGTATCCCACACTCTTTTAGATGGTCATCAAACTCTAGGCTTAAATACTCACCACCTCGATCTGATTGAAGAGTTTTAATATTCTTACCTAGTTGGTTTTGTACTTCATTCTTGAATTCCTTGAACTTTTCAAAGGACTCTGATTTGTGTTTCATTAAATACACATAACCATATCTACTGAAATCATCAGTAAATGTGATGAAGTATTGAAAACCTCCTCTGGCTGGTATGTTCAGTGGTCCGCATACATCAGTATGTATGAGGGCCAAAAGATCATTAGCTCTTTCACCTTTTCCTGTGAATGGGGACTTTGTCATCTTTCCAATTAAACAAGATCTGCATGTCTCATATGATTCATAATCAAAAGAGTCCAAGAGTCCATCTTTATGGAGTTTGGAAATGCGTTTCTCATTTATGTGGCCTAACCGACAATGCCAAAGGTAAGTTGGATTTAACTCATTTGGTTTCATCCTTTTAGTATTAATGTTATAAATAGGCATTTCAAGATCAAGGACATATAGTCCATTGTTCATCTGTGCAGTAGCATAGAATATATCATTCAAATAAATTGAGCAACAATTGTTCTTTATTATAAATGAAAAACCAAACTTGTCCAAACAAGAAACGGAAATAATATTCCTGCTAATTGCAGGTACATAATAACAGTTCTCTAACTGAATTATTAAACCACTAGGTAAAGTCAATCCATAAGTTCCTACGGCTAAAGCAGCAACCTTTGCTCCATTGCCAACTCGTAGGTCGACTTCACCTTTTGCCAATTTTCTACTCCTTTTTAGTCCCTGCACATTTGTACAAATGTGAGAACCACATCCAATATCTAATACCCATGTCACAGAAGTAGATAAATTAATTTCAATAACAAAAATACCTGAAGTTGAAGTCTCTACTCCATTCTTCTTATCTTCCAGGTACTTTGGGCAGTTTCTCTTCCAGTGTCCGGTTTTACCGCAATGGAAGCAGGTGCCTGCTTTTGCTATGCCTCCACTAGGCTTCAAAGCAGCAACGGTGGGTTTGGGTTTGACAACTTCCTTGCCTTTCCCTTTATCACCCTGCTTGATGGGCCTTTTGTTCTGTCTCTTTCCATTTCCAATCATCAGAATGGACTTCCCTTTTGACTTCAGATTCTGCTCAGCCGTTCTTAACATGGCTAGCAGCTCAGGAAGCGATTTGTCCATATCATTCATATTGAAATTTAGGACAAACTGATTGAATCTATCTGGCAACGATTGCAAGATCAAATCAGTCGCAAGTTCCTTTCCGAGGGGAAAACCCAGTCTGTCAAGGTTTTCCACATACCCAATCATCTTGAGTACATGGGGACCTACAGAGGCTCCCTCAGCTAACTTGCCTTGAAAAAGGGCTTTTGAAATTTCAAACCTCTCATGCCTTGCTTGCTCTTGATAGAGCAGCTTCAGGTGTCCGATCATATCGAATGCCGACATGTTCTCATGTTGCTTTTGCAATTCTGAGTTCATGGTAGCTAGCATGAGACAGGCAGTTTCATTGGCATCATCGACATGCTTCTTATAAGCATCTCTTTCTGCCTTAGGTGCAGAACTAGGAGGTTCCTCTTCAGGAACAGGTGTCTCCAAGACATACAGCTTTTTATCATGTTTGAGGACAATCCTCAGGTTTCGGTGCCAATCCAGAAAATTTGTCCCAGACAATTTTTCCTTGTCAAGGATCGATCGCAAAATGTTGTTAGAGGTGTTTGTTGTCATGGTAATCTACATAAGAAATAATGAAAATATAAGTATCATTGGCATATTTAATTAGGCCTTTAATTAAACATGCTCCCACTATTTTACTCAAAACAAATGACCCTCATCATCTGATTCAGAAAATCCCGTTGGAAGATTTTCTAGTGGGTTGAGATCCATATTTCACTTCGTTCTAAGTCCGCGTAGGCGGATTACACAAAACTAGGTTATTTAGGTAGGAACTCCTTCCAATTGTATCTCATACAACTCTCGAAAATTTCAATTGGGTGAATAACTCCTTATTCCAATCCATCATATGGATTATTCCCAACTCTTACTTCTAAACATATATATAATCTTATTATAATTTGTTTAGTTAAGTTTGACCCATTGTTTTAACAGTTGGATATTACAATTATCCCATCGCACCTTACTAATATATAGATCATGCACCTCGCGTAGGCGAAACCTACATTATCCATTACTAGTCTTGATGAGTGTTAAAACTTGGAAAGCATAAAACTTAATATTTAGTTTTGAGGGAATTGCAATTTTCTGATCTCACCGGCTTGTTTATCATATAAACCGTCTCTCACATGCATCAACATACATTCACATGCATCAACATACATACAAAAAAAATGAAACAGTTATGGCCCCTAGCGCAATTGTTCTCCCAAGCCAATGAGAGAACCTAAGCTAACCTACAACGATCTAAGCTTCTCCAAGCAAGATCTTCAAGGTTGTCTTCCTTTGGCACTGACTTCTTTGCTTTCTTCATATCATTACATTACATGAAAGAAACTCGTTTTACATACGAGGGAGTGAGATGAGAAAAGAAGTTACATTTTGGAGATTAAGAGAGAGGCACGACACGCAGGTCATATTTTAAAATCCAAAATCAAACAAAGGAAAACTAAGGCCATAACCGATCACCACAAGACAATAATAAACACTTTATTATTATTATAATTAATTCCTTTAATTAATTAAAATCAAATTAAATTTCGACGACCGATCACACTACGCAGAGTTAGCCGGGGGTCCGCTGCCCGGTCAGCGGACAGGGGTCAAGGGGGCAGCGCCCCTGCTCGAAAATTTTAATGAACGATTCATTTAAAATTGACGTCGTTTTTCGTATCAACACTTGATACTTCAAAACACTTTTTCTAGCCGAACGGGTGAATTTTTCCTTGCGTTAACCGGTTAACACTGTTTGAAAACATTTAGAAAACTCTTTTCTGCCTTGCGTTAACCGGTTAACCAAATGCGTTAACCGGTTAACACTGTTTGAAAATCTCAAAAATTTTATTTCGCATTCCGTTAACCGGTTAACCATATGCGTTAACCGGTTAACACTGTTCCAAAAATTAAAAAAAAATTATTTCGTATTACGTTAACCGGTTAACCATACGCGTTAACCGGTTAACACTGTTCGGAAAAGTGTTTAGGACGCACAACTCTTGTGCAATCAAACCCCAATCGCATAACTCTCTAACAACACAACCCTTGTGTCGTCACTAACCCTGATGCACCAATTTCAGACCGTCAAACACATCTCGATTGTTAATTCAGTATGATTGATCAACATGTCATTGCTTCACCATACTAATGTCGGATCAAGAAGCAAATGACCATTGATCGCTCAAAGGAAAACAATCATCGAGGGTTTGAATGAACGAAACAAGAACACTATATCATATATAATGTATTTTGCATCAGGATTACATATATCACATATATGTAACTTGATCGATCTCAATTTAACCTTTGATTCATTCTGTCTTTAATCATATTATTACAGAACAAAAACAGTTATCAGATTCATGGTTTCGTAAGTGGCTCTGATACCACTGAAGGAGAATAGCCATCCAAGGCGCAGCGGAATTTAAAAATTTCTCCATTTAGTGATCCTTACGAATGGGCATGATCAGTGATAGAATCGTTACCTCTTGTGGCGATTCAAACCTTTGGTGCAGATCTCTGATAATGATCAAAACCTTTGATACAGATCCACGGGGCGATCACGAACGTTGAACGATGACAACGTCTCTACTCAGTCCACACGAACGGATTCCTTCAATCGCAGTGCTAGCTGTTATGAATGAAGGCTTTGAGTGAGAGAAAGAGGGAAACAAAATTCCAAGTCTCTACTTGAATTTCTGTCTGAGTGAATTAGAGTGACAATGCTTCTACCCAAGGGGTTCTATTTATAGAACCACTTGTGTGGGCTTCAAGCCAAAAAGCCCACTTAAGTGCATTTTGGACCATATCTCATAATATGCCAAAATCACTTAAGTATTTGGTACCTTACCATATTTCGTCTCCCACTTAAGTGCACCGTACCTTACGGTGTTCCTTAATTATTCTATCTCTCATCAATCCGTCCTTTGTGTGTGACCCTATAGGTTTTCGCGGCATTGACAATTATATTAAATCACGCATTTAACATAATAAACAGTGAGCGGTATCTAGCAACACATCACTGCTACCCAAGTCACGAAAATGTCATGTGATCTGACAAAACCTCCTGTGATAATAATTATGTGTATAATTACCCCTTTGCCCTTATGTCTATATTGAACACAAGGTATAGACCATGTCACCCTTGTCCAGTTCAATATTGGGCCCATAGACATTTATCCTGTTAAGCAGGATTGGCAAATTCCATCTAGGACACTCATGTCCCTCAGCATGCTTCGTGGAGTACCCATCAACTGTCTTTATGGTTATCCAGTTACGGACAACGTTGGATCAGCAATAAAGCACTCGACTCTACATCTAGGATCCATAGTGGTTTCAGGTCGAAGAGTGGTATACACTATTATCACCATGAGAATAACTTATGACACTTTGCATAACTTTCTATATAGTATTCTCATAGCGGGTCAATCCAGTATGAATATTACTCTTAATATTCATACCTATGTTTAAGACTTGATAACTCTTTATCCATGATCCATGAGACGCGATCATCAGTCTACAAACATAATAGTCTCCATACTTTAATGTTATCCCATTTCATAATAAAGCTTGACTACGGACACTTTAGGAATAGTGTCCTTATGTTTAATGTGATCTCATGATTAAGTCATACTTGATACATTAACTGGACTATCTATTCTAGGGACTTTATTAAACAAACATAATAAAGAAAAATGCCTTTTATTATTAATAAATAATTCGATACAAGTACCAAAAGTATTGGCCTCTAGGGCTTACACCAACAATGTTATCATACAAAAGGATATGGGAATCCTACCTACGTTATCATGCAAAAGGATATGGGAATCCTACCTATGTTATCATGCAAAGGGTTCTATCTAATGGGTGTTACCTAATCGGGACAAGAATCGACGAATGGAGCAAGGAGAAGTGTTAGGGATAAAGGTAGATGGCGATGCATGAAGCAATCGACTTACAAGGTTGATGGCGATGCATAAAGCAATCGACTTACAAGGTTGGTGGCGATGCATAAAGCAATCGACTTACAAAAGGGTGGATGAATACGTGCTGGTTCTGTTAGGTTTTGAAAAAATGATTACTCGACGTTGGATCGAGGTTTTGATCTTGTTTTGAAATGGTTATCGAATGTTCATTTTAATTCTTGTATTAACAGATGAATAAAGAATGAAAGAATAAATATTATACATTTCATGGGAGAGGGATACATTTGTTATGAATGGGGATTGTTCATGGCAAACAAACAATAATAATACATGCCTCATACACCATACAAGTAGGCCACAGTTAATCAAACAAGTAAGATATAAACAAATATGTGATCAAATCAAATAATCAAAGAAATGAAATGAATAAGCATTAAACAACGCATGAGTGTAAGTGTAAGGGAACCGGCTCATTGTAAGAAAGCCCAAGAGTAAGCTATGTGAGGTTGATGGCGATGCTTAAAAAGCAATCGACTTACAAGGGTATAAAAATGGGCTCGATATTAAATCGAGAAAAGTATGATTTTTATAGTTTAAAAAATGGTTTTGAACTAAACTAAAATACAACAACTATGCATTATTAACAAATGAAATCATGAGTATAATAAACAAAAAAAGATATTAATCAACATACTAAAAGAATAAAAAATGCTAAAGGAAGATAAAATCAAATAAAAAGCAAAAAAGTACCACACATGAGTATTGAACCTTCCCCACCTAATATTATGCAACTAAACTCTCTCCACTAGGCCACTCAAGATCAGTTATCATTTTAGCAAACACTTGGGGATATAAACAGAACTAGCTAGAGACAGTTTAGAAAACAAATCAATTAAAAGAGGGGATAGGCTAATGTTACTGGACAACCTAACTAAACTAAACAACATTAATATATACTTTGTAATAAAAGAAAAAAAGAAAAAAAAAATGCTAAACATATTACAAATTTTGTGGTTTTTATTTATTTATTTATCTCTGTTTAAATAAAAGAAACTTAATTAATTAAAAAAAAAAAAAAAAAAAGAAAAACAAAAAAAGGAAATGGAGACGAAGAAGAAGATGACAGAAGCTCGTCTTCCTCCGGTATCGCCCTCACGATCTTTCTTCTCTCCCAACCTTACACTTCTCTCTCAAGCGCGTTCCTAACCCTCAATCTCACTCAAACGCTCTCTCAGCTCACAATCTCAAAGAAACATTCTCTCTCAACTCTCACAAATATTTTCAATCAACAAGCATAAAGAGAAAGATAAAGAGAAAGAAAGAGAGGTCCTTACAAAGTGTCACTGCGGTGGTGGTGAAAGATGCGAAGCTGGCCTCCAGGTAATCAGTCTTGGGATTTCAGGGTTTTCTTTGCCTGAGATTTTTTGCCTCTAGCTTTCTGTTGTTCTCTTCAAAATCGCCTCCTCTCTTACTGATTTCTCTTCCTCTTTTATCCTCTGTGAATTAGGGTTTCAAAAGGGTCCTTGCTGTTCAAAAGGAGTAACTCTGTGAAGTCCCTTCGGTGTTCAGAAATTGGATTGGCCTCTTTGATGTTTGGACTTGGAACAGGTAACCTGAGCATCTGAGCATTCCTCTCTGTTTTGTTTCTATTCCAATTTGGGAATATTTCTTGAATTAACTGCTTGGTAATTAATTTTGCCTTTTTACTGCAGTGAAATAAATGGAACATGGGTTTGATTACAGCACTGTTTTTTGATCATGTATGGTCTTGTTATGATTTTGGGTTTGCGCCATTATTACGGTTCCAATGTTGCAGATTCACCTTGTAGGTTGTTATTGTGTGCAACACTGGCTTATGAAATGCTGTTGATTCCAGGTTGCAGTAAAGTGTGCCAACTGCAGGTTTTAGGGGGAGTTTCTTTGTGATATTGAGTGCTGGAAATGAGCAGTCCAACTTAATTGCCATTAACATGTGAGGGCTTCCTGTGATCCAAGGTTTATGAGATTTGATACGGATCGGGTTATGGCTGGTTGCTTTTGTGTCACCATAGATTAATTGACTCTGGAAGAAAATATTGGAGTTATTTGCAATCCAAGCTCCAATTAGACATGAAAGAGTCAAAGAAACTGAGGCCAAGAATGTTGCCGCTGATGTGTTGGATTGAATGACAGATAGAGCTGTGCTAACATCCCTATTTTCAGCCTGCATAATTCTGTCAACCCATGCTCTTTTGTCATTGTTTTCAAATCCCATGACTGTGGTGTGAGGTCGATGGATGTATCCTGCATCACATTAGTCGGTGTCTCTTAGCTTTCAGATAATCCTTACAAAACACTTTTACTGTTTAATCAATTTTACACAGCTAAAGTTGAAGGGACAATTTTGATAAGGAGGGACAACGGCAAACTGCAACTGAGTTGTTTCTTCGGCGGATTCCCAGTTTTCAGTTATTACCGCAGATAGTTTATCCGGACGAGAAGCCTTTAGGGAAACACATACCATGAGTCCATGACACAGTCAGCTAATTCATGGCTTCATGCTGGTAAGGAATTAGCAATAGATCATCTTCAACAGTACATATGTATGCAGTATGCTCTAATCAGCCTTTTGATGCCTAAGTTTTCAGTAATATTGATTCAGGATCTTCATGCCTTAGATTCTACGCCGAAACTTAATTTGAAGATTTTCCAATCAATCTTTGCGGGAAGCCCTTGTGGGGCCGGCTTCGGCAGTTAGATGGCAGTAAGAATTGGATTTCCATTTGTTTGTTACACCATTAATTCCCTCCTTCATAAAATCGGCACAGCATCACTCTATTCTACTTCATTGTTAGTTAAAGGATTAGCCCAGTCTTCATTTCACTGTTGTATTTCTGTGTTTTCTTCTGACTTGCTCCAACTGACAGGAATTCCATCATGACTACTAACTTAGCTTGGTGATAAGCAACAACACTGCAGGAAGAATGCTTACAAGAACCAACTGATTTTTTTGATGAATGTGGTCAAATGGCATTGGATTGGTAACATGTTGCAGGTAGTATTTCAATACACTTATCATGGCAATTAATGAGTTGCTTGTTGTTCAACAGGATTATGGTAACAAGGAGCTCAGGTACCATCTTTTATTCTTCTGCATTTCCTGCTTGTGATGTCAAGTGGCAGCTGGTGTTAGGTTAATTGGTTGATCTCATGACTTAGCATTCTATGTGTGGCATGAGCTGTTTTGATGCCTTGCTAGATATGTATTGGTTGCATTGCTTGCTGCAGTTTGTTGTTTGATGGCAGGTTGGAGGCTTTGGCTAGGTGATGTGGTGTACTGTGAGCAGGACTGTCCTTGTTAATGTTTCCAGCAGGAGAAATGTGATCAGTTGTTATACTGTCACCAAAATTCAGCAGGCAATAAGCATCTTTCACACCATGAGGTCCAGGAGGATCCATGGTCATGCCCTTGAAGTATGGAGGTTCATGAATATATGTTGAGTTGGTGTCCCATGAGTACAGCTTCTCAGCAGGAACTTGTAGTTCGTTCCACATAGGATTACCCTTAGTAATAGATTCATATGTACTTCGGAACATGTCAGGCAACACACTGGATTGGACAGTCTGTGCAATTTCTTCAGTGGAAGGCCAAATATCCCTCAAGAAGACATTCTTGCCATCTTTTCCTGTCCCTAACGGCTCCTTTTCAAAGTCAATGTCAACCGTGCCAGCAAGAGCATAAGCCACAACCAGAGGAGGTGAGGCAAGATAGTTAGCGCGAGTTAGGGGATGCACTCGGCCCTCAAAATTACGGTTCCCTGACAGCACAGCAGATGCTACTATGTCATTTTCTGAGATAGCAGAAGAAACTGATTCGTCCAGATCTCCTGAATTGCCAATACATGTGGTACAGCCAAATCCAACAATATTGAAACCCTGCTCATTTAGATACTTTTGTAGGCCACTCTGAAGTAGATATTTGGTAACAACTCCAGAACCAGGAGCAAGACTTGCTTTTACCCAAGGTTTAACCTTCAAACCTAAGTCATGAGCCTCTTTTGCAACAAGACCAGCTCCAAGCATCACACTAGGGTTTGATGTATTTGTACAACTTGTGATTGCAGCAATCACAACGCTGCCATGTTTTAGCTCAGCTGGCTGCCCATGAAAATCAAATTTTGCAACCTTTCCTTGTGCTTCTTTTGGTATAGCAAATCCCTTAAATCCCACTTTGTTATCAAGACAAGAATGCCAATCAGCCTTCATTTCTTTCAAAGCCACCCGGTCATGAGGTCTCTTTGGTCCCGAGATACATGGTTCGACTTCGTCAAGATTTAATTCAAGATAGGAAGAATAAGCTCTGTCTTGTTGAGGCTCATTATAGTCGACAAACAATTTGTTTGCTCTGAGATAGGCCTCTATCATTGCCACAGTCTCGTCACTTCTTCCAGTTAGTTTGAGGTATTGTAATGTTACATGATCTACCGGGAAGAAACCCATGGTTGCTCCATATTCAGGAGACATATTGGCAATAGTGGCCCTGTCAGCTAATGATAATTCACCCATACCATTGCCATGAAATTCAACAAATTTCCCTACAACACCATGTTTCCTAAGAATTTGTGTGACAGTTAGAACCAAATCAGTTGCTGTAACACCATTGCGCAATTTTCCAGACAACTTGAACCCAACAACACCAGGTAACACCATACTCATTGGCTGGCCAAGCATTGCTGCCTTACAGTAACTGGTATCGCAGCGGCTGCTCTAGTTTCATTTGCTTGTTGCCTCAAATCCTGTCTGATTTTTCACATAATTATTTTGCAGTAACTTTGCTGCAGTGACAAGGGTTGAACGTGCTTGCAGGTCGGACGTTACAACTCTATTGTGCAGGCTGATGCAAGTTAGTGTAGGATGCTTACAAGGCAATGTTAAGTGTTTTCCGCTCCTGAATTCCTTTGCTGCTGTTATGCCTTGATATTATTTTGCGTGACTACTGTATGTTGCCTTAGCATGACAATGATGGTACATCAAGCAAACCAAAGGGAGAACAAGGCAAGGTAAAGTCCACTCTCTCCATTGTATCTTGCATTGAATTAAGAATTGAATGCTGGATTCATTGGTGTTGCATTACTGTATTAGGACCTAGTTCAAGGCAGACCAATACCAAGATTTGATGAGCCAACATGTCAAACAATGTATGGTATGCATGAGGTTGAAACAAGACCATTTGCTTGGAAGTGAAGCAACCAAAGTAAGACACAACCCACCATGGAAGTTGGGTGAAGAATCAAGGCAAATTAGGTTAGGTTAGGCTTTTGATGGTCAAAAATGGGGAGGTTGACTTTGGTCAAAGTGGACCAAAAAGTCAACTGTTGACCAAAGTCAACAATAGGTCCAAACTTCATATTTTGGGTATTTTTCTTTGTAAATGTACAATGTATTGATGATCATGGTAAAATTTAGGGTTTAATGGATTTGGGTTGACTTTGGTCAAAGTTGACCAAAAAGTCAACTGTTGACCAAAGTCAACAACTAGTCAAAAGTGTCAATTTTTTATTTTTCTTGTATGGAATCAAATGTAATGGTTTACAATGACATGAAATAAATTGAAATGGATTAACAAAAAGGTTTGAAGTTGGTTTCCAAATTGTTTTGTCTTATGACTTGCATGTTTGACTTTTGGAAAATAACTTGACTGATAATGTACATGAACAAAACCATGAAATGAGACCATAAGGTCAGGGTTTTGACATAGTATCCATGAACCAATAACTTGACTGGCCAGTGGCTAGAAACACGAGAAGCTTGGTTGTTCAGATGACCAAGACCATATGTGCATTAACAATCACATCACCATGACTTTGGATCAAAAAACCAATCCTCATATAAAACCAAAGTAAGGTTAGGCCAAGCATGCCAAACAAACATAAAAATTTAAGACCAAAATCGGGGTATGACAGCTGCCCCTATTTAAACGTCTTCAACTAGAGAATATGAAGCAGGATATTCTTCATATGATCATAGTGGGAGATGGTTAAATACTAAGAAGACCCGGATTTTGATCCTGAATCCCTATGAAATAATTAACCATGCCTGTCAGAAATGGCGAAGAAGCAATCCCAAAAGGAGAATCCATCTGGTACGGTGAAAATCGGCCTGAGTACCGAAACAGCAAGTTGACCTGGATACCAAAATAAATGGTAACACAGGAATACCCATGGCCAGAACGCCGCACTAAGCATCGGAATATGAGAGTATCAATGTTGGTCTGATCACCAGAAATCTGGTCTGAACACCACTTCGGTCTGGATACCGGAAACTGGCCCGAATGCCACAAGTTGCATCGACTTGGTCGTCAGAAACTTCTTCGATCTGAAAATCGGAAACTGGCCTGAACGCCACTTCGGTCTGAATACCGAAAAATTGGCCTGAATGCCACTTCGGTCTGGATATCGGAAAAAAAACTGGCCTGAATGCCACTTCGGTCTGAATACCGGAAAATAACTGGCCTGAATGCCACTTCGGTCTGAATACCGGAAAATTGGCCTGAATGCCACTTCGGTCTGAATACCGGAAACTGGCCTGAATGCCACAAGTACTTCGACCTGATCGTCGGAAACTTCTTCGATCTGAAAATCGGGAAAGACTGGCTTGAATGCCACTTCGGTCTGGATACCGGGAAAACTGGTCTGAATGCCACTTCGGTCTGGATACCGGGAACTGGCCTGAATGCCACTTCGGCCTGGATACCGGAAACTTCTTCGATCTGAAAATCGGAAATTGGCCTGAACGCCACTTCGGTCTGAATACTGCCTCGGTCTGAACACCGGAAAATTGGCCTGAATGCCACAAGTACTTCGACCTGATCGTCGGAAACTTCTTCGATCTGAAAATCGGAAATTGGCCTGAACGCCACTTCGGTCTGAATACCGGGAACTGGCCTGAACGCCACTTCGGTCTGGATACCGGGAAAATTGGCCTGAATGCCACTTCGGTCTGGATACCGGGAACACTGGCCTGAATGCCACTTCGGTCTGGATACCGGAAAATTGGCCTGAATGCCACTTCGGTCTGGATACCGGAAACTTCTTCATGTCTATCAGCATCGGCGAAGATAACAAAACAGTGATACGTGAGCCGGCACGCATGCCAAAGACCTATGCTGGGGATAACAATCGAAAGATTGACCAAAGAGTGCATGAGATATATTATCTATAGCCGTCAAAACGTAGATAATACACTCGCATGGAAGATTATCCATAACCGGGTTGCAGGTTGTTAAATGAATAATCGACCGAAAAGAAAGGCATCAGGGTACCAGGACTAGGCATGCAAAAGATGACCAATCAAAAGAGGATAAAGTTGCTAACTCGGAGCAAATACCCAAAAGAAAGGGAAGACCCACTGGGGACAATACTGCTTGATCAAGGCAAGTATCCAGAGGGGAAAAGAGTATCAATACCGCAAGCTGGATACTGATAACTGCAAAGAGGGGATTACATCTACCGGTTTGTAGGCAGAAAACCACAGAAAGGTAACCAGTCATCGATAGGATGAGCACAAGGGTTAACTCTGCCAATGGGATGAAAGTGGGATTTTACAACTACCAGCTAGTAGGTAGAAAACCACAAAGATAGGACTTACAACTACCGGTTTGTAGGTAGAAGCCACAAATTCTGCTGAGGATGAGATGAATGAGTGCCAGTTAGTGAGCGATTACTCATTTATGCCCCAGGGAAGCACGGGAGACAGCCAACAGGAAGCCAATTTAGGATCGATCCAAAAAGGCAGACTGAAACAGGACTCATCCTAATGAGGAAAGAACTCAATAGGGAAAACCCATCCCGTTAGGGAGGGAACAGAAACAACCGTCATCCACGAGGATATAACTCAGTGGGGGCGTAGAAGGAAATGGTAGACACTTTCTGCTTAAGAGGTAGACTCTACATGGAGAGATCAGACACACCCACTGCTGCTAAGGGAACGGACCCAAGCTTGCAAGATGCTGCCAACTTCAGGGAGTAACACTGCTGGGGATACCCACTCAACTAAGGAGTCACTTGTTGGGAAAGCACCAACCTCTCAACCATGCTGATGAACCCAATTCTGAAACCGATCCAATGGCGCGATGCTAAACTCTTTCCAACAACCCAAACTCGGCTGGTCACCACGGCCTAGGGCTAATGGGTATGTTTGCAATGTTGATGCATGAGTTTTTTGTTTTACACAATGCCCCATGATCATGGAAATGCTATGCACTAATGATGCAATATGCTATGCTTATCTAAATGATGAATGCATAAACACACGTATCCTCCAGAGACAACACCGGGGACTCCAGGAACTATGCTGAGGATCCTATAACCATGTCAACTTCCATCCTGCTGGGGAAAGACGAAACTTGCTGGGGATGCACTCCATCGAACCCAAACTGCTTGGAGATGCACAGCATAACGAACTGTGTGGGGAAATGATCGGCCGTGCGGTGTTCTGGCGATGGCGAGATACCGAGACTCTGACTGGGGAGAGAATGGCGCTGCAAACCTGTTGTTGGGGAAAGCGATAGTGGTTATGGCAACCATAATCTACGAGAGATGACTCAGCAGGGGGGACCAAACGCCGATACGGTACCGAGGTTATGCTTCCAGGAAAGAGATCATCGATCTGGGATTGAAATCCTCGATCTGGCATCGAACTCTAGGGAGCAGCTGCTTCTGCTGGGAAGATACAGTCTGATACTGTCAACTCTGCTGGGGAGTGTAATCTGGCACTGTTAACTCTGCTGGGGAGTGTATAGTCTGAAACAACCGCTTGGGGAGTACAGTAGTGAGAACCTGCTGGGAATCTTAAGGAAGTGCCCCGAGTGTACCTGTTCTGAATAGATGGTTCAGAGTACTTAAAATTTACAGCAATTTAAAATGTTCATTGTGCATGTACCTGTAAAGCCCTTATGTTTCATGATGCAATGTTTATCAAAAATTCGGACGTCATTTTTGCAAACAAAACAGTAAAACGAAAATGAACACAGAGATGTACTGAATAACATGATTTTATTGATTGAATGGACTCTGAATAGGCATTTACATCAGGAAGCAATCCCTGGAAAGAGGTAATCGCACAGAAGATAAAAAGCAGAAATTAATCTAATGGCAATGTGAAATGGATTTCTATTGGGTTCCAATTCTGCTATGACTTGCTCGTCTTCAAGACCCTCCAGACGATCAGCCTTCTGAAAAAAGGTGATTGGACTGTTTCCTACCCTTCTGAAAGTTTCCAGTCATCGACATGAGATGAGATTCAGAACTACTCAGAACGCAATCATTCGCTTAATCCCTAACTTTTGCCTGGATCGCCCTTTCGGGTTTTCAATCCACCGGGATACCCATTTTTGCCTAAGTTGCCTTTTCAGGTTTTTAACTTACCGGGTGTACGATCTTTTCATTTTTAAATCCCTAATTTTTGCCCGAACCTTTTCATTTTCTTGGTTCGTCGGGATGCCCATTTTTGCCTGGACTGCTCTTTTTACCGTCCAGCGGGTCTATTTTATGCGAAGTATTTTTTAACTGCGTCTGAGTTTACCGGGGAAGTGAAGTCTTCACCATCCATCGTTGCAAGCATTAAGGCCCCACCATCAAAAACTTTGGTGACGATATACGGTCCCTCATAGTTAGGAGTCCACTTGCCCCTGTGATCTGTCTGAGGAGGAAGGATCCTTTTCAACACTAAATCTCCAACTTGGAAACATCGAGGACGCACTTTCTGGTCAAAGGCTCTCTTCATCCGACTCTGATACAACTGCCCATGACAAATGGCTGCCATCCACTTCTCTTCGATAAGACTCAACTCATTGAACCTTGTCCGAATCCATTCAGCTTCATCTAGCTTGACATCCAACAGGACTCTTAGAGAAGGAATCTCCACTTCAACAGGTAGAACTGCTTCCATACCATACACAAGGGAGTAAGGGGTTGCCCCAGTCGATGTACGCACTGAAGTGCAGTACCCATGCAAGGCGAAGGGTAGCATCTCATGCCAATCTCTGTACGTGACGACCATCTTCTGCACAATCTTCTTTATGTTCTTATTTGCCGCCTCAACAGCGCCGTTCATCTTAGGACGATAGGGGGAAGAATTGTGATGCTGAATGTTGAAGTTCTGGCACAACTCCTTCATCATTCTGTTATTGAGATTGGAACCATTATCAGTAATGATTCTTTCGGGAATCCCATAGCGACAAATGATTTCTTTCTTGATGAAACGGGCAACCACATGTCTGGTGACATTCGCGAATGACGCTGCTTCGACCCACTTGGTGAAATAGTCGATGGCAACAAGGATGAAGCGATGCCCATTGGAAGCAGTCGGCTCAATCTTTCCAATCATGTCAATGCCCCACATAGCAAACGGCCACGGCGAAGACATCACATTCAGAGGATTCGGCGGTACATGCACCTTATCAGCATAAATCTGGCATTTATGACACTTCCGCGCATATTTGAAACAATCTGATTCCATGGTCATCCAATAATAACCCGCTCTCAACAATTTCTTAGCCATTGCATGTCCGCCGGCGTGAGTACCGAAGGAGCCTTCATGAACTTCCTGCATTAACATGTCCGCTTCGTGTCTGTCCACGCATCTGAGCAGAACCATGTCGAAGTTCCTCTTATACAGCACATCGTCTTTGTTCAAGAAGAAGCTGCCTGCCAATCTTCTCAAAGTCTTTCTGTCATTGTTGGATGCCCCTACAGGGTACTCTTGATTCTTCAGAAAGCATTTGATGTCGTGATAACAGGGCTTGTCATCGACTACCAGTTCAGCAGCAAACACATACGCGGCCCTATCAAGGCGCATAACATCGATCCTAGGAGCATGATTCCACCGAACCACCTTGATCATGGAGGATAGAGTAGCAAGAGCATCTGCCATCTGGTTCTCGTCACGAGGTATATGATACAGCTTTACTGTTGTGAAGAAAGTTAACAGTCTTCTCGTGTAATCTCTGTAGGGGACCAGAGTAGGCTGGAGAGTATTCCAATCACCATTCACTTGATTGATCACTAGAGTTGAATCTCCAAAGATGTCCAGAGTCTTGATTCTCAAATCAATGGCTTGCTCAATACCCAAGATACAGGCCTCGTACTCAGCTTCATTATTGGTGCACTCGAAAGTCAGACGAGCAGTGAAAGGCATGTGGGCACCTTTCGGAGTTGTAATGACAGCACCAATTCCACTTCCTTTGGCGTTGACGGCCCCATCAAACGTTAAAGTCCACTTTTCATCTGGATCAGGTCCCTCCTCAACAACTGGCTCTTCACAGTCTTTCATCTTGAGGAACATGATATCTTCATCTGGAAAATCAAACTTCATCGGCTCGTAATCTTCAATCGGTTGTTGAGCAAGATAGTCTGACAGAATACTCCCCTTGATGGCTTTCTGGGATGTATACTGGATATCATACTCTGTCAGTACCATTTGCCAACGAGCAACCCTTCCGGTGAGAGCTGGCTTCTCGAATATATACTTGACTGGATCCATCTTGGAGATCAGTAAGGTTGTGTGAGTCAGCATGTATTGTCTCAATCGCTTAGCAGCCCATGCAAGTGCACAACATGTCTTTTCAAGCATTGAATATCTGGACTCGCAGTCTGTGAATTTTTTACTCAAGTAGTAGATGGCATGCTCTTTTCTACCTGTCTCGTCGTGTTGACCGAGAACACAACCCATGGAATTGTCGAGTACTGTCAAGTACATAATCAGCGGCCTCCCTGGGACTGGAGGCATGAGGATGGGGGGATTCTGCAGATACTCTTTTATCTTTTCAAAAGCCCTTTGACAATCGTCATTCCACCTGATAGCCTGATCTTTCCTCAGCAATTTGAAAATTGGCTCACACGTGGCTGCTAGGTGAGAGATAAACCTTGCAATGTAGTTCAACCTCCCTAAGAAACCACGAACTTGCTTCTCCGTTCTTGGCTCAGGCATTTCCTGTATTGCTTTTACCTTGTCAGGATCCACCTCAATCCCTTTTCCGCTAACAATAAAACCCAGCAATTTTCCAGACCTCACCCCAAAAGTGCACTTGTTCGGATTAAGCCTCAACTTGAATTTCCTTAAACGCTCAAACAGCTTCTGCAGATTCACCAGATGTTCTTCTTCTGTCTGAGATTTGGCAATCATATCGTCCACATAAACTTCGATTTCATGATGAATCATATCATGGAATAGAGTCACCATAGCTCGTTGATATGTTGCCCCAGCGTTTTTCAGACCAAACGGCATCACCTTGTAGCAAAAGGTGCCCCATGGGGTTATGAAGGTTGTCTTCTCCATGTCTTCTGGTGCCATCTTGATTTGGTTATAGCCAGAAAAGCCATCCATGAAGGAGAATACCGAGAACTGAGCTGTGTTATCCACCAAAACGTCGATGTGAGGTAATGGGAAATCATCTTTAGGGCTAGCTCTGTTCAGATCCCGGTAGTCGACACACATCCGTACCTTTCCATCCTTCTTAGGTACTGGAACGATGTTTGCGACCCATGGCGGATAATTTGTGACCGCTAGAAACCCTGCATCCAACTGTTTTTGCACTTCTTCCTTTATCTTGACATCCATCTCTGGTCTTGTTCTTCTGAGCTTCTGCTTGACCGGAGGACAACCTTCTTTGAGAGGCAAACGGTGTACCACAATGTCTGTGTCAAGCCCTGGCATATCCTGATAAGACCAAGCGAAGACGTCAACATACTCTTGCAATAGTTTAATCAACCCCTTCTTCACATCATCTTCCAAAGCAGCCCCTATTTTGATTTCTTTCTTGACGTCCTCGGTGCCAAGATTAATCACTTCAGTAGACTCTTGATGCGGTTGAATGACCCTTTCCTCCTGTTTTAACAGCCTGGAAAGTTCTTCAGGAAGTTCACAGTCTTCATCACCCTCTTCTTCAGCTTGGAAGATTGGATTTTCGAAGTCGAAGCGAGCCATAGCAGAATCGTTATCAATAGGATCCGGTGATGTGCATCTGCATGAGTGATGGTATGTGCTTATGAGTGTGAATAGTGAGTGAAAACTAAACAAAACATTGCCAAATATTTTTATTCTTTTGAAATTTTGGAAAACTGTAAAAATAGAAAAACAGTGAACAAGATTTTGAATGCAAAAGACGTCCTTCATTTATGATAAACAATGCAGGTATTCACATAGATGAGCCCTACAATGAGTCATTACGCCCTGGGCGGAACGTAAGACTTGGACATGCATGAATAAACAAAGAAGAATTACTCCTCTAGAAGAGTGACTTGGACAATTTCCTCGGAAGACCAATTGTTGATGACTTCACCCGGGATCCTCGGACGCACCCAGTTGTCGATGTCGCAATCACTATCCCCATCTTCATCGTTGATTGCAGAGATCTGGCCATATTGGATGACGCCAGCACTGGAGAAAGTAATCGGCCCCTAACGAGTCTGAAGTGCTGAAGTTGTAGAAGTCAGCGCTGGTTGATACCCAATCCCAAACTTGTCATCTTTCATCGGTAACTCCAACAGACGCCCCCAACCGGGAGCAATACCTGAATCCACCAAAGCCTGCGCCTGCTTGAAGGATGAGATAGGGGCTCCTGCTTTAACCCCTTCCACCGGAGCTGCATCCTTGATCTGAATTGACTCGAAGGCCTGACAGAGAGTCTCATGAATTTCACCTTCTACCTCTACATACTTGAATGTAGCCAGGTTACTGACTAGGATGTCCTCCTCACCACAGACGGTGATAATTCTTCCATTGACTGGGAACTTGATCTTCTGATGCAGTGTTGAGGAGACTGCCCCAGCATTGTGGATCCAAGGACGACCCAAAAGGCAACTGTACGAGGGACTGATATCCATCACATAGAATACGGTGTTGAAGGTTTGTGATCCAATCTGAATTGGCAATTCTACCTCTCCAAACACCGACCTCTTAGAACCATCGAAGGCTCTCACCATGAGATCAGAAGGCTTCAAGACCAAACCTTCTACTTCCAACCTTGACAGGGCTCTCTTGGGTAGCACATTGAGAGAGGAACCTGTATCCACCAGAACGTGAGATAACACGGTGTCTTTGCATTCCATTGAGATATGCAAAGCTTTGTTATGGTTGCGTCCAGCTGGTGTTAAGTCAGAATCAGTAAAGCCCAGCCCATTGCTCGCATGAACATTCGCAATGATCCCTTCTAGCTGGTTTACTGAGATCTCCTGAGGCACATATGCAACATTAAGGACCTTCAGAAGTGCCTCCCTGTGTGCCTCTGAACACAACAAGAGTGAGAGAATGGATATCTTGGACGGAGTCTGAATCAACTGATCGACTACCTTGTAATCGCTTTTCTTTATGATTCTCAGAAGCTCGTCCACATCCTTCGCAAAGGTGGGCTCAGAACCAGCTTGGGGTGCAGAGGTACCCTCATTTACAACTTGCTTGCCTTTGGCCTTAGTCGCGGCATCAGCACTATCAGCTTGGGTAGCGGGTGGCGAGAATAGTCTGCCACTCCTGGTGAATCGCCCGATTCCACCAACATTGTCCACTGCGGGACCTTCAACTTCGAGTTCAGACTTTTGACCCTCTTCTACCTTCAAAGGTCGTTCCACCCCATGATCGTGTGTGTATACACTCCCCCCATAATGCCATGGAATGGCCCTTTCACTGGTGAAAGGTAAAGGACCAGGGGTTGTGATCGTCATAGCGGCCGGTCGCACTGGTGGCGCTGGTTGCGCTTCTGGCACACTGATCTGATTAGTCGGGTAAAAGATGGTGATAGTGGCGACATCATAGTCATACTCAGGAACCTTATTCATTGAAACAAAAACATCCGGAACACCGGAATCAAGTTCAGTTACATCAAAATCAGACACATTATTTGGTATATCATCAACAACATTTGGAAAATTAAATACATCAATGGGAAATACACAATCAGCAGGAACAACATCTGTGAATTCTTCAACAGCTTCTTCAAACACCTCTTCAACTACCCCTTCAGCACATTCTTTGTCAGACAAGTCTTCAACTTGGAGGGTACCATTGTCAAGCAAAACCTGGATACCCTGTTGCAGTTTCAAGCAACCCTTCTCCTGTGTAGCGCAATCCAAACAACCTTTCCAACAACCGGGGAAAACATCGGCCTTCAGCAAGCATTCCTTAATTTCCAGCAACGGGGTCTTCAACTTCAACACATCCTTAACGGACTTGGCTTCTTCTTCCAGCATATTAACGTTTGCACCACCATGCTGTGGCATGGGATTGTTGACGACATTAGGAGCCGGTGCAAGGTTGATAGCCTTTGAATCTATGAGGTCCTGAACTACGTGCTTAAAAGCTTTGCAGTTCTCGATATCGTGGCCAGGTGCCCCAGAGTGGAAATTGCACCTAGCATTGGCATCGTAGCCCACCGGAAGCCTACCAACTGGAGGAGCCAGAGTGCGTAGCTGCACAAGTTGTAGTTGTTGAAGATTGGCAAGCAGTTGAGCGCACGACATTGGAAGAGTGTCGAAACGCCGGTCCATCATCCCCTGCCTCTGTTGATAGGTGGGTCTGTTACTTGGTTGTTGTTGTTGTTGATACTGAGCTTGCTGACGTTGTGGTTGCTGTTGTTGGTATTGATTCTGTTGACGCTGTGGTTGTTGTTGTTGTTGTAGTGGTGCTGCAGCCGGAATAGTCACAGCCGCAACATACGGTTGCTGATGATAGTTTTGAAAATTATTCCTCCTGTTTTGATATGAAGACGCAGAATTCACACCCTCTTCCCTCTGCTTCTGTCCTCCCATAAATGGCTTCTTTACCCCAGATGAAGATCCACCTCCATTGTGGCTCTTGTAGGTCTTCAGGTAATTCTCTACCCTCTCTCCGGTAGCGACCACATCAGCGAAGTTGGAGGCATTGCAACCCACCAGACGCTCCAGATAAGGTCCAGGCAACGTATTCATGAACATGTTGGCCATTTCCTTTTCCAACATGGGAGGTTGAACACGGGAAGCTGTCTCCCTCCAGCGTTGAGCGTATTCTCTGAAGCACTCATTGCTTTTGAGAGACAGGTTCCGGAGTTGAGTTCTATCTGGGGCCATGTCTGCATTATACTGGTATTGCTTCACAAAAGCTTCCGCCAAATCCCTCCAGCAACGGATATGGGCTCTATCCAACCTCATGTACCATTCCAGGGATGCCCCGGCTAGGCTGTCCTGGAAGAAGTACATAAGTAGCTTCTCGTCATCAGAGTATGCAACCATCTTTCGAAAGTAGGCTTGCACATGGGTCTTCGGGCAAGAGCTACCATTGTACTTGTCGAAGATTGGGACTTTGAACTTTGGTGGGACCCTCACGCCTGGGACCAATCCTAAGTCAGAAACATCTACCCCCAGGGGATTTTGTCCTTCTACCGCCTTCAGCCTCTCCTCTAGTCTCCTGAACATGGGATCCATGGCATGGCCCATGCCAAAGTCTTCTGGCAGCAGGAACTGATCATCCTGATCATCGTGAATAGGTTGTTGATCGGGGTTGTTATGTGGGATTGGGATAGGCGTCGGCCCATTAACCTCTCCAATTGGAGGATCAGTCACGACCTCTGGTTGAGTAGTTGCAGGATTCCTTTGTATCATTTGTCTAATCTCTTGTTGTCCCTGCGCTACTCCCTGGACCACGTCCATGAACTGGTTCATGCGGACCCTCATCTCTGCGAGCTCTGCTTGTAGATTCTCCATTGCTCTTTGCTGGTTTCTGCGGGTACCGTACCGGTGAATTCCTGAATCGGCTATCCTGCTGATGGAACACCAAATAATATGAGAACACCGCGGCGACACCTGTTATGCAAGAATATGCAAAAATGAAATGTTAATGCAATGACATGTTTATCACTTCAAAAAGGTATTCTACCCCCTTGATTCCAGTCTCACGAGAAAATCGAGCCATAAACTTCGGAGATCAAGATGCAATAGAGAGAAGGTCTTCATATAGATAAAATCAAAGAGAATGGCCTTAGTCGATAGTACATCAAAAGAGGATTTCCACAACAAGCCTGTGGATCATCATTACACAACAATAAAGCAAAAGTAAAGGGAGGAACAAGAATCAGGACTCAGCCTCCTGTATACAAACCATAAGGACTGCTCCTCACTTCAGCCAGTAATGCTATCGTGTCGGGATGATCTGGAGATTCTGTCAAACGCCGGATAAGTAGATTCCTCTTGTGAATGATCCCATCCAGTTCGTTGATGTGCTCTCTGTAGTAATTCCCATCATCTTCTCCGAATACCTCTTCAAGTCTGGATTTCTTCAAACCTGCCAACACCTTGAGCTCTTCAATCTGTCCTCGAGCCTCATTGAGTTGATCGGTGACGTAACCATTGGTAGAGCGGGCACACAGAAGCTCATTGTTCTTCTCCTTCAGCGAAGTCTTCAATTTCTCCATCTGTCCAGTCAGTTCGGTCACCATCTCCTCCTCCTTTTCCTTCCGAGAAGTTGAAAATGCATCCCATCGCTCTTGCCACCCAGCTAATTTATCATGAGCATCCATTAATTATTGCTTGACTCGCTTCAACTCAGAACTGGATGATCCCAAGGCCTTGTCTGTCTTCCTGAAGAAGTCCACCTCCACAGCTAATTTCCTTTCTGCTCCCTCTTGCAATCTGACGGCTTCCCTCTTCTGATATTCTGCCTCATGAAATTGATGCATATAGTCTTGCAACTTTACACTTAACTCCGAGTTTTCAATTTGAAGCTCCTCCATGGCTTTCTTCAATTTGTCATACTCCTCTCGGCTCACCATTGTTGACTGCGCAGGAGTGGGTGGATACAGAGGTTCTTCTATAGGAAACGGCAGACCCAACTCTTCGACTCTTCCTTGAAGCCACTCTCCATACTGAGGGTAAGTTCTACAATCTCCTTTTCCAAGCACAGTTCTTCCTCTCTTGATCACCTTGAGCCAGGCCTCTGCTGCCTTACGGGATACAGTCAAATCAAGCGAAGAATGGAAAAACAGAGATTCTTCCACATCCTTTTCCAAAGGCGGAGTCCTTAAAGCATATCCGAACTGTCTGACTGCTAGAGAAGGATTATAGTTGATTCCTCCTCTTCTTCCTACCAACGGTACATTTGGGAAGCTCCCGCAACTGTGAATAATATCCGCCCGAAGCAAGCTCCGGTCAGACCACCAAGAAATATCTTCAGCTCTCAACCCCATCAATCTCTTCGACCAACTCAACGAGTCCTCGACATCAACGAACGCTCCTGATTTGGGTAGGTGAGAACTGAACCACTTATAAAACAAAGGCGCACAACAATTCACCAATCCTCCTTTTCTATTCTCATTCCTGTGATGCATTGAATGAAAGAAATCCCCTAGCAAGGTCGGCACCAAATTTCCCAATACAAAGAGGCGTACGACGTCTATGTCCACAAATTTTGCAACATTAGGGAACAGGACAATCCCATACACACAAAGAGCCAGCACAGCATTGAAACCCCTCTGGTCACCATCTTCCAGTTTCTTCTTTGCTTCTCCCAGTAAGAAACTCAGATGAAAACCATTAACTTCTCCCTTCTGACACATATTAGCCTTCAAGACTGATTCCCTCAAATATGTGGTTGAAGCAACCATGCTGAGATCGGGCAGACACTCCGAGCTGTAGAATAGCAACTGTGACTTGATGGGAACTCTGAGAAAACTGGCAATCTCCTCCAAAGTAGGGACCAAAACATAATCCGGGAATGTGAAGCACCTCAATGGAGGGTCATAGAACTGCAGCAGTGTGAAGAGAGCATCATGTTGATCTTTGGAAAGAATCGTGACGAAACTTAGAATCAAACCGTAATCCTCTCGGAATCCTTCTAGAGAACCAGGATCCATTAACTTCATTAACTGTTGAATGGGCTCCAGACAGACCACCGGAAACTTGTAGGCGACGAGTCTCTTTCTGCCAATATCCATCTTAAGAGAACCACAAAAACCCCGACCGGAATCAAGAAGAAGATGTAAACCCCACTAGAAATGGATAAACATGTGTTAAATGATATGAATGCAAATGATGTGATGATGTGAATGTAATGCAGTGACGCGTCAATCAGGATTGCTGTATCTGCTTGAACATCTGTCAGATTGCACTGTCTGAAGAGAAACCCACTGAGGGATATAATATAAGATCAAAGCCCTGCTCCAGAAAACCAGGTTGGTTGGAGGTTAAGGTTTCCTGAATTTAGCCCGCCCCTCACTGGTAGGTTCTAAGAACAGAAGTTTGTCAGCTTCAGCCCTTCAGTCGAGAATAATACGTTTACCACTGAAGGTTTGGCATTAATACGGGATAAAAAACCTCAGCTGACTCCCCTCAACAGGACATCCTAAAGCAAGTTCCCAGTCTCGGGGTCCTTGGATTGATCAGCGAGAATGCGCCCACCAGAGCTAACATAATCACGTCTCGGAGGAGAGGCCTCGACTGAGTTCTCGGAAAATGGTCACCAGAGTCGACAATTTCTAGAGGAACATCATGTCGTTACGGAACATCCGTAGGACATAATATATCCAAGAGAAACCTCGTCTAGGTGTGGTTCTTCACGAACGACTTAACGTAGCAACATGCCACGCAAGCCTCATGAACATCCACTCTAAAATCTGTGTGTACACTCAAGCCTGGGTAATGGGCTTACCTCTCATAGAACACCCCACCCCAACAAACAGATAAACGGCAGCAGATACAGCAAACATATGTACATGAATGCAATAAGGTAAAGCAGGTAAATGCTGAAAATAAATAACTGTACAAAAGAATAAACACCCAATAAACAAGAAACCTACAAAATCTAGGAGGGACTCGCTTAGGGAAACCAGAGATTCTGGGTTCGATCCCCAGCAGAGTCGCCAGCTGTCGCAACCCGAAAAATACGGTGGTGCGAAAAAACAACCGGCGAAAGAAAAAGATGACAGGAGAGTCGCCACCGTGCGTTATTTATCCCAAAGGAGGGAAAGGAAACGCTCGAAGTAAACCTGGAGAAAGGAAAGGAAAAGACAAGGTCTCGCAACCAAATCTTGGGTTCGGGAGTCGATTATGCGAAGGGAAGGTATTAGCACCCCTACGCATCCGTAGTACTCTACGGGATCCACTCTTGTTTGTTTCTCGTCTAAAGGGTGTATGTTTATCTAATGTACTATTTACTAAAAGCAAGGGTCAAAGAAAATGACTCGCACGGATGTCGCATCCATTGCATACGTATCTCATCTGAATATGAGAATCAGAGTCTTCGTAGCTCGGCTACCTAAGGTTTAAGGATAAGTGTGCTCGCTAAGACATCGCGTCTTATGCCTACGTATCTCATCGGGAATGAGAATCAGAGCAAAACGTAGTTCAACTAACTACGGGAACAAAAGTCTCGATTGCAACTAGGGCAAGAGAAAGGGAAGATCTCGATCGCAACGAGGGCGAGAGAAGGGATCGCAACGAGGGCGAAAGCAAACAAAGATTAGTTGTTAGTCGTTAGTCAAACTCGGCAAGACATCACATCTTGTGCCTACATATCTCATCTGAACATGAGAATCAGAGTTGTCGTAGTTCGGCTAACACGCACACAAACAAACACAGGCAAACGTGGAGCCTGACTGCCAATCACTGGACTTACATCAGCATCCGAACCAAAACAAAACAAAGAGGCAAACGTGGAGCCCGACTGCCAATCACTGGACTTACGTCAGCATCCGAACCCAAAACAAACCCACACTGGAACCCGAATGCCACTCGATGGACTTACATCAGCTTCCAAGCACACAACAACACGCACAGAAGGGTTGAAGACAAAAGGTGGAAAAAGAAAAGGGCGCCCGGAGAGACCTCGCACGGTCTCCTGCCTACGTACCTCATCTGGTATGAGAATCAGGGCGACGTAGTTCCCCTACATAGGGATTGCCATCTGAACATGGACTTACAAAGGAGGACACCAGTTGTGTCAAAGGAGAGTAGGCGATGTGTTCACGTCCTAGCAGTAGGTGTCGCAGCTCGCTGAATCGAGTCTTAGGCAGTTACCTCTTTGCAATAGAACGGACTACATGCCACAAGATCGAAGACGCTCGGAAAGATCTAGAAGTGGGGGAAGCTCTGCCCTAGAGTTGTCATGCAATGTGTACTTAAGTGTTTAGGATTTACAAATGGGAATATCTACCTAATGTTAGCATGCAAAGAATAAGGGAATCCTACCTATGTTATCATACAAAAGGATATGGGAATCCTACCTATGTTATCATACAAAAGGATATGGGAATCCTACCTACGTTATCATGCAAAAGGATATGGGAATCCTACCTATGTTATCATGCAAAGGGTTCTATCTAATGGGTGCTACCTAATCGGGACAAGAATCGACGAATGGAGCAAGGAGAAGTGTTAGGGATAAAGGTAGATGGCGATGCATGAAGCAATCGACTTACAAGGTTGATGGCGATGCATAAAGCAATCGACTTACAAGGTTGGTGGCGATGCATAAAGCAATCGACTTACAAAAGGGTGGATGAATACGTGCTGGTTCTGTTAGGTTTTGAAAAAATGATTACTCGACGTTGGATCGAGGTTTTGATCTTGTTTTGAAATGGTTATCGAATGTTCATTTTAATTCTTGTATTAACAGATGAATAAAGAATGAAAGAATAAATATTATACATTTCATGGGAGAGGATACATTTGTTATGAATGGGGATTGTTCATGGCAAACAAACAATAATAATACATGCCTCATACACCATACAAGTAGGCCACAGTTAATCAAACAAGTAAGATATAAACAAATATGTGATCAAATCAAATAATCAAAGAAATGAAATGAATGAGCATTAAACAACGCATGAGTGTAAGTGTAAGGGAACCGGCTCATTGTAAGAAAGCCCAAGAGTAAGCTATGTGAGGTTGATGGCGATGCTTAAAAAGCAATCGACTTACAAGGGTATAAAAATGGGCTCGATATTAAATCGAGAAAAGTATGATTTTTATAGTTTAAAAAATGGTTTTGAACTAAACTAAAATACAACAACTATGCATTATTAAAAATGAAATCATGAGTATAATAAACATAAAAAAAGATATTAATCAACATACTAAAAGAATAAAAAATGCTAAAGGAAGATAAAATCAAATAAAAAGCAAAAAAGTACCACACATGAGTATTGAACCTTCCCCACCTAATATTATGCAACTAAACTCTCTCCACTAGGCCACTCAAGATCAGTTATCATTTTAGCAAACACTTGGGGATATAAACAGAACTAGCTAGAGACAGTTTAGAAAACAAATCAATTAAAAGAGGGGATAGGCTAATGTTACTGGACAGCCTAACTAAACTAAACAACATTAATATATACTTTGTAATAAAAGAAAAAAAGAAAGAAAAAAAAGAAATGCTAAACATATTACAAATTTTGTGGTTTTTATTTATTTATTTATCTCTGTTTAAATAAAAGAAACTTAATTAATTAAAAAAAAAGAAAAGAAAAGAAAAGAAAAACAAAAAAAGGAAATGGAGACGAAGAAGAAGATGACAGAAGCTCGTCTTCCTCCGGTATCGCCCTCACGATCTTTCTTCTCTCCCAACCTTACACTTCTCTCTCAAGCGCGTTCCTAACCCTCAATCTCACTCAAACGCTCTCTCAGCTCACAATCTCAAAGAAACATTCTCTCTCAACTCTCACAAATATTTTCAATCAACAAGCATAAAGAGAAAGATAAAGAGAAAGAAAGAGAGGTCCTTACAAAGTGTCACTGCGGTGGTGGTGAAGGATGCGAAGCTGGCCTCCAGGTAATCAGTCTTGGGATTTCAGGGTTTTCTTTGCCTGAGATTTTTTGCCTCTAGCTTTCTGTTGTTCTCTTCAAAATCGCCTCCTCTCTTACTGATTTCTCTTCCTCTTTTATCCTCTGTGAATTAGGGTTTCAAAAGGGTCCTTGCTGTTCAAAAGGAGTAACTCTGTGAAGTCCCTTCGGTGTTCAGAAATTGGATTGGCCTCTTTGATGTTTGGACTTGGAACAGGTAACCTGAGCATCTGAGCATTCCTCTCTGTTTTGTTTCTATTCCAATTTGGGAATATTTCTTGAATTAACTGCTTGGTAATTAATTTTGCCTTTTTACTGCAGTGAAATAAATGGAACATGGGTTTGATTACAACACTGTTTTTTGATCATGTATGGTCTTGTTATGATTTTGGGTTTGCGCCATTATTACGGTTCATATGTTGCAGATTCACCTTGTAGGTTGTTATTGTGTGCAACACTGGCTTATGAAATGCTGTTGATTCCAGGTTGCAGTAAAGTGTGCCAACTGCAGGTTTTAGGGGGAGTTTCTTTGTGATATTGAGTGCTGGAAATGAGCAGTCCAACTTAATTGCCATTAACATGTGAGGGCTTCCTGTGATCCAAGGTTTATGAGATTTGATACG
Organism: Lathyrus oleraceus; assembly: GCF_024323335.1. NCBI lineage: Eukaryota > Viridiplantae > Streptophyta > Magnoliopsida > Fabales > Fabaceae > Lathyrus > Lathyrus oleraceus. The sequence continues at coordinate 215,963,679 of NC_066585.1, forward strand.
GATCGGGTTATGGCTGGTTGCTTTTGTGTCACCATAGATTAATTGACTCTGGAAGAAAATATTGGAGTTATTTGCAATCCAAGCTCCAATTAGAGATGAAAGAGTCAAAGAAACTGAGGCCAAGAATGTTGTCGCTGATGTGTTGGATTGAATGACAGATAGAGCTGTGCTAACATCCCTATTTTCAGCCTGCATAATTCTGTCAACCCATGCTCTTTTGTCATTGTTTTCAAATCCCATGACTGTGGTGTGAGGTCGATGGATGTATCCTGCATCACATTAGTCGGTGTCTCTTAGCTTTCAGATAATCCTTACAAAACACTTTTACTGTTTAATCAATTTTACACAGCTAAAGTTGAAGGGACAATTTTGATAAGGAGGGACAACGGCAAACTGTAGCTGAGTTGTTTCTTCGGCGGATTCCCAGTTTTCAGTTATTACCGCAGATAGTTTATCCGGACGAGAAGCCTTTAGGGAAACACATACCATGAGTCCATGACACAGTCAGCTAATTCATGGCTTCATGCTGGTAAGGAATTAGCAATAGATCATCTTCAACAGTACATCTGTATGCAGTATGCTCTAATCAGCCTTTTGATGCCTAAGTTTTCAGTAATATTGATTCAGGATCTTCATGCCTTAGATTCTACGCCGAAACTTAATCTGAAGATTTTCCAATCAATCTTTGCGGGAAGCCCTTGCGGGGCCGGCTTCGGCAGTTAGATGGCAGTAAGAATTGGATTTCCATTTTTTGTTACACCATTAATTTCCTCCTTCATAAAATCGGCACAACATCACTCTATTCTACTTCATTGTTAGTTAAAGGATTAGCCCAGTCTTCATTTCACTGTTGTATTTCTGTGTTTTCTCCTGACTTGCTCCAACTGACAGGAATTCCATCATGACTACTAACTTAGCTTGGTGATAAGCAACAACACTGCAGGAAGAATGCTTACAAGAACCAACTGATTTTTTTGATGAATGTGGTCAAATGGCATTGGATTGGTAACATGTTGCAGGTAGTATTTCAATACACTTATCATGGCAATTAATGAGTTGCTTATTGTTCAACAGGATTATGGTAACAAGGAGCTCAGGTACCATCTTTTATTCTTCTGCATTTCCTGCTTGTGATGTCAAGTGGCAGCTGGTGTTAGGTTAATTGGTTGATCTCATGACTTAGCATTCTATGTGTGGCATGAGCTGTTTTGATGCCTTGCTAGATATGTATTGGTTGCATTGCTTGCTGCAGTTTGTTGTTTGATGGCAGGTTGGAGGCTTTGGCTAGGTGATGTGGTGTACTATGAGCAGGACTGTCCTTGTTAATGTTTCCAGCAGGAGAAATGTGATCAGTTGTTATACTGTCACCAAAATTCAGCAGGCAATAAGCATCTTTCACACCATGAGGTCCAGGAGGATCCATGGTCATGCCCTTGAAGTATGGAGGTTCATGAATATATGTTGAGTTGGTGTCCCATGAGTACAGCTTCTCAGCAGGAACTTGTAGTTCGTTCCACATAGGATTACCCTTAGTAATAGATTCATATGTACTTCGGAACATGTCAGGCAACACACTGGATTGGACAGTCTGTGCAATTTCTTCAGTGGAAGGCCAAATATCCCTCAAGAAGACATTCTTGCCATCTTTTCCTGTCCCTAACGGCTCCTTTTCAAAGTCAATGTCAACCGTGCCAGCAAGAGCATAAGCCACAACCAGAGGAGGTGAGGCAAGATAGTTAGCGCGAGTTAGGGGATGCACTCGGCCCTCAAAATTACGGTTCCCTGACAGCACAGCAGATGCTACTATGTCATTTTCTGAGATAGCAGAAGAAACTGATTCGTCCAGATCTCCTGAATTGCCAATACATGTGGTACAGCCAAATCCAACAATATTGAAACCCTGCTCATTTAGATACTTTTGTAGGCCACTCTGAAGTAGATATTTGGTAACAACTCCAGAACCAGGAGCAAGACTTGTTTTTACCCAAGGTTTAACCTTCAAACCTAAGTCATGAGCCTCTTTTGCAATAAGACCAGCTCCAAGCATCACACTAGGGTTTGATGTATTTGTACAACTTGTGATTGCAGCAATCACAACGCTGCCATGTTTTAGCTCAGCTGGCTGCCCATGAAAATCAAATTTTGCAACCTTTCCTTGTGCTTCTTTTGGTATAGCAAATCCCTTAAATCCCACTTTGTTATCAAGATAAGAATGCCAATCAGCCTTCATTTCTTTCAAAGCCACCCGGTCATGAGGTCTCTTTGGTCCCGAGATACATGGTTCGACTTCGTCAAGATTTAATTCAAGATAGGAAGAATAAGCTCTGTCTTGTTGAGGCTCATTATAGTCGACAAATAATTTGTTTGCTCTGAGATAGGCCTCTATCATTGCCACAGTCTCGTCACTTCTTCCAGTTAGTTTGAGGTATTGTAATGTTACATGATCTACCGGGAAGAAACCCATGGTTGCTCCATATTCAGGAGACATATTGGCAATAGTGGCCCTGTCAGCTAATGATAATTCACCCATACCATTGCCATGAAATTCAACAAATTTCCCTACAACACCATGTTTCCTAAGAATTTGTGTGACAGTTAGAACCAAATCAGTTGCTGTAACACCATTGCGCAATTTTCCAGACAACTTGAACCCAACAACACCAGGTAACACCATACTCATTGGCTGGCCAAGCATTGCTGCCTTACAGTAACTGGTATTGCAGCGGCTGCTCTAGTTTCATTTGCTTGTTGCCTCAAATCCTGTCTGATTTTTCACATAATTATTTTGCAGTAACTTTGCTGCAGTGACAAGGGTTGAACGTGCTTGCAGGTCGGACGTTACAACTCTATTGTGCAGGCTGATGCAAGTTAGTGTAGGATGCTTACAAGGCAATGTTAAGTGTTTTCCGCTCCTGAATTCCTTTGCTGCTGTTATGCCTTGATATTATTTTGCGTGACTACTGTATGTTGCCTTAGCATGACAATGATGGTACATCAAGCAAACCAAAGGGAGAACAAGGCAAGGTAAAGTCCACTCTCTCCATTGTATCTTGCATTGAATTAAGAATTGAATGCTGGATTCATTGGTGTTGCATTACTGTATTAGGACCTAGTTCAAGGCAGACCAATACCAAGATTTGATGAGCCAACATGTCAAACAATGTATGGTATGCATGAGGTTGAAACAAGACCATTTGCTTGGAAGTGAAGCAACCAAAGTAAGACACAACCCACCATGGAAGTTGGGTGAAGAATCAAGGCAAATTAGGTTAGGTTAGGCTTTTGATGGTCAAAAATGGGGAGGTTGACTTTGGTCAAAGTGGACCAAAAAGTCAACTGTTGACCAAAGTCAACAATAGGTCCAAACTTCATATTTTGGGTATTTTTCTTTGTAAATGTACAATGTATTGATGATCATGGTAAAATTTAGGGTTTAATGGATTTGGGTTGACTTTGGTCAAAGTTGACCAAAAAGTCAACTGTTGACCAAAGTCAACAACTGGTCAAAAGTGTCAATTTTTTATTTTTCTTGTATGGAATCAAATGTAACGGTTTACAATGACATGAAATAAATTGAAATGGATTAACAAAAAGGTTTGAAGTTGGTTTCCAAATTGTTTTGTCTTATGACTTGCATGTTTGACTTTTGGAAAATAACTTGACTGATAATGTACATGAACAAAACCATGAAATGAGACCATAAGGTCAGGGTTTTGACATAGTATCCATGAACCAATAACTTGACTGGCCAGTGGCTAGAATTACGAGAAGCTTGGTTGTTCAGATGACCAAGACCATATGTACATTAACAATCACATCACCATGACTTTGGATCAAAAAACCAATCCTCATATAAAACCAAAGTAAGGTTAGGCCAAGCATGCCAAACAAACATAAAAATTTAAGACCAAAATCGGGGTATGACAACAGGTAATACTAAATATATCTCCAAAGGGGCAAAAGCATCGGGTATCCATAACCCTTGTTTTAGGTACGCTCATAAGGCTTTGGCGTACACCATGTTCGGTCGCGGTGATAGCACCGATGTCGCCACCCAAAGGGAGCTTTTCTTTCTGCACAATATGGTAGCACAAACTCCTATCGATGTAGCAACATTTGCAACTGACTACCTAGGCAGAGTTGGTCAGGCTACTTCAGGCGACATTTCGGTTGGCGGCATGATCACCCAGATTGCCGACCATTTTGGGTTTGGTGTTGCGCTTGCTGAAGCTCCATAGGTGTCGGGTAAAAATAAACTGGACATGGCCGCGTTGATTCAACAAGGCATGATTGAGGTAAAACAAGATTACTATTCTCTTGTCTGCCAAAAATCTCATATTCTTGCTTTACCCGCTTATGATTTCATTAGTATTACTAACAAAACCAACTGGCTTTATGAGTGTCCCGACCTGGATGAGGGGGACGAAGATTTTCTTGATTCCTTTCCTGCAGATGAGCATATGGAGGGTGCACCTAGCACTGAGGAGCAGTTTTACCGACAACCACAAGAACCGACCCAAGCTTCAGGGTCCTACTCCATGCCACAAGACCAATGGGGTTGGATTCAAAATGAGATCGGTCACCTTCGCACGGAGCAATCTAGGCAAGGTGAGGAGCTCACCAGGTTCAGAGTCGAACAACGCCGCCAAGGGACAATCCTGCATGAAATGAATGCGATGATGCAATGCATGATGTTGCATTATTCGTATCCTCCCCCACCTCTTCAGTAAACATTGTGAGTACCCCTTTTATCTTGACAATGAACATTGCGGACAATGTTTGGTTCAAGTGTGGGGGGGGGGGGGTTTATTGTTTTGCATTTTATTTAAGTTATGTTTGTTTGCTTTGTTACTTTGTTTTTTTTCTTTGTGTGCCTGTTTTATTTCCGTGAGTTACAGATAAAAGTGGATTCTACTGGATAAATGATGGACTAGTGACTAGTGAGGGAAAGATGCAACCCCAGATTTACTCCCGAGGCAACCTGGAAGTTGATACAGCTGAGAAAGAAAATGTTGGACGCAACTTGACAACTCTAGACCGAAAGAGGGGAAGGTAAACCCAAGCTGAAAAAGAAGTTGTTTGTCATAAAGAGTGGTTTGGAGCCTGAAAGTTTATCCAACATGGCGAGATCTCAACATAACCAAACACAAAAGAGCGCATTCAGGTATGACTTTATCTCTCTAATTTTGCGTAAGTTCTACTGATACAACACAATACAAAGACGCACACTGAGGCACATTGTTTGTTTTCACCCTTTAGCCTTTCTAGCCATCCATAATGTTTTATTTATCCTTTGTTAACCCCGTTGAGCCTGTACCCCCTTGTTTGTGTAAACCATCATGTTAACCATAAACCAAACACTTCCTACCTTCGCTCCGCATGACTGTTGTAGTGTAAAATTCGTGCAAAAAAATAAGTTTGGGGTGGTGATCCTTAGAAAAAATTGAAAAAGGGCAAGTGCAACAAAAAGAAAAAAAGAAGAAGTTTGTAGAAACATCTGCTTCTACTGAAAAAAAAAAGAAGAGAAAAGAAACGAAAAATAGAAATGAGGCATAAGCACTTGCCTAAGTCAAAGACTCATGCATTAATGTGATACTCAAAAGAAAAATTGAGTGAAATAGAGTCAAGTTGGACAACACCCCATAAAATAATTTGTGCACAAAGAAAAGCAACAAAATGAATGTCGAGTTCTAAACCTTTATCATCCATTTTCTTGTCTACCCCCACCGTACCTAAGTGTAGTGGGGTATTCGTTACCATTAGAGATATTGACTAAATTCAAGGTAAACCATACAAGTCGAGTCGCCACCGCACTTCTATTTATCCAAAGGAATGGTTAGAAAGCGAACAAAAACCTAAAAGTTTTATCGAATAAAAAACTAGTAAAAATGTCAGAGATCTGGGTAAGGGGGTTGGTTATGCAATGGGAAGGTTTTAAGCACCCAAAATATCCTAGGTACTCCTAGGGAGCCCTTTTCATAAGTGTTGTTCTAGTCTAAAGGGTGTAGGTATATCTAAAGTACTATTTACTAAAAGGAAGGTTAAAAGAAAATGACTCGTAAGGATGTCGCATCCACTGCCTATGTATCTCATCTAAGTATGAGAATCAAAGTCTTTGTAGTTTGGCTACCTATGGGTTAAAGATAAGTGTGCTCAGTAAGACGTCGCGTCTTACGCCTACGTATCTCATCTGGAATGAGAATCAGAGCAAAACGTAGTTCGGCTAACTAGGGGTTAAGGATTGCCATCTGAACGTGGACTTACAAAAGAGGACACCAGCTGTGTCAAATGAGGGTGGGTAGTGTGTTCAACGTCCTAACAGTAGGTGTCGCAGCTCGCTGAATCGAGTCTTAGGCAGTTACCTCTTTGCAATAGAACGGACTGACATGCCACAAGATCGGAGATGCACAGAAGGTCTAAAAGTGGGGAAGCTCTGCTCTAGAGTTGTCATGCAATATGGAACTATGTGTTAGGATTTACAAAGGGGAACATTTACCTAATGTTAGCATGCAAAGAATAAGGGAATTCTACCTATGTTATCATACAAAGGGTTCTACCTAATGGGTGCTACCTAAACGGAACAAGAGTCGACAGATGGAGCGCGGAAAGGAGTTACGGATAAGGGTAGATGGCTATGCCGGAGGCAATCGACTTACAAGAGGATGGATGAATGCGTGTTGGTTCTGTTAAGTTTTGAAAATGATTACTCGACGTCGGATCGAGCTTTTGATCTTATTTTGAAATGGTTATCGGATGTTCGTTTTAATTCTTGTATTAACAGGTGACTAAAGAAATAAATATTATACACTTTATGGGAGAGGGGTACATTTGTTATGAATGGGGATTGTTCATGGCAAACAAACATTAAGAATATATGCCTCATACATCATACAAGTAGGCAACAGTTATCAATCAGATCGGATAAATAAACAATATATAATCAAACCAAATAATAAAATAATGGAGCATTTTAACAATTCATGGGATTATGAACATGTTAAATAATCAAGCAATAGAAAGCATGAATGAGAGAAACAAGTATAAAAGATAACAGATGAATCAAACAGATGAAAATATACACACGAAGGGTCCACTGAATAATTTAATCAGGAAATGAGGTAAGGACCAAATAAAATCAAGGTAAAAGGCCTCTAATACATGGCATATGAGATGAACAAGGGAGGATCAAAAGATCTCTTCAATTTCCATAAGCAATCCCTAAGTCAAACATCGATCATAAAGAAGTCAACTGAAAATTCAAGTCAACTTAAAAAATAACAAATAAATAGCAAATTAATCAAGAAAATTATGAAAAATTAAAATAAATAAGATGGGGTCCGGACATCATCATCCCCCAAAAATATTTTAAAAATAATGAAAATTGGCACGTGAATTAATTAAAACAAAACATAGGTCAAACCAAAAGTCAATTAATGAGACTAGGTTAGAAATAAATCAAGAATAAATAGTAAATTAATCAATAAAATTATGAAAAATTAAACTAAATAAGATGGGGTCAGGACATCAACGTCCTCCAAAAAGATTTTAAAAATAACGAAAATTGGTACATAAATTAATTAAAATAAAACAGAGGTCAAACCAAAAGTCAATTAATGAGACTAGGTTAGAAATAAATCAAGAATAAATAGTAAATTAATCAAGAAAATTATGAAAAATTAAACTAAATAAGGTGGGGTCAGGGCATCATCATCCCCCAAAAATATTTTAAAAATAACGAAAATTGGTACATAAATTAATTAAAATAAAACAGAGGTCAAACCAAAAGTCAATTAATGAGACTAGGTTAGAAATAAATCAAGAATAAATAGTAAATTAATCAAGAAAATTATGAACAATTAAACTAAATAAGGTGGGGTCAGTAAATCATCATCCCCTAAAAAGATTTTAAAAATAATGAAAATTGGTACGTGAATTTATTAAAATAAAACAGAAGTCAAATTAAAAGTCCACCAACCAAACTAGGTCAAAAATAAATCCAAAATAAATTGAAAATGTGAAATAAAATTCCAAGAAAAGGTCAGGTTGACCATGAGACAGTGGTCAACCTTCATCCCAAAAATCAAATGCTAACAATAATTTTATGTCATAAAAATAAAATCAATAAAAAAAAGTGTGTTAAAATGGATCAGTTAGAATAAATAATTAAAATAAAATATTAATATTAAAAAAATATGAAATAAAAATTATATAAAATTAAGTAAAACGTTAAAAAAAGTGAAAAATATTTTTGAGTAATTTTATGGACGAAGAAAATATTTTAAATAAGAAAAAGAAATATGAAAATGGAAGGATTAATGGTGATGAACATGGTAAGCAAGCGCAGATATATCAAAACATGGTCATGGAAGAGATGATTACCTAATGGAAAATAGAAGTGGAATGGAATCTGATATGTGATGAAGCTTTTCCTCCTTGCCACGAAATTCCAATGCTCCTTTAGGGTTAGGGTCTCAGCTTCTTAAATAGAGTGGATTAGGTGTTCTCATGGTGCCCACTTTAAATGAATGTATCTCTCAAACCATGGATCCAAATGAGATGATTCCAAAAGGATGAGAAAGAGGACATGGCAAGGTACAATTGTTGTGAAGAAAGTATTTTCAAATAATGCCTTGAAGTGCAAGTAAACTGGCCAAGAAGTCTTGACAAATTTTGAAGTGTCCTAAATAAATGTCTCACTTTGACTAAGCATAACTTTCTCAATTCTAATCCAAATGGAGAAAACGTTATATCTCTAGAAAGCTTGGAACAAGGGGAACAACTTTAATGTTGGAGAAATTTTCAAATGGAGCTTTTATCTTGATGCAAAATGGGCTTAAAGTGAGTGCAACGATCATGAAACCTTGCCCTAAATGAAAAGTCAACCATTTCCAAATTAAGTAACTTTTCCAATTCCTGATTAAATGATGAATCCATGATCCAACCTTGATCAAACTTCACATGTAAAATCCCATAGGCATGGATTTTGAGATTCCACTCTCAAAATGTCAGGAGTTGACTTTTCTGGCCCCACAATTGACTTTTCCCAAACTGTGTGATTCCTGATTCCATTGATCAATTGAAGCACTTCTAGCTCAAATAAAGAGCTGATTTTTTGTACGTAGACCCTTGTGGACATATGGAGGGCCATGGAAAAAGAGTTTCACCCAAAGAATCGGAAATAAACTGATTTTATACCAAACCCTAGTTTTAGGGCAAAATGATCAGGAACTGATTGCACTGATTGCCAATGGATCTTTCTGTGAGATAATTGTGAATCTTCCTAGGCCAAGATGCCTCTCTAATCATGACATGGATGAGCTCCTCTACTTCCAACCAAACATTGCCTGTTGCAGATAGCCATGAAACCCTAATTTTTGATTAAATCCAGATGAACACTCTGATAGCTTTGAATCCTTCACTGATGAACTGAGGACCATAATAAGATACTTGGACCCCCCTGAGACCCTTGAGACTTGTATACTTAGAAAATGAAGTCCAATTCTTAATCTTGCTTTGTGTGGGCTCCTTCTGTTAAGGAGTGATCGATCAAAACCTGATCTCCAAGTCACTAATGCAGTATGCAATGAGTATGACCTAATATGATGCTAATGAAGTGTAAAACATAATCCCATGCTTCCAGGAAAAATGAAGGGTAAATTTTGGGGTATTACAGCTGCCCCTATTCAATCAACTGGAAACCCGAAAGGAAGATAGCAACGACTTTCGCACTTTCGAGGTATCAAGTGATTGAATACGATAAAAGCCCGAAAATTTACACTGAAGTGAAGAATGAAGTTACAATGCCTGTCAGAATCGACAAAGAGGTGGTCTTGAAAAAAGAATTCGTCTGGTACGGTGAGACTCGGTCTGAACACCAAAAAAGAAAGATAGCTTAAATACCAAAATAAATGGTAACCTAGAAATAACCATGGCCTGAATGCGGCTCATCAATCTGAATACTGGAAATGACTTCGATCTGAACATCGGAAGATACTAGATTATCAAACATCGGTCTGGACACCGGGAAACTGGCCTGAGTGCCACTTTGGTCTGAATACCGGAAAACTGGCCTGAATGCCACAAGTTGCATCGACCTGAATGTCAGAAACTTCTTCGATCTGAACACCGGGAAACTGGCCTAAGTGCCATTTCGGTCTGAATACCGGAAAACTGGCCTGAATGCCACAAGTTGCATCGACCTGAATGTCGGAAACTTCTTCGATCTGAACATCAGAAAACTGGCCTGAGTGCCACTTCGGTCTGAGTACCGGAAAACTGGCCTGAGTGCCACAAATTGTATCGACCTGAATGTCAGAAACTTCTTCGATCTGAACATCGGAAGATATTAGATTATCAAACATCAGTCTGAACACCGGGAAACTGGCCTGAGTTCCACTTCGGTCTGAATACCGGAAAACTGGCCTGAATGCCACAAGTTGCATCGACCTGAATGTCGGAAACTTCTTCGATCTGAACATCGGAAAACTGGCCTGAATGCCACTTCGGTCTGAATACCGGAAACTTGGCCTGAATGCCACAAGTTGCATCGACCTGAATGTCGGAAACTTCTTCGATCTGAACATCAGAAAACTGGCTTGAATGCCACTTCGGTCTGAATACCGGAAACTTTCATGCCTGTCAGCATCGGCAGAAATAGGGAAAATGATAATTGAGGCGGCGCGTGGGCCAACGACCCCTGCTGGGAATAATAAAGATAAGTCATGAATAATCTTCAGTCTAAGTACTGGAAACAACTTCTGGCTTATCACTTGGGATACTGAGAATGCCTTATGCTTTACATGCGTATGTTTGAATTTTTCAATGGCGTAATGCTCCATGAAAATGGAAATGCTACGCAATTTGGGAGGATGCAATATGATTCTACATGCAGGGATACGAAATGCTTGATTAGAGAGAACGCCAAGCTGAGGCAAGGAATTCTGCTGGGGAAATGATCGCAATCTTCTGGACCCTGACAATGCTGTCGGAGATGCACAACACAATGAACTCTATGGGGAAATGACCGGCCACGCGGTGTTTTGGCAAATAACAAAATACCGAGGCTCTGACTAGGGAGAGAATGACACTGAAAACTTGCTGCTGCGGAAAGCGACAGTGGTTTTGGCAACCATAATCTGCGAGAGAGACGACATAGCAGGGGAAGCAAACACCGATACGGTACCGAGATTCTGCTTCAAGGAAAGAGACCATGGGTCTAGCGTCGAGATCATCGATCTGGCATCGAACTCTGAGGAGCAGTCGCTTCTGCTGGGAAGATACAGTCTGGCACTGTCAACTCCGCTGGGGATATACAGTCTGGCACTGTCGACTCTACTAGGGAGTGTGTAGTCTGAAACAAATGCTTGGGGAAGTACAGCAGTGAGAGCCTGCTGGGGATTGAAGAATCCAACGCTCGGACCAACTCTGCAGGGATAAGATACCAAAATCCAACTGTTGAGGAAAAACATCCGCGATCATTTGATGGAGACCTTAAGGAAATGCCCCGAGTGTACCTGTCCTGAATAGACGATCCAAAGCACTTAAAATTTACAGCAATTTTCAATGTTTATTAAGCACGTACCTGTAAAGCTCTTATGTTTCATGATGCAATGTTTATCAAGAATTCGGACGTCATTTTTGCAAACAAAATAGTAAAATGAAAATGAACACAAAGATGTACTGAATAACATGATTTTATCGATTGAGTGGCCTCTGAATAGGTATTTACATCAGGAAGCAATCCCTGGAAAGAGGTAATTGCACAACAGATAAAAACAGAAATTAATCTAATGGCAATGTGAAATGGATTTCTATCGGGTTCCAATTCCGCTATGATTTTCTCGTCTTCAAGATCCTCCAGATGATCAGCTTTCCGAAAAAGGTGATTGGACTATTTCCTATCCTTCGAAGTTTCCGGTTATCGACACGAGATGATATTCAGAACTACTCAGAACGCAGCCATTCGCTTAATCCCTAACTTTTGCCTAGATCGCCCTTTCGGGTTTTCAATCCACCGGGATACCCATTTTTTCCTAAGTTGCCCTTTCAGGTTTTCAACTTACCGGGTGTACAATCTTTTCATTTTTTTATCCCTAACTTTTGCCCGAACCTTTTTCATTTTCTTGGTTCGCTGGGATGCCCATTTTTTTTTGCATGGACTATTCTTTTTATCGTCCAGCGGGTCTATTTTATGCGAAGTATTTTTTAACTGCGTCTGAGTTCACAGGGGAAGTGAAGTTTTCACCATCCATAGTTGCAAGCATTAAGGCTCCACCATCAAAAACCTTGGTGACAATATACAATCCATCATAGTTAGGAGTCCACTTGCCCCTGTGATCAGTCTGAGGAGGAAGGATCCTTTTCAACACCAAATCTCCGACTTGGAAGCATCACGGATGCACTTTCTGATCAAAGGCTCTCTTCATCCGACTCTGATACAATTGCCCATGACAAATGGATGCCATTCGCTTCTCTTTGATAAGGCTCAACTCATTGAACCTTGTCCGAACCCATTCAGCTTCGTCTAACTTGACATCCAGCAGGACTCTTAGAGAAGGAATCTCCACTTCAACAGGTAGGATTGCTTCCATACCATACACAAGGGAATAAGGGGTTGCCCCGGTCGATGTACATACTGAATTACGGTACCCATGCAAGGCGAAGGGTAGCATCTCATGCCAATCTCTGTATGTAACGACCATCTTCTGCACAATCTTCTTTATGTTCTTATTTGCTGCCTCAACAGCACCGTTCATCTTAGGACGATAAGGGGAAGAGTTGTGATGTTAAATGTTGAAGTTCTTGCACAACTCTTTCATCATTTTGTTATTGAGGTTAGAACCATTATTAGTAATGATTCTTTCGGGAATCCCATAACGACAAATTATTTCTTTCTTGATGAATCGGGCAACCACATGTCTGGTGACCTTCGCAAATGACGCTGCTTCGACCCACTTAGTAAAATAGTCGATGGCAACAAGGATGAAGCGATGCCCATTGGAAGCAGTCGGCTCAATCTTTCCAATCATATCAATGCCCCACATAACAAACGGCCACGAAGAAGATATCACATTCAGAGGATTTGGCGGCACATGCACCTTATCAGCATAAATCTGGCATTTATGACACTTCCGAGCATATTTGAAATAATCAGATTCCATGGTCATCCAGTAATAGCCCGCTCTCAACAATTTCTTAGCCATTGCATGTCCTCCGGCATGAGTACTGAAGGGGCCTTCATGAACTTCCTGCATTAACATGTCCGCTTCGTGTCTATCCACGCATCTGAGCAAAACCATGTTGAAGTTCCTCTTATACAGCACATCGTCTTTGTTCAAGAAGAAACTGCCTGCCAATCTTCTCAAAGTCTTTCTATCATTGTTGGATGCCCCTATAGGGTACTCTTGATTCTTCATAAAGCACTTGATGTCGTGATACCAGGGCTTGTCATCAACTACCACTTCAGCAGCAAACACATATGCGGCCCTATCAAGGCGCATAACATCAATCCTGGGAACATGGTTCCACCGAATCACCTTGATCATGGAGGATAGAGTAGCAAGAGCATCTGCCATCTGGTTCTCGTCACGAGGTATATGATATAGCTTTACCGTTGTGAAGAAAGTCAACAGTCTTCTCGTGTAATCTCTGTACGGGACCAGATTAGGCTGGAGAGTATTCCAATCACCATTCACTTGATTGATCACTAGAACTGAATCTCCGAAGATGTCCAGAGTCTTGATTCTCAAATCAATGGCTTGCTCAATACCCAAGATACAACCCTCATACTCAGCTTCATTATTGGTGCATTCAAAAGTCAGACGAGCGGTGAAAGGCATGTGGGCACCTTTCAGAGTGGTAATGACAGCACCAATTCCACTTCCTTTGTCATTAACGGCCCCATCAAACATTAAAGTCCACTTTTCATCTGGATCAGGTCCCTCCTCAACAACTGGCTCTTCACAGTCTTTCATCTTGAAAAACATGATGTCTTCATCTGGAAAATCAAACTTCATCAGCTCATAATCATCAATCGGCTGCTGAGCAAGATAGTCTGACAGAATACTCCCTTTGATGGCTTTCTGGGATGTATACTGGATGTCGTACTCTGTCAGTACCATTTGCCAACGAGCAACCCTTCCGGTGAGAGCTGGCTTCTCAAATATATACTTGACTGGATCCATTTTGGAGATCAGTAAGGTTATGTGAGTCAGCATGTATTGTCTCAATCGCTTAGCAGCCCATGCAAGTGCACAACATGTCTTTCCAAGCATTGAGTATCTCGACTCGCAATCTGTGAATTTTTTACCCAGGTAGTAGATGGCATGTTCTTTCCTACCTGTCTCGTCGTGTTGACCGAGAACACAACCCATGGAATTATCAAGTACTGTCAAATACATAATCAGCGGTCTCCCTGGAATTGGAGGCATAAGGATTGGAGGATTATGCAAATACTCTTTTATCCTCTCGAAAGCCCTTTGGCAATCATCATTCCACCTGATAGCCTGATCTTTTCTTAACAACTTGAATATTGGCTCACACGTGGCTGTTAGGTGAGAGATGAACCTTGCAATGTAATTCAACCTCCCTAAGAAACCACAAACTTGTTTTTCTGTTCTTGGCTCAGGCATTTCTTGTATCGCTTTTACTTTGGCAGGATCCACCTCAATCCCTTTTTCGCTAACAATAAAACCCAGCAGTTTTCCAGATCTCACCCCGAATGTACACTTGTTCGAATTAAGCCTCAACTTGAATTTCCTCAAACGCTCAAACAATTTCTGCAAATTCACCAGATGTTCTTCTTCTGTCTGAGATTTGGCAATCATATCATCAACATAAACCTCGATTTCATGATGAATCATATCATGGAAAAGAGTTACCATAGCTCGTTGATATGTTGCCCCAACATTTTTCAGGCCAAACGGCATCACTTTGTAGTAGAAGGTGCCCCATGGAGTTATGAAAGTTGTCTTCTCCATGTCTTCTGGTGCCATCTTAATTTGATTATAGCCAGAAAAGCCATCCATGAAGGAGAATACCGAGAACTGAGCCGTGTTATCCACCAAAACGTCGATGTGAGGTAATGGGAAATCATCTTTAGGACTAGCTATGTTCAGATCCCGGTAGTCAACACACATCCATACCTTTCCATCCTTTTTAGTTACTGGAACGATATTTGTAACCCATGGCGGATAATTTGTAACCGCTAGAAACCCTGCATCCAACTATTTTTGCACGTTTTCCTTTATCTTGACAGCCATCTCTGGTCTTGTTCTTCTGAGCTTCTGCTTGACCGGAGGACAATCCTCTTTGAGAGGCAAACGGTGTACCACAATGTCTGTGTCAAGCCCTGGCATATCCTGATAAGACCAAGCGAAGATGTCAACATACTCTTACAGCAATTCAATCAGCCTCTTCTTCACATTGTCTTCCAAAGCAGCCCCTATCTTGATTTCTCTCTTGGCATCCTCGGTGCCTAGATTAATCACTTCAACAGACTCTTGATGCGGTTGAATGACCATTTCCTCCTGTTTTAACAACCTGGCAAGTTCTTCAGGGAGTTCACAGTCTTCATCACCCTCTTCTTCAGCTTGAAAGATTGGATTTTCAAAGTCGAAGTGAGCCATAGCAGAACTGTTATCAATAGGATCCGGTGACGTGCATCTGCATGAGTGATGGTATGTGCTTATGAGTGTGAACAAGAAGTGGAAACTAAACAAAACATTGCCAACTGTTTTTTTTTTTTTGATTTTTGAAAACTGCAAAAATAGAAAGACAGTGAACAAAATATTTGAATGCAAAAAGACGTCCTTTATTTATGATAAAAAATGCAGGTATCCACATAGATGAGCCCTACAATGAGTCATCATGCCCTGGGCGGAACGTAAGACTTGGATATGCATGAATAAACAAAGAAAATTACTCTTCAAGAAGAGTAACTTGGATAATCTCTTCAGAAGACCAGTTGCAGAGAACTTCACCCGGGACCCTCGGACGCACCCAGTTGTCAATGTCGCAATCACTATCCCCATCTTCTTCGTTGATTGCAGAGATCTGGCCATACTGAATGATGCCATCATACTCAGAAATCTTATTCATTAAAGTACAAAAATCCGAAACATCGGAATCAAGCACAATGTTTGGAATATCAGCAACAACATTAGAAAAATTAATTACATCATCGGGAGTTACAAAATCAACAGGAACAACATTTGTAAATTCTTCAGCATCTTCAGGAAAGAGAGGATCAACATATGCATTCTCAACAACCCCTTCAACAGACCTTTGGGCAGATAAGTCTTCAGCTTGGAGGATACCATCGTCAAGCAAGGCCTAGATACCCTGCTGTAGCTTCACACAACCCCCACTCTGTGCAACACAACCCAAACAACCACTTCCACAGTCGGGGAAAACATCTGCCTTTAGCAAGTATTCTTCGATTTCTAACAGCGAAGTCTTCAGCTTCAACACCTCCTTGACTAATTTGACTTCTCCTTCAACCATGTTAACATTTGCTCTACCATGTTGCGTCATAGGATTGTTGACAACATTAGGAGCCGGCGCAAAGTTAATGGCCTTTGAATCAATAAGGTCCTGAACTACGTGCTTAAAAGCTTTGCAGTTCTCAATAGTGTGGCCAGGTGCCCCAGAATGGAAATTACACCTAGCATTGGCGTCATAACCCACTGGAAGCCTGCCAACGGGAGGAGCCAAAGTGCGTAACTGCACAAGTTACAAATGTTGAAGGTTGGGAAGCAACTGGGCATACGACATCGGAAGAGTGTCGAAATGCCTATCCATCATCCTCTGTCTCTGTTGATAAGCAGGTATGTTACCCTGTTGTTGTTGGTATTGATTTTGTTAACGTTGAGGTTGTTGTTGTTGCACTGGTGCTGCAGCCGGAATGGTCACTACTGCAACATAAGGTTGTTGATGGTAATTCTGAAAGTTATTCCTCCGGTTACCCCTGTTCTAATAAGAAGATATGGCATTTGCATCCCCTTCTCTCCTCTTCTGTCCTCCTAAGAACGACTTCTTTGACCCCAAAGATGATCCAACCCCATTTTGGATCTTACATGTCTTCAAGTATTTCTCCACCCTCTCACCGGTAGAGACCACATCAGCAAAAATCGAGGCGTTGCAACCCACCAGACGCTCCAAATAAGATCAAGGCAGTGTGTTCATAAACATGTTGGCCATCTCTTTTTCCAACATCGGAGGCTGAACACGGGAAGCCAACTCTCTCCAGCATTGAGCATACTCTTTGAAGCACTCGTTGCTCTTGAGAGACAGATTCTGGAGTTGAGTTCTGTCAGGTGCCATATCCGTGTTATACTGATATTGCTTTACAAAAGCCTCGGCCAAGTCTCTCCAGCAGCGAATATGGGCTCTGTCCAGCCTCATATACCACTCCAAGGATGCCCCAGCTAGGCTGTCCTGGAAGAAGTACATGAGTAGCTTCTCATCATCAGAATACGCGATCATCTTGCGGAAGTAAGCTTGTACATGAGTCTTCGGGCAAGAGTTTCCATTGTACTTATCAAACACGGGGACTTTGAATTTTGGCGGAACTCTCACGCCTGGGACCAGCCCCAAGTCAGCAACATCCACACCAAGAGCATTCTGCCCTTCCATAACTTTCAACCTCTCTTCTAGTCTCCGAAACATAGGGTTCATACCATGGCCCATGCCAAAGTCCTCCTGAAGTAGGGGGAATTGATCCTCCTGATCATCATGGATGGGTTGTTGACCAAGGTTGCCATGTGGGATTGGGATAGGCCCCAGTCCATTGGGTCCATTAGCCTCTCCCGCGGGAGGATCAGCTACAACCTCCGGTTGAGTAGTAGGGGGATTCCCATGTACCAACAATCTAATCTCCTGCTGTCCCTGAGCCACTCCTTGGACCACTTCCATGAACTGATTCATGTGAATCCTCATCTCAGCGAGCTCTGCTTGTAAACCTTCCATTGCTCTCTATTGATTCCTTCGGGTACCGTATCGGTGAATGCCTGAGTCAGCTATCCTAATAATGGAATACCAAACAAGATGAGAACACTACGGCAGTACCTGTTATGTAAGACATGCTAATGAATATGCAAATGCAATGACATGTTTATCAATTTCAAAGGGTATTCTACCCCTTGATTCCAGTCTCACATTAGATAAACAGTGTAAGAAAACCCCGACTAGAACTAAGAAGAAGATATAAACCCCTAGGAATAATGCATGCAATGCTTATGATTTAATTTTTATATCAGAGGAACTTTAGAGTCTTATTTGTAAATTTTGGAAATATTAAACGTTTATCACATACGGAAATATCACGTCAATTAATATTTGGAAATGTTTTTACGCCAAAGAAGTACAATCTTGGTAACCAAATACTATACAAGAGAGAAGGAAAATGAACATCCTATGGATCCCTAGAAGCAATCGTCCAAAGCCCTCGAGACCGGAAGATAAGTTGCACGAAGCCTCTTCACCTCCCTCTCATAGGCTGCCTCCATATCTGCCTTCTCTTTGGCGAGTCAATCATACTTCCTCTTCCAAAACTTGGAAGACTGGGGAAGTAGAGAAGTCAATGCGTCATTAGGATCATCAATAACCTGGTGCTCAAGGAACTCTATCAAAGCATCCTTCTCTCTGATCTGCTGAAGCAACTCCTCCCGTTCACGGATCCAAGCATGCGAACGGTCTTCGTCTCTCAACTCCTCTACTCCTTGGCTAGGGAGGGTTGAAGGCCCAGCCACAACCAAAGGTGTGGGTCTTGGATACTCATAAGGCATGAGGTACTCAGAAGCTCTCCTCCTAACCCAAAAGGTGTAGGGTTCCAAAGCAATACAGTTCTTCGGACCTAGCTCTTCCCTTCCTTTCCTATGGATCTTGCGCCAAGCACGGACCATCCTGCCCTTCAAGCCTTGGGGATCTTTACCCTCTTGAAAGAACACACCCTCTAACAGAATGTTATTGGGTTTATCCTTTAGGGGGAACCCAAGCTGACGACGTGCCAAAACAGGGTTGTAGTTAGTTCCACCACATGTACCAAAAAGAGGCACATTGGAGAATTCACCACAAGAATCAATAATCTGCACACCATCATATACACGGTTGTACCAAAAGATATCATCATTAGTGAGAGACATAAGTCTCGTGGACCACCGTAGACATCCTGAAATTCTAGTTATCAGACTTTAGATGTCACACGGGTTATTATGACATCCAATTCTGCACAGACAAGAATTATGTTGAACTTAAAAGTAAGTGCAGTAAATAACTCAAGTAATTGTTTACCCAGTTCAGTCCAACATGACCTACATCTGGGGGCTACCAAGCCAGGGAGGAAATCCACTATCAGTAGTATTAATTCAAAGCTAAACTCACCCGTTTACAACTCTTCACTTAATCCCTACCCAATGCAATTTCAATCTTACTCTAAGATAAGAGTTCCTACTCACTCCCCCTCAATCACCTCAGTGATTACTACCTTTAATCAATATTAAAGACAATTTTGAAGTCACACTTCAAACAACTCTTGATTGTGCTTAACAGCTTTAATCAAGACACACAGCACTCACGCTTAAAAGCTTTGAGCGACACAACACTTACAACTCAATGAACACCCTATGCCAAAGCAATCATCTACGTGATAATGGCTTGGCTTATAAGATATGTCTAATACAAGACTCACAAAAATACAGCAGTGAAGTATGATGGACACACTAAATCTTCACGCCTCAAAATCCCCAGTTCTGAATGAAGGAACGACTTCCTTTTATATTGCAGTACTTGGGCCTTTGCACTTGTATTCTCCTGAATTTAAGGTCACGCGAGTTCCCCTAAATTCCACATCTAGGTTACTAACAAATAGGCTATTTGTTAGGTTCATTAAATGTAGCTTGGTTGTTAATTTCCTGGATTTTCTCTCAGCTGTTGAATCCCTGAAGAATAGCTTGAGAAAAAGATGAAACAGAAAACTGAACAACCTACAATATAGCATATGCTGTCAGGAATGAATGTCACGACATTCAGCTTGACATCAAGGATCATATGCTAAGTCTGTTTTTCCAGAAAACAGACTGTACAATTTTGCTGACCTGTATATGACCAAAATGACCATACTACAATAACAACTTACATTAATAAATGTCAAAGTATCCAATTTGACATTTACATATTTGGCCTTAAGTCAGTTCTGTTATCCTCTTGAAGAACAGACTAAGAAACATACTGAAGTGTAGTAGAACACCACTCCGTCTATTATTCAGTATATGCTGTCCATGATGAATGTCATAACATCCAGTTTGACATTCATATAGTAGGCCTTATGCCAGGTCTGGTATTTCCTTGATAACCAGACTGCAAATGAATACTGAGCTCTAACAGAACACCAACTGTTCTATTCCTCAGTATCTGCTGACAAGGATGAATGTCACCACATCCAATTTGACATTCAATAAATCCTGTATTAGCTAATCCTGCAGTAAGTTACTCAGGTATGTCATGACATTAGTCAAGACATCAGAGTACAGTTAGACACTCTAACCTCCAATGCAGTCACACATACACACCATGTCATGACATCAGTCAAGACATTAGAATCCAGCTAGTGTTTTACCATATAATGCAGCCAATTAAACACCTACAAACTCCCCCTTTGGCAAATTTTTGGCTAAAACACTTTGATCCCCATAACAGAGTTCATAGCAGCGGAATCATACATCTAGCAGGAAATAGACTTAGCTAATACACTCATAGTGGCAGCACACTCACACACATGGAAGTTAAATAAAACTTCACATAACAGCACACATACAAAAGTTAAATAAAAACTTCTAATTGCAGCACACATCCACAGCACACATACAGATGTACAGAAGTTAAATAAAAACTTCAACACACATCAGCTGCAGGGGAGGGAATCTTCGAATCTGTCATGAAAGTTTGTTTTAACAGACCAATCTGTTGTCTGGGGTATCACCTGTTACTCCCCCTTTTTGTCAAAAATGTTGCCAAAGCCAACAACATAAACAGAGAAAAATGACAGAATTACAGACTTGGTTTTACTTCACAGTTTCAACCAAGTTAGCACCCACTTGATCTTGCTTCACAGCTTTGATCAAGTAATCACCCACTTTTGCTTTACTGTAGGTACAGCCATATCGGATGCCATGACTTTGTTTCTGACATCCAGAACCACTCCTGCATGAACAGCATCCTTGAATTCCTGCAGGTGCATAGGCCTTCTCACGTTAGGGTGTCTCCTTACCCTCTTGTTGCCACACTTGTTGTACGTGGCATAGCTGTGATCTGTTGACCAATCAGAGCATAGTTTCAATTGTTTAACAAGCAGAGATATTAAACAATACATCCCAAACATCAGTGGTTGCTATAAGTTCTCAGAGAGACATATTCCCAGTTTGCCCCTTAAGTTTTCAAACTGAGTAACATCTAGAGCCTTTGTAAATATGTCAGCCAGTTGAAGTTCAGTGGCTACATGTTCCAAGATGATCACCTTGTCTTCCACCAGATCTCTGATGAAGTGATGTCTAATGTCAATATGCTTGGTCCTGCAGTGTTGGATGGGATTCTTGGAGATATTGATGGCACTGAGATTATCACAGAACAATGTCATGACATTTTGAGTGACATTGTACTCAGTGAGCATCTGTTTCATCCAAACCAGTTGGGAACAACCGCTTCCAACAGCTATGTATTCAGCCTCTGCAGTGGACAGAGATACACAATTCTGCTTCTTGCTGAACCAAGATATGAGATTGTCTCCCAAGAAGAAACATCCTCCTGATGTGCTTTTTCTGTCATCAGCACTCCCAGCCCAATCAGCATCACAGTACCCAGATAGGACAGGCTCAGACCCATGTGAGTACAGCATCCCGTAGTCACAAGTCCCATTGATGTACTTGAGAATCCTTTTGACTTGATTCAAGTGGCTCACTTTAGGCTCTGCTTGGTATCTAGCACATACTCCAACTGTATAAGAAATGTCAGGTCTACTTGCAGTTAGGTATAGTAGTCTGCCTATCATGCTTCTGTACAAGCATTGATCAACACTAGGCCCTCCATCATCTTTGGTTAACTTCAGATGGGTAGGAGCAGGAGTCCTCTTGTGCCTAGCATTATCCATACCAAACTTCTTAACTATGTTTTTGGCATACTTGCTTTGGGAGAGAAACATAGAGTCCTCCATTTGGTTGACTTGCATTCCAAGAAAGTAGGTTAGTTCCCCAACCAGACTCATTTCAAACTCAGATTGCATTTGTTGAACAAAATGTGTTACCATTTGTTCTGACATACCACCAAAGACTATATCATCCACATAGATTTGAGCAATCATGATTTTGCCGTCTTCATCCTTCACAAACAAGGTTTTATCTATTCCACCTTTTCTGTATCCATTTGAGGTCAGAAATTCGGTCAACCTTTCATACCATGCTCTAGGTGCTTGCTTCAACCCATACAAGGCTTTCCTCAACTTGTATACATGCTTAGGTTGGTTAGGATCACAGAACCCTTTAGGTTGTTCCACATAGACTTCTTCATTCAAGTAGCCATTCAAGAATGCACTCTTCACATCCATTTGGAACAGTTTAAACTTCAGAATGCATGATATACCTAACAGCAATCTGATGGACTCAAGCCTAGCCACAGGAGCAAACGTCTCATCAAAATCAACCCCTTCAACTTGAGTGTATCCTTGAGCTACTAGTCTTGCTTTATTCCTAGTAATTACTCCTTTCTCATCAGACTTGTTTTTGTAGATCCACTTGGTGCCAATGATGTTGGTCCCTTCAGGTCTGGGAACTAGCTCCCATACTTCATTCCTTTTGAACTGCTCAAGTTCCTCTTGCATGGCATTGATCCAGTATTCGTCAGTCAGGGCTTCTTTCACATTCTTGGGTTCAACCTTGGAAACAAAACAGGAATTTGAGCTTATTCCCCTTGACCTGGTAGTCACACCACTATTGGGATCCCCTATGATAAGATCCTTAGGGTGATCTTTCTGAATTCTGATAGATGGCATTTTGGTGGTTGCATCTACTTCACATTCAGGAGGAGGTTCATGTACTTCTTCAGACTTGACTGGAATGTCTGTTGAACTGTCAGGGAATGTTGCGTCATCCTCTATGACATCGATTCCTTCCTCTTTATCATCCACCATAACATTTATGGATTCCATCAGGACATTGGTCCTGTAGTTGAACACTCTGTACGCCCTGCTGTTAGTGGAGTATCCTAGAAATATACCTTCATCACTTTTGGGATCCAGTTTCCTTCTCTGTTCACGATCTGTGAGAATGTAGCATTTACTTCCAAAGATATGAAAGTACTTCACAGTGGGCTTTCTGCCTTTCCATATTTCATACAGAGTGGAGGAGATTCCTTTTCTCAAGGTGACTCTGTTGTGAACATAGCACGCGGTATTCATAGCTTCATCCCAAAAGTGCATAGGGAGCTTCTTTGCATGAATCATAGCTATGGCAGATTCTTGGATAGTTCTATTTTTCCTTTCAACTATCCCATTCTGCTGGGGAGTTATAGGGGAAGAGAATTCATGACTTATTCCTTCAGACGAGCAAAACTCATCAAACTTGGAATTCTTGAATTCCGTACCATGATCACTCCTAATTCGGATAACACAGTTGTCCTTTTCCCTTCGGAGTCTGATGCACAGGTCTTTGAAGACATCAAATGTATCTGACTTCTCTCTGATGAAACTTATCCACGTGTATCTGGAATGGTCATCCACCACCACGTAGGCATATCTCTTTCCCCCCAGACTTTCAACCTGCATAGGTCCCATTAAGTCCATGTGCAGCAGTTCCAGAACTCTGGAAGTAGTAGGATGTCCCAGCTTTGGATGTGACATCTTGGTTTGCTTGCCCACCTGGTATTCTCCACAGACTCTTCCTTCATCAATGAGCAGCTTTGGAATTCCTCTGACTGCTTCCTTGGATATGATCTTCTTCATTCCCCGTAAGTGGAGATGTCCAAGGCGTCTATGCCACAGCTTCACCTCCTGTTCTTCCTTGACTGAAGAGCATATTGTGGATAAGTTTGAGACTTTAGGTTCCCACAAATAGCAGTTATCTTTGGACCTAGATCCTCTCATAACTTCATGATTGTCACCATTCGTCACAACATAGCTCCTTAGTAAACTGAACATAGAACCCTTGATCACACAGTTGGCTTATGCTGATGAGGTTTGCAGTTAGTCCTCTTACTAACAACACATTATTCAGTTTTGGAACTCCAAAGCAGTCCAGCTTACCCACACCTTTTATTTTTCCTTTAGCACCATCACCAAAGGTCACATAGCTGGTAGTGTGAGGTTGGATATCTGCCAATAGATTTTCCATACCAGTCATATGTCTTGAGCATCCACTGTCAAAGTACCAGTCTTCTTTGGTAGAAGCTCTTAGAGCTGTGTGGGCTAACCTAGCATACCATTGTCGCTTCTTGTTGGAGACATGGTGCCTAAATGTCTTATGCTTAGGTCTGACATGAGGGACTTGGTTCGGGTAACCATGAAGCCTGTAGCAGAAGGCTTTTATATGCCCAAGCCTACCACAGTGGTGACATTTCCATTTCTGGAATTTCCTCTTCTGATGATTAGTCATCCTGGTTGCCCGATGTTGAGACATTGGATGTGACTTCCCTTTGAATTTCTGAACTTTAGCCTTTGGGCGTTTGCGTTCAGTTGAGGATCTTTTCCCAAAGCCTAAACCAGATGTGGTTCCAGACTTCTGTCCTACCTTTAGGATCTCTTCCAAGGTGTCAGTTCCTTTATTCATCATTCTGATGGATTTAGTCATCTGATTCAGCTTGGAGGTTAGCAGGGTTATCTCACCATTTAGATCCTCTATGGCCGTCAGATGCTTCAGTTTCTCATCTTCCAGCTCCTTGATGAGTTTCTTCTGCTTTTCCCCTTGTACACGTACTTCTGTACTGGTGACACACAGCTTCTTATAAGCTGCAGCAAGTTCATCAAAGGTCAGTTCATCTGCACTTGAGTCATCATCAGTGGCACAAACACTGGTTAGTGCAGTGACATGTTTAGCAGATTCTCCTTCAGATTCACTTTCAGAATCTCCTTCAGACCATGTGATAGCTAGCCCCTTATTTTGCATTTTGAGGTAAGTAGGGCATTCAGCTCTGACGTGTCCATACCCTTCACAACCATGACACTAGATTCCCTTGCCGTGGTTGAACTTCTCTTCAGAAGTTGATCTTTTCTTAATGTCAGACGGGATGTTCTTGACATTAGGTCTACCTCTTTGATCAATCTTCTTCACGAACTTGTTGAACTGTCTCCCAAGCACAGCTAAGGCTTCTGATATGCTTTCATCACCTCCAGCGTATCCTGCTTCTGACTCCTCTTCAGCATTAGATACAAAAGCTACACTTTTGTTCTTCTTTTCAGCATTCTCACCCAAGCCCATTTCAAAGGTTTGGAGAGAGCCAATTAGTTCATCCACCTTCATATTGCAGATGTCCTGCGCCTCCTCTATGGCTGTGACCTTCATAGCAAATCTCTTAGGCAAGGACCTGAGAATCTTTCTTACAAGTTTCTCTTCAGCCATTTTCTCACCTAGTCCACCAGAGGTGTTTGCAATTTCAAGAATATTCATGTGAAAGTCATGAATAGTCTCATCCTCAGATTTTCAAACTTGGTGGTCAGCATCTGAAGTTTGGACATCTTCACCTTGGAAGTACCTTCATGAGTTACCTTGAGGGTATCCCAAACTTCCTTAGCTAGTTCACAATGGTGCACCATTCTGAAGATGTTCTTACTGATTCCATTGAATAATGCATTCAAGGCCTTGGAATTTCCAAGAGCTAATGCCTCTTGCTCCTTGTCCCACTCTTCTTCAGAAATCTGCACACTGACTCCATCTTCACCTGTCTTTGTTGGATGTTCCCATCCTTTGTTGGCAGCTCTCCAAACTTTACTATCTAGAGACCTTAAGAAGGCTATCATACGAGGCTTCCAGTCATCATAGTTAGAGCCATCCAACATGGGTGGTCTATTTGAGTGTCCTATATCCTTGTCCATGGTACTAGAAAGTAACTTCCCTAGATCTCACCCAAATATTAACAGGCAGGGTGCCTGCTCTGATGCCAATTGAAATTCTAGTTATCAGACTTTAGATGTCACACGGGTTGTTATGACATCAAATTCTGCACAGACAAGAATTATGCAGAACTTAAAAGTAAGTGCAGTAAATAACTCAAGTGATTGTTTACCCAGTTCAGTCCAACATGACCTACATCTGGGGGCTACCAAGCCAGGGAGGAAATCCACTATCAGTAGTATTAATTCAAAGCTAAACTCACCCGTTTACAACTTGTCACTTAATCCCTACCCAATGCAATTTCAATCTTACTCTAAGATCAGAGTTCCTACTCACTCCCCCTCAATCACCTCAGTGATTACTACCTTTAATCAATATTAAAGACAACTTTGAAGTCACACTTCAAACAACTCTTGATTATGCTTAACAGCTTTAATCAAGATACACAGCACTCACGATTAAAAGCTTTGAGCGACACAACACTTACAACTCAATGAACACCCTATGCCAAAGCAATCATCAACGTGATAAAGGCTTGGCTTACAAGATATGTCTAATACAAGACTCACAAAAATACAGCAGTGAAGTATGATGGACACACTAAATCTTCACGCCTAAAAATCCCCAAAACTGAATGAAGGAACGACTTCCTTTTATATTGCAGTACTTGGGCCTTTGCACTTGTATTCTCCTAAATTTAAGGTCACGCGAGTTCCCCTAAATTCCACATCTAGGTTATTAACAAATAGGCTATTTGTTAGGTTTATTAAATGTAGCTTGGTTGTTAATTTCCTGGATTTTCTCTCAGCTGTTGAATCCCTGAAGAATAGCCTGAGAAAAAGCTGAAACGGAAAACTGAACAACCTACAATATAGCATATGCTGTCAGGAATGAATGTCACGACATTCAGCTTGACATCAAGGATCATATGCTAAGTCTGTTTTTCCAGAAAACAGACTGTACAATTTTGCTGACCTGTATATGACCAAAATGACCATACTACAGTAACAACTTACATTAATAAATGTCAAAGTATCCAATTTGACATTTACACATTTGGCCTTAAGTCAGTTCTGTTATCCTCTTGAAGAACAGACTAAGAAACATACTGAAGTGTAGCAGAACACCACTCCGTCTATTATTCAGTATATGTTGTCCATGATGAATGTCATAACATCCAGTTTGACATTCATATAGTAGGCCTTATGCCAGGTCTGGTATTTCCTTGATAACCAGACTGCAAATGAATACTGAGCTCTAACAGAACACCAACTGTTCTATTCCTCAGTATCTGCTGATAGGGATGAATGTCACCACATCCAATTTGACATTCAATAAATCCTGTATTAGCTAATCCTGCAGTAAGTTACTCAGGTATGTCATGACATTAGTCAAGACATCAGAGTACAGTTAGACACTCTAACCTCCAATGCAGTCACACATACACACCATGTCATGGCATCAGTCAAGACATTAGAATCCAGCTAGTGTTTTACCATATAATGCAACCAATTAAACACCTACACATCCTTTGTTCTCCTTGAAGGCGAGCGTCTGAGGCAAGTGCGAAATAAACCACTTGTACAATAGAGGCAAACAACACACAATGGTACCACCGCCCTTTGCATTCCTCATATGCAAAGAGAAATAAGTGTCACCCAACAGAGTAGGAACGGGATTAAGAGTAGAGAAAATCCTAATGGCATTCACATCCACAAACTTGTCGATGTTGGGGAATAACACTAGCCCATAGATGAGAAGTACAAATATGGCCTCAAAGGCGTCCTCACTCATGGCCTTCCCAAACATAATAGCTTGATCAATAAGGAAATCAGACGGGAGACCTTGAATTCCACCTTTGGTAGTCATATGAGCACCAATAATGGATTCATCTATACGCAACAGATCAGCAATCTCTTGAGAAGAAGGAACTCTCTCCAAGCCACTGAACGACAACTGGTCTAGGATAGGTATGCCCACAAGATAGGCATACTCCTCAAGCGTGGGCAAAAGCTGGAAATTCGGAAAAGTGAAGCAACGGTACAAGGGATCATAGAACTGCACCAACACACTCATTAGACCTTCATCCACTTGAGTAGCCAGAATAGACAGAAGCTTCCCATGACGAGCCTTGAATTCCAAGGGATCTAATATATAGGATGTCAAACTCCTTAACTCTTTCAAGTCGGGTTGTCTGAAACTGTACTTCTTCGTATTCCTTCTTTGCTTATCCATGTCTGAAAATTTGCAAATAGACCTCTTAAGTTCCTTGAAAGTTTTCTCATTTTTGATGATATGGATGTGTATGAATGCATGAATGCATGGATGCGACAATCACACTCAAGGATCAAGCAAATCACACTGTAGCGGTGTATTCGTTACCATTGGAGATATTGATTAAATCCAAGGTAAATCATACAAAGTCGAGTCGCCACCGCACTTCTATTTATCCAAAGGAATGGTTAGAAAGCGAACAAAAACCTAAAAAGTTTTACAAACAAAACTAGTAAAAGAAACAGAGATCTGGGTAAGGGGGTTGGTTATGCAATGGGAAGGTGTTAGGCACCCAATGCATCCTAGGTACTCCTAGGGAGCCCTTTTCACACATTGTTGCAAAGGTTATTGTTTATGAAATTATTTTTGTGCAAACATGATTGAAGAGATGAGAAAAGAATATACAAGTTTATTTACATTTTGTGTTTGGATGGATAAACCCATTGCCTACGTACCCTCTTATGAAAAGATTAGGATCAAAACCTCGTAGTTTGGGTAAAAGATTTCAAAACAAATGAGTGGATTGATTGGTCCAAAAGCCTTAAGGTCTTTTGTTATCAAAGGGAGAAAACTCAACCTGAAAAACCACAAGTCCACCATGTGAGGATAGCTTCAACATGCTAGTGAGGGGTTAACCCTATAATAAGCATGGAAGGCTCATTGTCCATCACTAAGGACAAAGGTGAGTATTATATCTACCACAAAGATACTCAAACCTAATAGCTAAAGGTTATGAAAAAAATTTGATTAAGAAGTGGACATATGGAACCACAAAAGAACACATTTGAGTGGGTTACATTAACCAATTAGAAGTATATACAAAAATGGTCAAAGTTGACTTAAAGATTCAATTCAAAATGAGTATTATGAAAAGAAAGTTTGAAAATCAAAAGCCTAAGGCTTAGGTTTCTAATGTTGAAAACAAGTCAAATGTTTGCACAAAAGTTTTTGGTTTAGGGTGGAAAGAAGGAGAAAGTTAACAAAAAGGTGAGGGTTAAGGGATAAAACCACATTAGGAGTTCCTTTCTCGAGATCATAGAGATGATCCAATTAAGTTCCTTTGGAATAAGCAAGCAACAAAGCAAAAGCAAGTCTCATAAGAGAACCACAAATAAAAGGAAACAGAATGCCAATATATGGACTTACATCCAACTCCAACCACAAAAAGGAAACAGAATGCCAATATATGGACTTACATCCAACTCCTAACAACAAAAAGGAAACAGAATGTCAATATATGGACTTACATCCGACTCCAAACATAAATAGGAAACAGAATGCCAATAAATGGACTTAGATCCGACTCCTAACAACAAACAAGCATTAAAAGCAAACACATCAAAAGCCATCAAGCAAACAATGCATCACACACTATATACATACAAGAGGCTCAAACAAATGGGTGGGCTTTAGTCAAGAGGGTTCATATAAACCTCGACAAACAAGCCAAACTGTACAAGTGTAGTTTGTAGCTCTTAACCACTAACATTGAGAGTTAGGGTGAAGCTGATCAAAATGGAAATGAGGATGAGACCTCATGCTCTTAACCCTTGCCTGGGTGAGCTTATGATAAAGAAAGTGTGGGGATCCAGAAAGAGGGATCCTATTCCACTTGACTGACACTATACAAAGATCTTGGGTATTTGTTCAGAAGCATCAGCACGTAGTGCGAGCATAATGAACGACTCACTGAATAACGGGGGATTGATTGCTAATCCCTTTTATCCGTCAATTGCCTCTTCACTTAGGAGGACTTAACAAGTAACACATGCCTCACTTGGAGGTCTTTGGCACAATCTGTAAACATTCACAAACAGAGCCTCTTAAGGAGGACTTCCAGCCAAATGCCTACCAAAAAGGTGACAGGACTTCCAGACTACATGAAGTAAGAGAATAGCTACCTAAGTGGTGTATCAACCATAATCCAAAGCTCAAGCAAGAGCTAAAAGC
This sequence comes from Lathyrus oleraceus, assembly GCF_024323335.1. Taxonomy (NCBI): domain Eukaryota; kingdom Viridiplantae; phylum Streptophyta; class Magnoliopsida; order Fabales; family Fabaceae; genus Lathyrus; species Lathyrus oleraceus. The sequence goes on from NC_066585.1 coordinate 215,993,993, forward strand.
AAGCAACTAAGGTACCTGTACAAAGGCTAAACAGTTAGTATCTCAGACAACCAATCAAAAAACAAACAGTGAAACCATTCAACTGTTACACAATTCAATGAGCAATGGTCAAGCAGTCAAATGAAGCAATGAGCTCAACACATCAACTTAAATCCCTACAAAACACAAAGAAGTCAGAACACAATCCAATTTGCATCTCAAAAGGTGAGCAACTCAACCATTAATGCTAAGTGTCCAAACCTGAAACACAAGTCAAGGTTAGTTCATGTACAAAATACTAGTACAAAGACTAGGTTCAAAACCAAACCAAATAATCAAAATAGAAGTCAATCTTTTGCATAATGCACATTCAAACATTCAATAAAATGTCCTCAAAAGGACCAACATCAATTCAAGAGGCAAGTAGCTCATATGATCAATGTAAAATAAAGGCAAACAAATGTGCACAAAATGGACATCCAAATTAGAAAATCCAAATCAAAACAGAAATGTATGCAATAGCTATGAAATTTTTTATGCAAGTTTCTCATGTTATGAACAATCATCATGCAAAAAATCAAATCCAGAAAAGTTCAAATGATAGGTGAACAAAAATGCACAAATGCTATGCCAAAAATGTGACACAAATTGTCACACTACATTTCCATGTGTCAAAAACAGTGATAGCATATGAGAAAAATTCCAAATTAATTCCAAAAATTTCTATCATGAGTGAAGATCAAGCATACAAAAATTCAGATCAATTGGATCAACAATGAGCATTTCATAAAGCATTGAACTCAACATACCAAAATAGCACAAGGTTCAATCAAAAATTCCAAAATAAAAATCCAGAAACAAACAAATCATGAAATTAATCTTATAAAAAACTAGACATCAAAACAAAATCATGGAAAAAATTGGAGTCAATTTGGAGCATTTTCCTATTTTTTATGATTTTTTTAAAGTGAGCAAATAAAATGAAATATGCAAAATAAATGGAGGGAAAGCAATTATTTGAATTAAATCCAGAATTAATCTGAGCCATCAGATGAGGCGCGAAAAACTGATCAAACGCTCCATATTTGAAACTCAAAACGCACAACATTACTAAACACAGTCAGCGTGCCACTCAAGCAAGTCAAACACACGCAAGCATGGTCAAAAGCAAGGCAACCAATGAAACACACACGGAGGCGCACACATCAGCATCCAGTAATCATCAATGAAACGATGCGTTTCATTTATTACATGGCATACCACATCAGCATTCAATGGTACACGCAGATCAGTCAAACAAATCCTAGCCAATGGAAAGGACACGAAGCGCCACATGGAAGCAGCACACGTAGACAGGCAAACCCTAAATGAACCAGACGCCGGAGCTGTAGCTCCGGTCGTCTTCTCCGGCCAACTCCGGCGGAGATTCAACAAATTTTTTCCAGAAATGAACGAAACCGGTACCATTCAAAAGATCTTGCAACATAGAATCCAAATATCATGTTCATTCTACCTAAATCATCATGGATTGCACGGATCGAGCAAAAACATTTTCAACATCAAAACTTACATCTTATCATACATGCTCATTTCTAAGCCAAATTGAAATCTAATCATATCAGCATGCTCAGCACAACAGGATCTATCATTTGTAGATGTTTAATTGGCTGCATTATATGGTAAAACACTAGCTGGATTCTAATGTCTTGACTGATGTCATGACATGGTGTGTATGTGTGACTACATTGTAGGTTAGAATATCTAACTGTACTCTGATTTCTTGACTGATGTCATGACACACTTGAGTAGTTACTGCAGGATTAGCTAATATAGGATTTATTGAATGTCAAACTGGATGTTGTGACATTCATCCCTGTCAGCAAATACTAAGGAATAGAACAGCTGGTGTTCTGTTAGAACTTAGTATTTATTTCCAGTCTGGTTATCAAGGAAATACCAGACCTGGCATAAGGCCTACTGACTGAATGTCAAACTGGATGTTATGACATTCATCATTGACAGCATATACTGAACAATAGACAGAGTGGTGTTCTGCTACACTTCAGTATGTTTCTTAGTCTGTTCTTCAAGAGGATAACAGAACTAACTTAAGGCCAAATGTGTAAATGTCAAATTGGATACTTTGACATCTATTAATGTAAGCTGTTACTGTAGTATGGTCATTTTGGTCATATACAGGTCAGCAAAATTGTACAGTCTGTTTTCTGGAAAAACAGACTCAGCATATGATCCTTGATGTCAAGCTGAATGTCGTGACATTCATTCCTGATAGCATATGCTAAATTGTAGGTTGTTCAGTTTTCTGTTTCAGCTTTTTCTCAGGCTATTCTTCAGGGATTCAACAGCTTAGAGAAAATCCAGGAAATCAACAACCATGCTACATTTAATGAACCTAACAAATAGCCTATTTGTTAGTAACCTAGATGTTGAATTTTTGGGAACTCGCGTGACCTTAAATTCAGGAGAATACAAGTGCAAAAGCCCAGGTACTGCAATATAAAAGGAAGTCGTTCCTTCATTCAGTTTTGGGGATTTTGAGGCGTGAAGATTTAGTGTGTCCATCATACTTCACTGCTGTATTTTTGTGAGTCTTGTATTAGACATATCTTGTAAGCCAAGCCTTTATCATGTTGATGATTGCTTTGGCATAGGGTGTTCATTGAGTTGTAAGTGTTGTGTCGCTCAAAGCTTTTAAGCGTGAGTGCTGTGTATCTTGATTAAAGTTGTTAAGCATAATCAAGAGTTGTTTGAAGTGTGACTTCAAAGTTGTCTTTAATATTGATTAAAGGTAGTAATCACTGAGGTGATTGAGGGGGAGTGAGTAGGAACTCTGATCTTAGAGTAAGATTGAAATTGCATTGGGTAGGGATTAAGTGACAAGTTGTAAACGGGTGAGTTTAGCTTCGAATTAATACTACTGATAGTGGATTTCCTCCCTGGCTTGGTAGCCCCTAGATGTAGGTCATGTTGGACTGAACTGGGTAAACAATCACTTGTGTTATTTACTGCACTTACTTTTAAGTTCTGCATAATTCTTGTCTGTGCAGAATTGGATGTCATAACAACCCGTGTGACATCTAAAGTCTGATAACTAGAATTTCAATTGGCATCAGAGCAGGCACCCTGCCTGTGAATTTCTGGGTGAGATCTAGGGAAGTTACTTTCTAGTACCATGGACAAGGATATAGGACACTCAAATAGACCACCCATGTTGGATGGCTCTAATTATGATGACTGGAAGCCTCGTATGATAGCCTTCTTAAGGTCTCTAGATAGCAAAGTCTGGAGAGTTGTCAACAAAGGATGGGAACATCCAATGAAGACAGGTGAAGATGGAGTCAGTGTGCAGATTCCTGAAGAAGAGTGGGACAAGGAGCAAGAGGCATTAGCTCTTGGAAATTCCAAGGCCCTTAATGCATTGTTCAATGGAATCAGTAAGAACATCTTCAGGCTGGTACACCACTGTGAACTAGCTAAGGAAGTTTGGGATACCCTCAAGGTAACTCATGAAGGTACTTCCAAGGTGAAGATGTCCAAACTTCAGATGCTGACCACCAAGTTTGAAAATATGAGGATGAAAGAGGATGAGACTATTCATGACTTTCACATGAATATTCTTGAAATTGCAAACACCTTTGGTGGACTAGGTGAGAGAATGGCTGAAGAGAAACTTGTAAGAAAGATTCTCAGGTCCTTGCCTAAGAGATTTGCTATGAAGGTCACAGCCATAGAGGAGGCGCAGGACATCCGCAACATGAAGGTGGATGAGCCCATTGGTTCTCTCCAAACCTTTGAAATGGGCTTGTGTGAGAATGCTGAAAAGAAGAACAAAAGCATAGCTTTTGTATCTAATGCTGAAGAGGAGTCAGAAGCAGGATATACTGAAGGTGATGAAAGTATATCAGAAGTCTTAGCCATGCTTGGGAGACAGTTCAACAAGTCCGTGAAGAAGATTGATCAAAGAGGGAGACCTAATGTCAAGAACATCCCGTCTCACATCAGGAAAAGATCAACTTCTGAAGAAAAGTTCAACCAAGGCAAGGGAATCCAGTGTCATGGTTGTGAAGGGTACGGACACGTCAGAGCTGAATGTCCTACTTATCTCAAGATGCAAAAGAAGGGGCTAACTACCACATGGTCTGAAGGAGATTCTGAAAGTGAATCTGAAGGAGAATCTGCCAAACATGTCACTGCACTAACTAGTGTGTGTGCCTCTGATGATGACTCAAGTGCAGATGAACTGACCTTTGATGAACTTGCTGCAGCCTATAAGAAGCTGTGTACCACCAGTGCAGAAGTCCGTGCACAAGGAGAAAAGCAGAAGAAACTCATCAAGGAACTGGAAGATGAGAGACAGAAGCATCTGACAGCCATAGAGGGTCTAAATGGTGAGATAGCCTTGCTGACCTCCAAGCTGAATCAGATGACAAAATCCATCAGAATGATGAACAAGGGAACTAACACCTTGGAAGAGATTCTAAAGGTGGGACAGAAGTCTGGAACCAAATCTGGCCTAGGATTTGGGAAAAGATCCTCAGCTGAACACAAACGCCCAAAGGCTAAAGTTCAGAAGTTCAAGCGGAAGTCAAAGCCAATGTCTCAACATCGGGGAACTAGGATGAATAATCATCAGAAGAGGAAATACCAGGAGTGGAGGTGTCACCACTGTGGTAGGCTTGGACATATAAAAGCCTTCTGCTACTGGGTTCATGGTTTCCCTAACCAAGCCTCGCATGTCAGGCCTAAGCATAAGACATATAAGCACTATGTCCCCATCAAGAAGCAACAATGGTATGCTAGGTTAGCACACACAGCTCTAAGAGCTTCTACCAGAGAAGACTGGTACTTTGACAGTGGATGCTCAAGACATATGACTGGTATGGAAAATCTACTGGTGGATATTCAACCTCACACTACCAGCTATGTGACCTTTGGTGATGGTGCCAAAGGAAAAATTAAAGGTGTGGGTAAGCTGGACTGCTCTGGAGTTCCAAAACTAAATAATGTACTGTTAGTAAGAGGACTAACTGCAAATCTCATCAGCATAAGCCAGCTGTGTGATCAAGGATTCTATGTTCAGTTTACTAAGGAGCTGTGCATTGTGACAAATGGTGACAATCAGGAAGTTATGAGAGGAACCAGGTCCAAAGATAACTGTTATCTGTGGGAACCTAAAGTCTCTAACTTTTCCACAATATGTTCCTCAGCCAAGGAAGAACAGGAGGTGAAGCTGTGGCATAGACGTCTTGGACATCTCCACTTACGGGGAATGAAGAAGATTATATCCAAGGAAGCAGTCAGAGGAATTCCAAAGCTGCTTATTGATGAAGGAAGAGTCTGTGGAGAATGCCAGGTGGGCAAGCAAACCAAGATGTCACATCCGAAGCTGGGACATCCTACAACTTCCAGAGTTCTGGAACTGTTGCACATGGACTTAATGGGACCTATGCAGGTTGAAAGTCTTGGTGGGAAGAGATATGCTTACGTGGTGGTTGATGACCATTCCAGATACACGTGGATAAGTTTCATCAGAGAGAAGTCAGATACATTTGATGTTTTCAAAGACCTATGCATAAGACTTCAAAGGGAAAAGGACAATTGTGTGGTCCGGATTAGGAGTGATCATGGTACGGAGTTCAAGAATTCCAAGTTTGATGAGTTTTGCTCGTCTGAAGGAATAAGTCATGAGTTCTCCTCCCCTATAAGTCCCCAGTAGAATGGGATAGTTGAAATAAAAAATAGAACTATTCAAGAATCTGCCAGAGCAATGATTCATGCAAAGAAGCTCCCCATGCACTTTTGGGCTGAAGCAATGAATACCGCGTGCTATGTTCACAACAGAGTCACCTTGAGAAAAGGAACCTCCTCCACTCTATATGAAATATGGAAAGGCAGAAAACCCACAGTGAAGTACTTTCATATTTTTGGAAGTAAATGCTACATTCTCACAGATCGTGAACAGAGAAGGAAGCTGGATCCCAAAAGTGATGAGGGTATATTTCTAGGATACTCCACTAACAGCAGAGCCTACAGAGTGTTCAACTACAGGACCAATGTCCTGATGGAATCCATAAATGTTATTGTGGATGATAAAGAGGAAGGAATCGATGTCATAGAGGATGTTGAAACATTCCTTGACAGTTCAACTGACATTCCAGTCAAGTCTGAAGAAGTACAGGAACCTCCTCCTGAATTTGAAGTAGATGCAACCACCAAAATGCCATCTATCAGAATTCAGAAAGACCACCCTAAGGATCTTATCATAGGGGATCCTAATAGTGGTGTGACTACCAGATCACGGGGAATAAGCTCAAATTCCTGCTTTGTATCCAAGGTTGAACCAAAGAATGTGAAAGATGCCCTGACTGACGAATACTGGATCAATGCCATGCAAGAGGAACTTGAGCAGTTCAAAAGGAATGAAGTATGGGAGCTAGTTCCAAGACCTGAAAGGACCAACATCATTGGTACCAAGTGGATCTACAAAAACAAATCTGATGAGAAAGGAGTAATTACTAGGAATAAAGCAAGACTAGTAGCTCAAGGATATAATCAAGTTGAAGGGGTTGATTTTGATGAGACATTTGCTCCTGTGGCTAGGCTTGAGTCCATCAGATTGCTGTTAGGGGTAGCATGCATTCTGAAGTTTAAACTATTCCAAATGGATGTGAAGAGTGCATTCTTGAATGGCTACTTGAATGAAGAAGTCTATGTGGAACAACCTAAAGGGTTCTGTGATCCTAACCAACCTAAGCATGTATACAAGTTGAGGAAAGCCTTGTATGGGTTGAAACAAGCACCTAGAGCATGGTATGAAAGGTTGACCGAATTTCTGACCTCAAATGGATACAGAAAAGGTGGAATAGATAAAACCCTGTTTGTGAAGGATGAAGACGGCAAAATCATGATTGCTCAGATCTATGTGGATGATATAGTCTTTGGTGGTATGTCAGAACAAATGGTAACACATTTTGTTCAACAGATGCAATCTGAGTTTGAAATGAGTCTGGTTGGGGAACTAACCTACTTTCTTAGAATGCAAGTCAACCAAATGGAGGACTTTATATTTCTCTCCCAAAACAAGTATGCCAAAAACATAGTTAAGAAGTTTGGTATGGATAATGCTAGGCACAAAAGGACTCCTGCTCCTACTCATCTGAAGTTAACCAAAGATGATGGAGGGCCTAGTGTTGATCAATGCTTGTATAGAAGCATGATAGGCAGTCTACTATATCTAACTGCAAGTAGACCTGACATCTCTTATGCAGTTGGAGTGTGTGCGAGATACCAAGCAGAGCCTAAGGTGAGCCACTTGAATCAAGTCAAAAGGATTCTCAAGTACATCAATGGGACTTGTGACTATAGGATGATGTACTCACATGGATCTGAGCCTGTCCTATCTGGGTACTGTGATGCTGACTGGGCTGGAAGTGCTGATGACAAAAAAAGCACATCAGGAGGATGTTTCTTCTTGGGAGACAATCTCATATCTTGGTTCAGCAAGAAGCTGAATTGTGTGTCCCTGTCCACTGCAGAGGCTGAATACATAGCTGCTGGAAGCAGTTGTTCCTAACTGGTGTGGATGAAACAGATGCTCACTGAGTACAATGTCACTCAAAATGTCATGACATTATTCTGTGATAATCTCAGTGCCATCAATATTTCCAAGAATCCCATCCAACACAGCAGGACCAAACATATTGACATTAGACATCACTTCATCAGAGATCTGGTGGAAGACAAGGTGATTACTTTGGAACATGGTTGACATATTTACAAAGGCTCTGGATGCTACTCAGTTTGAAAATTTAAGGGCCAAACTGGGAATATGTCTCTCTGAGACCTTATAGCAACCAATGATGTTTGGAATGTATTTATTGGAACTATGTTCTGATTGGTCAACAGATCATAGCTATACCACTTGCAACAAGTGTGGCAACAAGAGGGTAAGGAGACACCCGAACGTGAGAAGGCATATGCACCTGCAGGAATTCAAGGACGCTGTTCATGCAGGAGTGGTTCTGGATGTCAGAAACAAAGTCATGGCATCTGATATGGCCGTACCTACAGTAAAGCAAAAGTGGGTGATTACTTGATCAAAGCTGTGAAGCAAGATCAAGTGGGTACTAACTTGGTTGAAACTGTGAAGTAAAACCAAGTCTGTAAGTCTGTCATTGTTTCTGGTTATGTTGTTGGCTTTGGCAACATTTTTGACAAAAAGGGGGAGTAATAGGTGATACACCAGACAACAAATTGGTCTGTGAAAACAGACGTTCATGACAGATTCGAAGATGCCCTCCCCTGCAGCTGATGTGTGTTGAAGTCTTTATTTAACTTCTGTACCTCTGTATGTGTGCTGCAATTAGAAGTTTTTATTTAACTTCCATGTGTGTGAGTGTGCTGCCACTCTGAGTGTATTAGCTAGGTGTATTTCCTGCTAGATGTGTGATTCCGCTGCTATAAACTCTGTTATGGGGATCAAAGTGTTTTAGCCAAAAAATTGCCAAAGGGGGAGTTTGTAGGTGTTTAATTGGCTGCATTATATGGTAAAACACTAGCTGGATTCTAATGTCTTGACTGATGTCATGACATGGTGTGTATGTGTGACTACATTGTAGGTTAGAATATCTAACTGTACTCTGATTTCTTGACTGATGTCATGACACACTTGAGTAGTTACTGCAGGATTAGCTAATACAGGATTTATTGAATGTCAAACTGGATGTTGTGACATTCATCCCTGTCAGCAGATACTAAGGAATAGAACAGCTGGTGTTCTGTTAGAACTTAGTATTTATTTCCAGTCTGGTTATCAAGGAAATACCAGACCTGGCATAAGGCCTACTGACTGAATGTCAAACTGGATGTTATGACATTCATCATTGACAGCATATACTGAACAATAGACAGAGTGGTGTTCTGCTTCACTTCAGTATGTTTCTTAGTCTGTTCTTCAAGAGGATAACAGAACTAACTTAAGGCCAAATGTGTAAATGTCAAATTGGATACTTTGACATCTATTAATGTAAGTTGTTACTGTAGTATGGTCATTTTGGTCATATACAGGTCAGCAAAATTGTACAGTCTGTTTTCTGGAAAAACAGACTCAGCATATGATCCTTGATGTCAAGCTGAATGTCGTGACATTCATTCCTGACAGCATATGCTAAATTGTAGGTTGTTCAGTTTTCTGTTTCAGCTTTTTCTCAGGCTATTCTTCAGGGATTCAACAGCTTAGAGAAAATCCAGGAAATCAACAACCATGCTACATTTAATGAACCTAACAAATAGCCTATTTGTTAGTAACCTAGATGTTGAATTTATGGGAACTCGCGTGACCTTAAATTCAGGAGAATACAAGTGCAAAAGCCCAGGTACTGCAACATAAAAGGAAGTCGTTCCTTCATTCAGTTTTGGGGATTTTTAGGCGTGAAGATTTTGTGTGTCCATCATACTTCACTGTTGTATTTTTGTGAGTCTTGTATTAGATATATCTTGTAAGCCAAGCCTTTATCACGTTGATGATTGCTTTGGCATAGGGTTTTCATTGAGTTGTAAGTGTTGTGTCGCTCAAAGCTTTTAAGCGTGAGTGCTGTGTATTTTGATTAAAGCTGTTAAGCATAAGCAAGAGTTGTTTGAAGTGTGACTTCAAAGTTGTCTTTAATATTGATTAAAGGTAGTAATCACTGAGGTGATTGAGGGGGAGTGAGTAGGAACTCTGATCTTAGAGTAAGATTGAAATTGCATTGGGTAGGGATTAAGTGACAAGTTGTAAACGGGTGAGTTTAGCTTCGAATTAATACTACTGATAGTGGATTTCCTCCCTGGCTTGGTAGCCCCCAGATGTAGGTCATGTTGGACTGAACTGGGTAAACAATCACTTGTGTTATTTACTGCACTTACTTTTAAGTTCTGCATAATTCTTGAATGTGCAGAATTGGATGTTATAACAACCCGTGTGACATCTAAAGTCTGATAACTAGAATTTCATCATTCTATGTACATAAAATGGCAAAAGGAGAGGATCAATTTTTCACCTACTTGAAATGCAGTTTGTTGAATTCGCGTGATCAAGCTCTCCAAAGTTCCAGATCTGCTCCTATATGCTTCTGTTGAAGCTTTGTGCAAGAAACAACAGCTGAAACCACCTAGATCTAGCTGAATTTCAAAAATCCATTTCCATGAAAGTGTACTCGATTTGCTCAAATCTGGACTGAATTCTTCAAACCAATGGTTGATTCCTACTCAATGATGCATGATGAACAAGATTATGCAAGAATTTTGAGGAATTGTGTGAAGAAATGCAAGAATCGAAGAGAGAGAAAAATGGAGGGAAACTTGAATTTTTGATCTGAATTTTCTGTTCTGTGCAAATGCAGTTAGGGTTTGCTATTTATATGGTGTACTAATCATGCTGAAAACCAAATTAGCCTTGTGCTAATCATGATTAAGGAGAAATGGAATATCTTGCAAAATTGCAAATGAGCTTCATGTAGCCATGTCCCACGTGCCAAGTCTCATGTTAAGCTTAAAATCCACTTAAAATCAACCAATGGTCATGAAGGAATGGTTGGTTTGCTTGTACCATAAGCCAATTTCAAATTATGAAATTTTCCTCCAAAATGAACATGAATGAAATAGTGAGCATACAAGCTTTTCTCATGCAAGGCAATGGTTCATTTGAAAAGTATGGGTCATGAGGAGTATTTTGCAAAAATAATGGACCAAATTGGAGCTTTGATTCAAAAGTTAGGCCATTTTGAACTTCCATGTACACTTTGTAATCATTTGGCCATAACTTATCAACCAATCATCATATGATCGTGAATTAGGACTTTTTGGAAAGGGGGGACAAAGATCTTCAACTTTCATGTTCACCAAAAATCCATTTGAAACTTCTTTGATGTTGTAAAGTCAAGTTGAATGTGGACCAGAAACTTGCCATTTTTGGAAACTTTGAATTACAGGTCACTTTCCATTTTTAGTAACTTTTGCCATGACTTTTGAATCTTCAAGATAGATGTTTGAAATGACAAATAGACTTCTTTTGAACATGAATGAGGTGTATCAACTCATTTCCCCACCTCATAGCCATCAGTTGACTGCACAATTGACTTTGTTGGTCCTCAGATGACCTTGACATAGTCTGATGAACTTGGGCCTTGACCACTTGAGGAAATTGCTCCAAAATGTAACCCTAGCTCATATAAGCTCCATATAATGATCATGTGGTCCTCATCTCAAGAAAATACCATCAGCTCTTGCACAAAGGATGCTCTTGAAGTGCTTGACCTGTGATTGCTTAAACTGCAAAACAAAATGTTAATGACATATTTTTGTGCTTTTGGTTAGTGATTAAAACAAGAAAAGCAATGATATACAATACAAGCATGCCTGGTGATCTAAAACCACTCACAGGAGATCCCTACCTAAAGGGAAAGGAAGCCAAGATGCTCAAAGATCCTTGAGGCTATGCAATGCAATGCTATGATGCCATGAGGGATCTTAAGGACAAAATTGGGGTCTTACACACACCACACAAAGGTCATGGGATGGATCAAGTCATCCTTAATATCAATCATCCATTTTGGTGGATTATGGTTTACACCTTATCAACACCCAAGTTCCATTGATATTAAGGATACACAAGAACGGATCAACCACGAATCAAGGGTTTATTGCGAGTCGCGAGCATGGAGTCATGGTTAAGAACCACCCAAAGGGAGTGTACTATGGTTAAACATGACAATCATGTTCTACAAGAGGTTCCCATAGTCGTCATCCCATCTTTCGGATATTATCGGATAAACGACTACTCGTATTCCAAAAATATTCTCAAGAGAGACTCTTATGAGTGTAGTATCTGTAAGAACAAAAATTGTTCTACAACAGATTCCTTGATTTTGATGATAACAAAGGATGAAACCAAAAATGGCACCCTAACGAAAAGTTTCTAAGTGCGCAGGATTCTAAAGAAAGAAGGAAGAAATCTGATGATGTCATCAGATACAAAACTAGATCAGGTACAAATTATCAAATGATCAGAAGCATCTGAAGTGGAGACACGTTCAAGAAAGTCTAACTCTGAGCAAAACAGCAATACATTAGTAGCATCTGAACAAGAATACGCTATAGAAGTTCTGACTCTGAACAACGGTTGTCTAACTCCAGAAACTCTCAGCGCTATCTGAAGAAATCCATCAGAACTCAAAAGAGATTAACATCAGAAGCAAGATTTCAAGACTCTCCAGAAACACAAATACTCTGAGCATGGAATTGCTAATCATGAAAGAGTAACGTTTAAGTCAAGAAAAGATTTGCAAATGGATTTCCTAATTGAGAAAGAGACGTTAATCTCCAACTTCAATAAAGAAAATACTACTTGTGGTAAGTAGTCATTTCAAGAAGAAAAAGTCATCCTGCAGAAGCTATTTATGTGATGGCGTAACTTCATCTCAATATCCACCGGTTTCAACTACTACCTCACTGATGTATATAAAGGATTGCAAATCAACATTCAGCAACACCACACATACAAGGAAAAATTATACTGAAACATCAACACAAGAAAACCTTCTTGCTCTCTAAATCTTCACGAAGCTTTTGCTTATAACGTGAATCACTTTGTTCATACTATTGTAATATTTGCTTTCTTAGAAGCACTCTAGATTACATAAATCTTTCTTCTATTGTTTGTTGATTTCCTCAAATGACTGTGTGCAGTCTGTATACTTGAGAGGGCTAAGAGATTTTTATCTTAGACGTTGTTTGTAATCTTTCAAGATTAGTGGATTAAGTCCTTGTTGAAGGCGAAATCACCTTGGCCGGGTGGACTGGAATAGCTTTGTGTTATAAGTGAACCAGTATAAAATCCTTGTGTGATTTTCATTTTGAAAAGCGCTTATTTTTCAAACAATTCAAACCCCCCCTTTCTTGTTTTTCTCACCTTCAATTGGTATCAGAGCTCCGGCTCTGTTATTGATTTTCTAATCAAACACTTAACCGTGTAGAGAGATCCAGTACGAGAAAAACAATGGCCCACTCAAATGAAAGAGATTCTTACAATGCTAAGCCTCCTGTTTTTGATGGAGAGAAATTTGATTACTGGAAAGATAGAATCGAAAGTTTCTTTCTGGGTTATGATGCTGACCTCTGGGACATAGTCACAGATGGATATACACCTCCAGTCTTAGAAAATGGAGCTGAAGTTCCCAGAAACAAGATGTCAGAAGATCAGAAACGTATCTTCAAAAATCATCACAAGGCCAGAACAATACTTCTAAATGCTATATCATACAACGAATATGAAAAGATCACCAACAGAGAGACAGCCAAAGATATACTTGACTCTCTGAAGATGACCCATGAAGGAAACTCCCAAGTCAAGGAGACGAAGGCTCTGGCGCTTATCCAGAAATATGAAGCCTTCGAAATGGAAGATGATGAAGCTATAGAGGCTATGTTTTCCAGATTTCAAACTCTTATTGCAGGTCTTAAAGTGCTAGACAAAGGATACACAACTGCAGATCATGTTAAGAAGATAGTCAGAAGTCTGCCAAAGAAATGGAGACCTATGGTTACTGCTCTGAAGCTGTCAAAGGATCTGAACAATATCAGCCTTGAAGAACTTGTTAGTTCTCTCAGAAGTCATGAGATAGAACTAGAGGAGGATGAACCTCAGAAAAGGAACAAGTCCGTAGCGCTAAAGTCCAGATCTGAAAGACGGAAACCTGACAGAACCAAAGCTCTCCAGGAAGAAACTGAAGATACTGACGACTCTGAACCTGAAGACTCTGATGATGAAGAAGAGTTGTCCCTACTAACCAGAAGAGTTAAGCAACTCTGGAAAAAGAGGAACAACAACTTCAGAAGACCAAGACCCAGAGGGGATCGATCAGAGTCAACTTCAAAAGGTAAAGCTAACAAAGATATTACCTGTTATGAATGTAAAGAAACAGGCCATTACAGAAATGAATGCCCCAAGCTGAAGAAAGACAACCCTAGAAAAGAAAGCTTCAAGAAAAACACTTTCAGGACAAAGAAAGGACTGATGGCTACCTGGGATGATAGTGAATCTGGATCATCAGAATCTGACTCTGATGAACAGGCCAACGTAGCACTTATGGCTACCACATCCAGCAGCTCAGATGAAGAATCTGAAGAGGTATTTTCTGAACTTTCTCGATCTGACTTAGAATCATGTTTGTCAGAAACTCTTACCTCTTATCAGAAATTAAAACAAAAGTTTAAAAACATTAAAGACTGTCTTAAAACAAAATTTGAAGAATGTAGTGAACTTGAGATAACAATTCTAGCACATGAAGATACAATCAGATCTTTAACGTTAGAAAGAGATGGAGCAAAAACAAAAAGCTTAGAATTAGAAGAAGCGTTGTCTCAAGCACCACAAACTTCAAATAAAATTATTTATAAATATGAAGAAGCCTTTCAAGAATTTCTGAAGAATGGGATAGATAGGAGTATTATGGCATCCATGATTTATGGAGTAAGTCAGAACAATAAAAGGGGAATTGGGTATGATCCTAAGGAAGATAAAACTTCTACAAGTGATCAAATTAAATCTCCTTTTTCATATCACTACACACACACACAAGAACACAAATTTAAAAATGCTAGAAGACCCAAAGTTATAAGAAACTCTGGGAAAACTAATCTAAAAGGACCCAAGAGATTCTGGGTACCGAAAGATAAGATTATCTATGTTGCAGATATCCTATGCAGCAAAGTTCAGACACCAGTCATGGTACCTGGACTCTGGATGCTCGCGACATATGACGGGAAGAAAGTCTATGTTCCAAAGTCTGGAACTTAAAGACGCTGGATTTGTAGGCTTCGGAGGAGATCAGAAAGGAAGGATCAGAGGCTCCGGAACTATTGGTAATGGTACTCTTCCCTCAATATCTGATGTTCTTTATGTAGAAGGATTAATGCATAACTTGTTATCCATAAGTCAATTAAGTGATAACGGTTATGATGTAATCTTCAATCAAAAAACATGTAAAGCCATTAATCAGAACGATGGCTCTGTCCTTTTCACAGGCAAGAGGAAAAACAACATTTACAAAATAATCTTTCTGATTTAAAAGATCAAAATGTTAAATGTCTAATATCAGTTCACGAAGAGCAATGGGTATGGCATAGACGCTTGGGACACATTAGCATGAGGAAACTTTCTCAGCTAACTAAACTCGAGTTAGTCAGAGGCCTACCTAAACTGAAGTTTTCTTCAGATGCTCTGTGTGAAGCTTGTCAGAAAGGAAAATTTTCAAAAACATCTTTTAAAAAGAAAAATGTTGTTTCTACCTCTAAGCCTCTGGAACTTCTTCACATTGACTTATTTGGTCCTGTGAAAACAGCATCAGTTAATGGAAAGAAGTATGGACTAGTCATTGTTGATGATTACAGTCGCTGGACATGGGTAAAATTCCTAAAGCACAAGAGTGAGTCTCACTCTGTATTCACCAGTTTCTGTTCCAAAGTGCAAAAAGAATTTGACTCTAAAATAATTAGAGTCAGAAGTGATCATGGTGGAGAATTTGAAAATAAAGATTTTGAAGAATTATTTGATTCTAATGGAATATCCCATGATTTCTCCTGCCCTAGAACTCCACAACAAAATGGAGTTGTAGAGAGGAAGAATAGGACACTCCAAGAGATGGCCAGAACCATGATCAATGAAACTAATATAGCAAAGCACTTTTGGGCAGAAGCTGTAAATACAGCGTGTTACATTCAGAATAGAATCTCTATAAGACCTATTCTAGAAAAGACTCCCTATGAACTGTGTAAAGGAAGAAAACCAAACATTTCATATTTTCATCCTTTTGGATGTTCTTGCTTTATATTAAATACTAAAGAACATCTGAACAAGTTTGATTCCAAAGCACAGAAAGGTATTATGTTAGGATACTCAGAACGCTCTAAAGGCTACAGAGTATACAACACAGAAACCAAAACTGTGGAAGAATCAATTCATGTCAGATTTGATGATAAGCTTGACCCTGAAAAGTCAAAGCTAGTTGAAAAGTTTGCAGATTTGGAAATCACTCTTGTAGAATCTGATAAAACTCCAGAAGCAACTGTCACTCAGAACTCTGAAGAAATTAAATCTCCAGAAATCCCAAAGAAAGTCAAAAGTCGTATCAATGTATCTGAAGATTTGATTCTGGGAAACAAGGACGAACCTGTCAGAACCAGATCTACCTTCAGAACTTCTGAAGATATTCCTCTGGGACTAGTGTCTCTGATTGAGCCTACGTCTTGTGATGAAGCACTTCAGGATAACGACTGGGTGGCAGCTATGCAAGAAGAATTGGATCAATTCTCAAAGAATGATGTCTGGGATCTCGTTCCTAAACCCAAAGGCACTCATGTCATTGGAACCAGATGGGTTTTCAGAAACAAGCTGAACGAGAAAGGAGAAGTTGTCAGGAACAAGGCTCGACTGGTAGCTCAAGGTTACAGTCAACAAGAAGGTATTGACTATAATGAAACCTTTGCTCCAGTCGCGAGGTTAGAATCTATTCGTCTTCTTGTATCTTTTGCTATTAATCATTCTATTAAATTATATCAAATGGATGTCAAGAGTGAATTTCTTAATGGTTATATATCAGAAGAAGTGTATGTCAACCAACCTCCAGGTTTTGAAAACTCAAATTTTCCAGAACATGTTTTTAAACTTAAGAAATCTTTATATGGACTTAAACAAGCTCCCAGAGCTTGGTATGAACGATTAAGCAATTTTCTTCTGGAACAAAATTTTATCAGAGGGAAAGTTGATTCTACACTCTTCTGTAAAAACCTTAATAATGATCTCATGATATGCCAGATTTATGTTGATGATATTATTTTTGGTTCTGCTAATATCTCTGTTTGCCAAGAATTTTCTAAGTTAATGCAGGCAGAATTTGAAATGAGTTTAATGCAAGAATTAAAGTTCTTTCTGGGAATTCAAATTAATCAAACTCCAGAAGTCACGTACGTTCATCAAAGCAAGTACATTAAAGACGTTCTGAAGAAGTTTGACATGACTGAATGCAACTCTGCAAAAACTCCCATGCACCCAACTTGCATTCTGGAAAAGGAAGAGGTAAGCAACAAGGTTTGTCAGAAGCTCTATCGAGGTATGATAGGCTCTCTCCTCTATCTGACTGCTACTCGTCCTGATATTCTCTTTAGTGTCTGTCTTTGTGCCAGATTCCAATCAGATCCTAGAGAATCTCATTTAACAGCAGTTAAGAGAATTCTTAAGTATCTGAAAGGAACTCCTAACCTGGGCCTGATGTATGAGAAAACATCAGAGTATAGACTCTCGGGTTATTGTGATGCAGATTATGCAGGAGACAAAATAGAACGAAAAAGCACATCTGAGAATTGCCTGCTTCTGGGAAACAATCTAATCTCCTGGGCTAGCAAAAGACAGTCAACTATTGCTCTATCAACTGCAGAAGCAGAATACATCTCAGCATCACTGTGCACAACTCAGATGCTCTGGATGAAGCATCAGCTAGAAGATCTACAAATCTTTGAGAGTAACATTCCTATCTTTTGTGATAATACTGCTGCTATTTGTTTAAGTAAGAATCCCATTCTACATTCCAGAGCCAAACACATAGAAATAAAACATCATTTTATCAGAGACTATGTTCAGAAAGGGATAGTAACATTGAAGTTCATTGATACAGAACATCAATGGGCAGATATCTTTACTAAGCCTCTAGCTGAAGATAGATTTCTTTTTATCTTAGAACATCTGAACATTAAAAATTGCCCTGAGTGAAATATGGCTCTGAAAATGTAAAATGTGACTCTGATGTAGACAAATGTACTTCTGCCTCTGACTCTGATACTTCTACCAAGTTAAGAAGATATCTGAGTTAGAAATCTTCAGAAACCAATCCTTTGGTATTCCTGAAGATCAGATACATCAACACGTGGAGCTCTAAGCGTCTAACCCTAGAACTTCTAGACAGCTATCAAAAGAAATCAAAGGTCAGAACGTTTGAAATCTCCTAGAGCAGTGTGCATACTGTTGGGATTAGACATTCATTAATTAGCTGTAATCATTTTTCCCCCCAAGCGTGCTATTTTGATTTTTGTGCTAACGCTGGAATGTGTGTCGTTTTGCATGTGTTTTACTTAGAGTATATAAACACTTTTCTCACATTTCACACTTATCACTCTCACTCACTCTAAGACCCTAAACCTCTCTCAAAGCATTCTCTGAAAGTTCTGCAATCTTCATCTTCTTCTTCACCATGGACGCTCAACAACAAGAAGTGTTTAACTTTTCACAACAAATGGAATCAAGTTCTACCGCTCAAACCTCAAACACTCAAACTCCAACCGTTACAGGCGTCACCATCACCCCTGTTTACAAAGAACCTCACGTTCTTGACCGAGAACGCCATATCAACCTTTCAACTCCTTTTGAAGGTTTGGATGTGTTGTGCGAATCGCTTGTTGATTTCGAAAACTTGAAGAGGAATGGCGTTGATCTCACTGAAGAGCTTCGTAAACAAGGATGGGAAAACTATTTCCAAAGGCTTTATGGTCCTATTTACCCACTTCTCGTCAAGGAGTTCTGGAGACATGCAGATGCAGATGACAACTTCATCGTCTCATATGTTCTGGGGGTGAAGATTGTTATTACTGAAGGGTCTATTGCCTCCTTGTTGAACATGGAGCGAAGTGGAGGAAAAAGGATTTACAACATTCCTCCTAGGTCAAAGCGCATTACTGATGTTATCAACCCAACAATCTTCAAACCCAACGTTGAAGGAAACCCTTCTAAAAACAAAGAGCTACACCAGAACCTCAGAGTGTGGCTGAAGATTATTCTGGGAACCATTCACCACCGTCCAGCCTCTAACTCTTCTGACTACATCAATGCAGACCAGAAATGCATTCTGTACCGCATTCAGAAGGGTGTGAAGATCTCTGTCCCTGTTCTCCTTTTCAGATATCTGAGAGATTCGGTCAGAGAAACCAGAAACAACATGAAGCCCAGATCCTACATTCCTCTGGGAAGATTGCTATCTGATGTCTTCATTGAGCATGGACTGGTAGACCATCTGGAAAAGACAAAACTAATGGATGATCTGGCAATAGATGTGGGGAAGCCTCTGAATGCCAGAAACCTCAAGAGTATGGGGATAATCAAGAAAATTCAAGTCAGGCCAACTCTGGATACATCCTGGGATAGTTTGAAAGATCAGAGGAAGATGCCTCATGGCCTTGCCAGATTCTTCAAGAATGAACCCAGAGACGCTGTTGCTATCTATCTTCATCGTCTGCTGGAAGAAGGTGTTGACGTCTCTGATTTCAGCCTCGACGACTGTCTGGACTCTGAAGAAGACTTCGTCAGATACAAGAGAGGTCTTTCTGAAAAGAAGGTAGCATCTCAGGCAAAGAAGGCCAGACTCGGAGAAACTTCTGGAAGCAAATCTTCAGCTCCTCTGAATATATCAGCTGGTAAGTCTGTTCCTCCTGTTACCTCTAATCCTCTGATGGCTTCTTCTAATCCTCTCTCTTCACAACCTATTTATACCACCTCTGATATTTCACTCTCAATCACCAGAACCTCCCAACCTACACCAGTTCTAAATATAGCCCGTACATTCATACCTCCCTCTGAACCTAAACAAACCCACCAAAGCACTTCATCTTCATCATCCTCAGCACCAGAATCACCCCCATATGTTTCCCTCTCATCTGACCCAGAATTTTCTGACCCTGATTCCCCAACCATAGCCACAATTTATCCTCATAGACTTGCTTCACAACAAACACAACCACAATCTGAAGCAACTTCACCTCCACCACAACAAACAACCACCATACCTTCTGAAAACCAACCCTCTGACCATCCCACTTCTGATATCAACCCACCAAACATCTCCGCTGAACCAGAACCAGAATCTGAACCTTTAGATTTAAACCCTCTTTATGCTTCACCCCAAACATCTGAATTTCAACCAGAAGCAGAATCTGAACCTCAACCTGAGTCAGAATTTGCACCTCAAACCTTAAATCTCAGCCCTCCAAACTCTCCACCTCATACCTCTGAACCAGAACCTGAACCTGACCTTTCTAAACCTACCCTGAAGGAAGCCATCTTGATGATTGCAGAGGCTTCAGTTAAAAAGGTCGATTCTCTGGTCACTAACTCTGAAATCAGTGATGATCCTAAATCTGTAAGGACACACTGGAACAGAGTCATTGGCTGGATGACATCTGAGGCCTTCAGACTGAAGGGCATCTCTGAACAAGTCAGAAATGGCTACATCAGAGATGCTGAGGCAAGACTCCAGGAGAGACTTGCC
Organism: Lathyrus oleraceus; assembly: GCF_024323335.1. Taxonomy (NCBI): domain Eukaryota; kingdom Viridiplantae; phylum Streptophyta; class Magnoliopsida; order Fabales; family Fabaceae; genus Lathyrus; species Lathyrus oleraceus. The sequence goes on from NC_066585.1 coordinate 216,014,338, forward strand.
AGAGAAGCTGAAGCCAGAAGGCTTGAGGAAGAGAGAATTGCCAGAGAAGCAGAAGAAGCAAGAAGGATAGAAGAAGAAAGACTTGCTAAGGAAGCTGAAATCCTAAGGCAAAAGGAAGCTGAAGCAAAGGCTCTGGCAGATGCAGAAGCTCAAGCTGCTGCTGAAGCTGAAGCTCAGAAGGCTCTGACTCTGGGGGAGTCATCTTCTGTGATTCCTACGGTTCTTCAGACTCTGAAAGAACTCAAGCAAGATCAGAATGAACTCCGGGCCAGAATGGACAAGCAAGATACTGTCAACGGCAACATCCAGAACATGCTTGCTATGTTGCTTCAGCGAATGCCTCCGCCTCCGAACCCTTAGGCACTTAGGATTTATTTATTTTTGTCTGCTTGCCTGTTGTTTTTATTTTCTCTGAATCTGATGTTTTTCTAGCTTCTGTTGCCTTTGTGCTTCTATCTATGAATTCAAGTTTTTCTCTTTACTTATTTTCTACTATGTCTTTTTGATTCTGACAAAAAGGGGGAGAAGTAATTAATAGCTCTGATGAAAATATTGTCTAATACCTTAAGCATTCTGCAACATATTTTTTTTCTTAAAAATAAAATTTATCTAACCTGGACTTAAGAAATTGCAGAAAGTTTCAGAAACCTCTGTACTTAAGAAACTCTGGTAAGAACTTCTGAACTCCCTAGCATTATCTCAGGGGGAGCTTCTGTCTATCTGATCTAATATTATTCATGTTTCATCTGCTAATTAAGGTTGTTTTGTCATCATCAAAAAGGGGGAGATTGTAAGAACAAAAATTGTTCTACAACAGATTCCTTGATTTTGATGATAACAAAGGATGAAACCAAAAATGGCACCCTAACGAAAAGTTTCTAAGTGTGCAGGATTCTAAAGAAAGAAGGAAGAAATCTGATGATGTCATCAGATACAAAACTAGATCAGATACAAATTATCAAATGATCAGAAGCATCTGAAGTGGAGACACGTTCAAGAAAGTCTAACTCTGAGCAAAACAGCAATACATTAGTAGCATCTGAACAAGAATACGCTATAGAAGTTCTGACTCTGAACAACGGTTGTCTAACTCCAGAAACTCTCAGCGCTATCTGAAGAAATCCATCAGAACTCAAAAGAGATTAACATCAGAAGCAAGATTTCAAGATTCTCCAGAAACACAAATACTCTGAGCATGGAATTGCTAATCATGAAAGAGTAACGTTTAAGTCAAGAAAAGATTTGCAAATGGATTTCCTAATTGAGAAAGAGACGTTAATCTCCAACTTCAATAAAGAAAATACTACTTGTGGTAAGTAGTCATTTCAAGAAGAAAAAGTCATCCTGCAGAAGCTATTTATGTGATGGCGTAACTTCATCTCAATATCCACCAGTTTCAACTACTACCTCACTGATCTATATAAAGGATTACAAATCAACATTCAGCAACACCACACATACAAGGAAAAATTATACTGAAACATCAACACAAGAAAACCTTCTTGCTCTCTAAATCTTCACGAAGCTTTTGCTTATAACGTGAATCACTTTGTTCATACTATTGTAATATTTGCTTTCTTAGAAGCACTCTAGATTACATAAATCTTTCTTCTATTGTTTGTTGATTTCCTCAAATGACTGTGTGCAGTCTGTATACTTGAGAGGGCTAAGAGATTTTTATCTTAGACGTTGTTTGTAATCTTTCAAGATTAGTGGATTAAGTCCTTGTTGAAGGCGAAATCACCTTGGCCGGGTGGACTGGAGTAGCTTTGTGTTATAAGTGAACCAGTATAAAATCCTTGTGTGATTTTCATTTTGAAAAGCGCTTATTTTTCAAACAATTCAAACCCCCCCTTTCTTGTTTTTCTCACCTTCAGTATCGTGTAACAATCGTATCAAATCTTACACTTGAACGATCTTCGCACTACGTCCTAAAAATAGGCCAAGATGGGCGTGGTAAACTAAGGTCCTTGGCTTCTAAGGCATATATTGGAAAGAGTAATGCCTAACCACGACTACTCGTGTGACATTATTGATCCCAACATAACCTCCACCAAGTGAATGGGCTTGCAAGTCAACTTGCTAAGGAATAACTCCACACAAGTCAACAAGACTATGCCATTCTCCTATCCTAAGTGCACTCGAGTTCGGGTATAGAACTCATCTCACGAAGATCACCAAGCATACAAGGAATTAATATTCAAACAATTCAATCATTACATACAATACATTAATCCCAAATTGCACAAAAATATGTCACAAAGCAATATACCATACAATACAACAAATATGAAAAGTAGGCAAAACCCACTAGGCAAATGACATTCCCCAGCAGAGTCACCACTTTTCTGTAGCGGGGTATTTGTTACCATTAGAGATATTGACTAAATCCAAGGTAAACCATACAAGTCGAGTCGCCACCGCACTTCTATTTATCCAAAGGAATGGTTAGAAAGCGAACAAAAACCTAAAAGTTTTATCGAATCAAAAACTAGTAAAAATGTCAGAGATCTGGGTAAGGGGGTTGGTTATGCAATGGGAAGGTTTTAAGCACCCAAAACATCCTAGGTACTCCTAGGGAGCCCTTTTCATAAGTGTTGTTCTAGTCTAAAGGGTGTAGGTATATCTAAAGTACTATTTACTAAAAGGAAGGTTAAAAGAAAATGACTCGCAAGGATGTCGCATCCACTGCATACGTATCTCATCTAAGTATGAGAATCAGAGTCTTCGTAGTTCGGCTACCTATGGGTTAAAGATAAGTGTGCTCGGTAAGACGTCGCGTCTTATGCCTACGTATCTCATCTGGAATGAGAATCAGAGCAAAACGTAGTTCGGCTAACTAGGGGTTAAGGATTGCCATCTAAACATGGACTTATAAAAGAGGACACCAATTGTGTCAAAGGAGGGTGGGCAGTGTGTTCAACGTCCTAGCAGTAGGTGTCGCAGCTCGCTGAATCGAGTCTTAGGCAGTTACCTCTTTACAATAGAACGGACTGACATGCCACAAGATCGGAGACACACGGTGTAGCGGTGTATTCGTTACCATTGGAGATATTAACTAAATCCAAGGTAAATCATACAAAGTCGAGTCGCCACCGCACTTCTATTTATCCAAAGGAATGGTTAGAAAGCGAACAAAAACCTAAAGAGTTTTACAAACAAAACTAGTAAAAGACAGAGATCTGGGTAAGGGGGTTGGTAATGTCATGGGAAGGTGTTAAGCACCCACAACATCCTAGGTACTCCTAGGGATCCCTTTTCATGCTTGTTGCAAAAGTTTATTGTGTATGAAATTATTTTGTGCAAACATGATTGAAGAGATGAGAAAAGAATATACAAGTTTATTTACATTTTGTGTTTGGATGGATAAACCCATTGCCTACGTACCTTCTCATGAAAGATAAGGATCAAAACCCCGTAGTTCGGGTAAAAAATTTCAAAACAAGTGAGTGAATTGATTTTAAACAAAAGCCTTAAGGTCTTTCGTTATCAAAGGGAGAAAACTCGACCTAAACCAACAATCCACCATGTGAGGAAGGCTTCGACATACTAGTGAGGGGTTAACCCTATAATAAGTATGGAAGGCTTACAATCCAACCACTAAGGATGCGGTGAGATTTACATCAACCACTGAGATAACTCAAACCTATGGCTAATGCATGAAAGATTTGATTAAGAAAGTGGACATATGGACCACAAAAGCAATTGGAAGTGAGTTGAATTTACCAATTAGAAGTATGTACAAATATGGTCAAAGTTGATTTAAAGATTCAATTCAGAATAAGTATTATGAAAAGAAAGTTTGAAAATCAAAGGCATAAGGCCTAGGTTTCTAATGTTGAAAACAAGTGAAAATGTTTGCACAAAAGTTTTTGGTTTAGGGTGAAAGATGGAAAAGGATCAAGGTTAAACATGTGAGAGATGGGGAATAAAGGAATGCAAACACAAGTAGGGTTGCTCTCTTGAGATCATATGGATGATCCAAGTAAGTCCCATCCTTTGGAATAAGGCAACACAAGGTATAAACAATAAGCAAGTCTCATAAGAGAACCACAGAAAGAGGAAACAGAATGCCAATCAATGGACTTACATCCAACTCCTAACAACAAAACAGGAAACAGAATGCCAATAGATGGACTTACATCCAACTCCTCAAAACAAACAGGAAACAGAATGCCAATAGATGGACTTACATCCAACTCCTCAAAACAAACAGGAAACAGAATGCCAATAGATGGACTTACATCCAACTCCTCAAAACCAACAGGAAACAGAATGCCAATAGATGGACTTACTCCCGACTCCTAACAAACAAACATCAAAAGCAAACACATGCAAAGCAATCAAACAAACAATGCATCACACACTATATACAAACAAGAGGCTCAATCAAATAGGTGGGCTTTAGTCAAAAGGGGTCATATCAACCTCGACAAACAAGCCAAACTGTAATGGTAAGCTGTGAGCTCTTAACCACTAACATTGAGAGTTAGGGTGAAGCTGATCAAATATGGAAATGAGGATGAGACCTCATGCTCTTAACCCTGGCCTGGGTGAGCTTATGACAAAGAAAGCGTGGGGATCCAGAATGTGGGATCCTATTCCACTTGACAGACTCTAAACAAGATCTTGGTTACTTGTTCAAGAGCATCAACACGTAGTGCGAGCATAGTGAACGACTCACTGAATAACAGGGGATTGATTGCTAATCCCTTCTATCTGTCAATTGCCTCTTTACTTAGGAGGACTTATCAAGTAACATGCCTCATTTAGAGGTCTTTGGCACAAATGTAAACAATCACAAACAGAGCCTCATAAGGAGGACTTCAGCCAAAATGCCTGCCAAAAAGGTGACAGGACTTCCAGACTACATGGAGTAAGAGAGTAGCTACCTAAGTGGTGTATCAACCACAATCCAAAGCTCAAGTAAGAGCTAAAAGCAAGCAACTAATGTACATGTACAAAAGCTAAACAGTTAATATCTCAGACAGCCAATCAGAAAACAGTGGAACTTTCCAATATTTACAACTCAATGAACAATGATCAATCACTCAAGAGAACTCATGAACATCACTTAGAACCTACAAAACAGCAAGAGTTAGTACTCAAAGGCATTTGTATCTCACAAAGTGAAATCACACCAAACATCAATGCTAAATGTCCAAACCTGAAACACAAAGCACAATTAGTTTATGTACAAAACACTAGTACAAAGATTAGGTTCAAAACCAACCCAAATGATCAAAACAGAAGTCAATCTTTTGCACAAAGCAAGTTCAAACATTCAATAAAATGTCCTCAAAAGTACCAGCATCAATTCATAAGGCAAAGGCATCAAATGATCAATGTAAAGCAAAGGCAAGCAAAGGTGCACAAAGTGGATATCCAAATTAGAAAATCCAAATCAAATCAGAAATGCATCCAAGGATCATGAAATTTTTTATGTAAGTTACTCATGTTATGAACAAACATCATGCAAAAAATCAAATCCAGAAGAGCTCAAATGATAGGTAACCAAAAATGCACAAATGCAAGGCACAAAATGTGACACAAATTGTCACACTACATCTTCATGTGTCCAAAACAGTGATATCATATGATAAAAATTCCAAACCAATTCTCAAAAATCATATCACATGTGAAGATTAAGCACACAAAAATTCAGATCAATTGGATTAAAGATGAGCATTTCCCAAAGCATTTATCATGACATATCAATTTGGCATAAGGTTCAATCAAAAATTCACAATTAAAAATCCAGAATCAAACAATTCATGAAATAAATGCTATAAAAAACTAGAGATTAAAACAAGATTATGAAAAAAAAAATTGGGATCAATTTGAAGCATTTTTCAATTTTTAATGATTTTTTAAAGTTGAACAAATAAAATGAAATAAACATGGAAAATAGGAGGGAAAATGAAATTCAAATTAATTCAGAAAAACAAATGCACCACCGCTGGATCGAACACGCGCGCTCAGGATCACACATGTGAAACGCTGCGTTTCACTTAATGACAAGGCACGCTCAGTCAGCAGGTCAGCCATTCGCGTGGCACAGTCAAACGCATCAGGACCAATCATACAACCAGGCAAACGCAAACGTGGAAGCCACATCACATAAACCCTAGGAACACGCAGGCACGCCGGAGCTAAGCTCCGGTCATCTTCCCCGGCTAGCTTCGGCGGGGATGCAACAATTTTTTTTGCAGAATTCATCGAGCCATACACCAATCGAAAGCTCTTCTCACGTAGATCACGAATATGCATTCAAAACGTCCTAAAACCTCATGGATTTTCCAGATCGAGCAAGAACTTTTTCTAGATCCAAACTTTAAATCAACATAACATGCACAATACTTGATCATTTTTAATTCTGAACATATCTACATGATCCAGGCAAGGAGATCTACATTTCCATGGTCTTAAAATGGCAAAAGGAGAGGACGAAAATTTCACTTACTTGAAATGGTCGTGGTTGAAATCGTGTCCTCAAGTGCTCTAGAGCTCTAGATCTTCTCCAATAACCTTGCCTTGAAGCTTTAATCCAAAATGAATGATTGAATCCTCTTAGATCTTGCTCAAATTCAAACTTCCATCTCCATGTTCATGCACTTGAATAGCTCGAATTTGGACTGAATTCCACAAAGTAATGGCTGAATCTTGATCAATGAAGGATGATGATCAAGATTATACAAAGAAATTTGGTGTTTGTGTGGAGAATTGAGAGATTCGAAGAGAGAGAAAAATTGGAGGGAATGTGAAATTTGAGATCTGAATTTGTTTTTTCTTGCAAAACAGTTAGGGTTTGGCTTATATACCACTCACTAATCACACTGGAATCAGGATTAGGCTTTGGTTAATTGAGATTAGAGAGATATGAGGTGAATTGAAAAATTGCCAAATGCACCTAGCATGGCCATGTAGCACGTGAACAGTACCATGCAAGCTGGGATTTCACTTAAAAACATCCAATAATCAACATGGAATTGGTATTTGGCTTGCATGATCAACCAAATTTGAATTATAAAATTTCCCTCCATTTTGCACATGTGTGAACAAGTGATCATATGAGCTTCTTTCATGCAAGGAAAAGATTGATTTGGAATCTCTTGGTCTTGACAAGCATTTTGCAAAAAGAGTGGACCAATTTGGAGTTTTGAATCAAAAGTTATGCCACTTTGAACTTCCATGCATACTTTGTGATCATTTGGCCATAACTTCTCAACCAATTATCATATGGACATGATATAGAACTTTTTGAAAAGAGGAGAGAAAGATCTTCAACTTTCATGTTCACCAAAAATCCATTTGAAGCTTCTTTGATGTTGAAAAGTTAAGTTGAATGTGGACCAAAAACTTGCCATTTTTGGAAACTTGAAATTACATGTCACTTTCCATTTTTGGAAACTTTTGCAATGACTTCAAAATCTTCAAGATAGATGTTTGACATGATGAATAGGCCTTATTTGAACATGATTGGGATGCTTCAAATCATTTCCCCCACCTCAAAGCCCTCATTTGACTGCACAGTTGATTGCTTGGTCCTCAGATGACCTTGACATGCTTTGATGAACTTGAGCCTTTACCACTTGGGGATATTGCTTCAAAATGAACCCTAGCTCATATAAGCTCCATATAATATCATGTGGTCCTCATATCAAGAAAATACCTCAATTCAATGCACAAAGGAATTCCTTGACCTGATGATTGCTTCAGCTGCAAAACAAATGTTAGTGACATATTTTTGTGCTTTTGGTTAATGATAAAACAAGAAAAGCAATGATATACAATGCAAGCATGCCTGGTGATCTCAAACCACTCACAGGAGATCTCTCCCTAAAGGGAAAGGAAGCCAAGATGCTCAAATGATCCTTGAGGCTATGCAATGCAATGCTTATGATGCCATGAGGGATCTTAGGGACAAAATTGGGGTCTTACAGATGCCCCTATTTAAGATCATTCTAGTCGGAGAAATGAAGGTTAAAATCTTCGTCTCGACGAGGTAGAATGGGCTTAAATAATAACAAAGAGACAAATTTTGGTCCCTGAGAGACCTCATGATGCAAATATATGTATGCAAAATAAACTATCTTTGTGGGGATATGGGTCCACAAAGAAGAAAAGAAGTTAGGAGAAATTGAAAATCCATAGGAGTAATACACTCACTGATGGAACAGAGACTCTAACGGGACTCTTATGGGGATAAGCAAAAAAAAGAAAAATGCGTGAGCAGGACACGACTTCAAGCTGGAGACTTTACTGGGGAGAAGAATTCCAAAAGGAAACAAATCCGATGGAAGGACTCAAGCTGACTCAAAGATGCATGTGCTGGGGAATACGCCAACACAACAAAACTATCCACAAAGGATACATCGGATAAAAATCCTAACTCGAGCTAGGGAAAGATTGGAACAAAACAACTCTGTCGGGGAAAATGCATGTATTGGGGAATATGCCAACACATCAAAAGGCGAATCACAACAGAAACTCCGCTGGGGAAATCTAAAAGACTCTCCAGGGGACGCAAAAGGATGAGGTGTTACCGGTTAGTGGGTAACAAGCTTGGGAAGAATGAATATCTAAGACCGGTGTAAGGGTGCGAGATATCAATCGACCATATCATCTGAGGAAGACCTGAAAAGGTATATTTCAACTCAGGAAAATCTGACTCCACAGGGGACCAAGGTCATAATAGGGAGCAGAAAGGAAGGAAACACCAGGGATACCGGCTACTGGGTATATAATAGGTGACCAACCAAGGCGTGAATTGGTGTGTGTGCCAAAACACTCATCATCCTGAAGAAAGCTGGAAAAGCAGACTTGTTTATAGGATGGACATTTGATTCCGCAAGGAATACGAATCTTGCTCGACTGGAGAAGGACAGAAAACTTCGACCGAAGAGCGCATGAGATATATTATCTATTGCCGTCAAAACGTAGATAATATACTCGCATGGAAGATTATCCACAACCGGGTTGTAGGTTAACAAAGGATAAATCGACCGAAACGTGAATTGGTTTGTGTGCCAACACACTCATCATCCTGAAGAAAGCTGGAAAAGCAGACTTGTTTATAGGATGGACATTCGATTCCGCAAGGAATACGAATCTTACTCAATTGGGGAAGAACAACAAAAGACTTCGACCAAAGAGTGCATGAGATATATTATTTATTGTCGTCAAAACTTAGATAATATACTCGCATGGAAGATTATCCACAACCAGGTTGTAGGTTAATAAAGGATAAATCGACCGAAACGAAAGGCATCGGGATACCAAACTAGGTATGTAATGATAACCAATCAAAGGGAGAAACAATCGTTACCAGCAACAAAAGGGTAGACGAGGGATGACTCACCGGGGATAACTTGCGCAAACAAGGCAACTATCTCAACAAAAGGGGGGAGAATATTCGATTCCACAAAGGGACAACGAATCTTACTCAACTGGTGAAACACAAAAGGCTTCGACCGAAGAGTGCATGAGATATATTATCTATTGCCGTCAAAACGTAGATAATATACTCGCATGGAAGATTATCCACAACCGGGTAGTAGGTTAACAAAGGATAAATCGACCAAAACGAAAGGCATTGAGATACCAAAACTAGGTATATAATGATGGCCAATCAAAAGCGAAGCACAAACATCATCGGCAAACGGTAAATGAAAGAGGACCCGCTGGGGATAAATTTGCTTACTCAGAGCAAACATCCACAAGAAAGAAGGAATATCAATACCGAATACTGGAGTGATAACCAACAAAGAGGGGATTACATCTACCGAAGACTGGGTAGAAAACCACGGAAGAGTAACCGTCATCGGTTGGGATGAACAACAAGGGTTAACTCTGCAAGGGGAGAAAGTAGGGTTTACAACTACCCGATGCTGGGTAGAAGACCGAAGACTCAGCCGGGGATAAGATGAATGATTGCCGATTACTGAGCAAATATTCATTTATACCATGGGAAAGCACAAACTCCGATGGGGAGGGAACAAATATAGGATTTACAACTATCGGATAATGGGTAGAAGACCACAAAAATCTGCCACCAACAAGGATGAACCACAAAGGTTACCTCTGCTAGGGGATGAAAGTAGGGTTTACAACTACCGGATGTTGGGTAGAAGACCAAAGATTCTGATGAGGATAAGGTGAATAATCATTGGCGACCTTACTGGAGATAAGGTGAAGGATTGCCAATAAATGAGCAATTATTCATCTACCACCGGGAAACACCAGAAACAGTCACAAAAAGGGCCAATTTAGGATCCAACCAAAAAGGCAAACTGAATCAAGACTCATCCTACTGAGGATATAACTCAATAGGGGACCCATCCCAATATATGTGTTGGGAGGAGACGGAAATAACCGTCGTCCACGAGGATATAACTCAGTGGGGAAATGGCATGAAAGATAACACTTTCTGCTTATGGGGCTGACTCTACATGGAGAGATCAGACACCAACCTCTGCTTGGGGAGATATACCACCAGATAGCAGGAGACAACAAACAATAGATATATGACAAAAAATGCAACATGAATATCTGAATGTTATAAGTATGCATGTATATGCGTGGTTTATGTATGATGAATGCTGACAAACAGACATATCTAACACAAACAGGCCCAGGAATCAAACGTCTGGTACTACATCTCAAGAGAGAAAGCCAGGATCACCAATGGAGAGTATCCAATCTGCTGGAGATCCGAGATGCTAGGAAGCAAAGACTTTGCCAGAGAATACAGAGATATCAGGAAATCACAAAAATCTCTGAGTGATGAATCATCAATCAATCCGGTTAGGGAAAAGAGTCATCGCACATGCAGAAACTGCCACAAAAGCAACTCTACTGGAGAAACCATCGGCAACTCTACTGGGGAATCCCACTGAGGGATAAAAAAGGAAAACTGGTGATCAACCACCAAGTACCAAACTCACCAAGGAGATCACACCTGTTAAAGAGAAAAGATCGGGGCGAACCATCAGTCTCAGCTGGGAGAAAAAAATCATCGCATAGGCCGAATCTGCTATAGCCGTAACTCTGTTGGGGGAGCAGTGAAATCACAAAATCTCCGCAGGGATGAATCATCAGTCTCAGCTGGGGAGAAGTGCTTAATGCGCAAGCAACTCTGGCACAAAAGCAACTCTGGTCAGGGAAATTATCATCACAGATGAAATCCACCACACTAACAATTCCGCTGAGGATCAAAAATACTAGGAAATAGCAATATCTCTGCTGAAGATAACATCATAAAAGATAAGATCCAACACACCAACAACTTCATTGGGGATCTATCTGAGGAGATAAAGGAAATCTGGGGAGCAACCACCAAATACCGAACCTTCCGACGAGGACACACCTGCTGAAGAGGGAAGTATCACTGCTCTTCTGCTAGGGGAGGAATCAATGAACATTCCAACCGGGGATAGGAGTTAATATGAGACCACTTCTACCATATGAGCAGCTCTACTGGGGAGTCTATCCGATGGATAAGGGATTCTGGGGGCCCACCACCAAAACAAATCTTCCAGAGATAACACATCCGAGGAGAGAAAATTACTGCTCTGCTGAAGTGAAAAGGGATGAATCCTCCCAACACTTGGTAGGGGAAGAAGCCAAGAAAGGCACCCTGCTCGAGAGAAAAACCACAGAAAGTTCCGGAGGAAAAAGATACAATTAAATGCCAGAGATATGAACAAATTTCTTACCCTGTTGGGAATCATACCACCCTTGGGAGAGCACTGAGAGTCTCCTAAGTATCTTTTTATCATCGTGAATGTTCACTTTGTTTAAAAACAATTTGTGAAAAGTTCGTTTGTTTAAAACAATGACATTTTATCAATTAAAACATGCAAAACATTTGTTGAATAGAAACAAATCAGAGTGCAAATAATTGGATAAAAGCTCAAATTCATTTGATGGAATGGTAGCCTGCAAATGGCAAGACTCCGTAGATTTTTACAAGTTTGAAATTGGTGATATATATTGGAAAAGGGCTACATTGAACATAATGACCATTTCTCCACCAATTCCGGATTCGATGTATTCGAAGCTTCAGTTGACAACGAATGAACAAGAATCTTTGACGGATGACAGATGTATAACACAGTCTTGTCAGGATGCAGTTACTTTCCAAATCCCTAATTTTTGCCTAGATTGCCCCAGGATGAGGTACTCAATCTAGCGGGATGCAAATATTCGTTTTTTTTTCATGTCTCTAACTTTTGCCTGGATCGCCCTTTCGGGTTTTCAATCCACCGAGACGCTCATTTTTGTCTAAGCCTCCCTTTCGGGTATCAACTTAGCGAGCTATTCTGTTTTTTTATTTCTTTTTAGGCGAAGTATTTCTTGACTGCATCTGAATTCACAGGACGAGTGAAATCCTCCCCATCCATAATTGTAAGCATCAAAGCACCGCCTGAAAAGGCTCTCTTAACAACATATGGACCCTCGTAGTTTGGAGTCCACTTGCCCCTGGAATCGGGCGCGAAAGACAAGACTTTCTTGAGCACAAGGTCACCTTCTCGGAACACACGAGGCTTGACCTTCTTATCAAAAGCTTTCTTCATTCTCTGCTGATATAACTGACCATGACACATGGCAGTCAATCTTTTCTCTTCGATCAAATTCAGTTGGTCATAACGACTCTAAATCCATTCAGCATCAGTCAACTTGGCCTCCATCAAGACTCTCATTGATGGGATCTCCACCTCTACTGGGAGTACAGCCTCCATGCCGTAAACAAGAGAGAAAAGGGTTGCCCATGTTGAAGTGCGGACAGATGTACGATATCCATGCAAAGCAAATGGCAGCATCTCATGCCAATCTTTGTACGTGATAACCATCTTTTGGATAATCTTCTTGATATTCTTATTAGCAGCTTCAACAGCCCCATTCATCTTGGGTCTGTAAGGAGAAGAATTATGATGTGCAATCTTGAACTCACTACCCAACTCTTCCATCATTTTGTTGTTCAAGTTAGATCCATTATCAGTAATGATCTTATCAGGCACACCATAGCGGCATATGAGTCGATTCTTGATAAACTTCACGACCACCTGCCTGGTCACATTAGCATACGATGCAGCTTCAACCCACTTGGTGAAGTAATCAATCGCTACGAGAATAAACCTGTGTCCATTGGACGCTTTCGGCTCAATCATGCCAATCATGTCAATTCCCCACATGGAGAAAGGCCATGGTGATGAAATCACATTCAGAAGTTTCGGAGGAATATGAATCTTATCCGCATAAATTTGACACTTATGGCATTTCTTCACGTATTTGCAGCAGTCAGACTCCATTGTCAGCCAATAGTAGCCTGCTCTCAACATATTTCTAGCCATGGCATGTCCATTGGAATGAGTACCAAATGAACCTTCATGGACCTCTGTCATCAACAGGTCTGCTTCGTGTCTATCCACGCATCTGAGCAGAACCATGTCAAAATTCTTTTTGTAAAGCACTTCGCCACTGAGGTAGAAACTACCTAACAATCTTCTCAACATTTTCCTGTCTTTCACAGATGCCCCAGGCGGGTAGACCTGGTTCTGGAGGAAACACTTGATGTCATAATACCATGGCTTATCATCTTTCGCTTCTTCAACTGCAAACACGTGAGCTGGTCTATCCAGGTGCATCACGGTGATATTGGGAACTTCATTCCAATACTTGACCACAATCGTTGAAGCAAGCGTAGCAAGAGCATCTGCCATCCGATTATCCTCTCGAGGAATATGATGAAAGTCAACTTCAGTAAAGAACGTTGAAATCCTTCTTGCATAATCTTTGTATGGAATAAGACCAGGCTGATTTGTTTCCCATTCACCTTTGATCTGATTGACAACGAGGGCCGAATCACCATAAACATCAAGATGCTTAATCCTCAGATCAATACACTCTTCCAATCCCATAATACAGGCCTCATACTCAGCCATATTATTCGTGTATTTGAAAGTTAGCCTTGCTGTAAAAGGAATATGTGTACCCTGAGGAGTAATGATTACTGCCCCAATACCATTTCCGTACTTATTTACAGCACCATCAAATACCATACTCCATCTGGAACTAGGCTCTGGTCCTTCATCGAATGTAGGCTCATCACAATCTTTCATCTTCAAATACAGAATCTCTTCATCTGGGAAGTCATACTGAACTGACTGATGATCTTCAATCAGCTGATGTGCCAAGTGGTCAGCCAAGATACTACCTTTAATAGCCTTCTGAGCTCGATACTCAATATCATACTCAAATAACAACATCTGCCAACGGGCAATCCTCCCGGTTAAAGCAGGCTTCTCAAAGATATACTTGATTGGATCCATTCTGGATATCAACCAAGTTGTATGATTTATCATATACTGGCGTAAACGCTTAGCGGACCAAGCCAAAGCGCAACATGTCTTCTCAAGCATTGAGTATCGAGACTCACAATCAGTGAACTTCTTACTCAGGTAGTAAATAGCATACTCTTTCTTTCCTGATTCGTCTTGCTGACCAAGGACACAACCCATCGAGTCTTCAAGAACTGTCAGATACATGATCAAAGGTCTTCCTTCTACAGGCGGAGACAGGATTGGAGGTTCGGACAAATACTTTTTGATACTGTCGAAAGCTTTCTGGCAATCCTCGGTCCAATCATGAGACTGATCTTTCTGGAGGAGCTTGAATATCGGCGCACATGTGGCAGTCATGTGGGATATGAATCTTGAAATATAGTTCAAGCGGCCAAGAAAACCTCGGACTTGCTTCTCAGTTTTGGGCGCAGGCATCTCTTGTATTGCTTTGACCTTTGCAGGATCAACCTCAATACCTCTTTCGCTGACAATAAAGCCCAATAACTTGCCATAACGGACTCCAAATGTACACTTGTTGGGATTCAGACGAAGCTTGAACTTCCTCAAACGCTGAAAAAGCTTCAACAAATGCTCTACATGTTCAACCTCCGTTCGTGACTTAGCAATCATATCGTCAACATAGACCTCAATCTCCTTGTGCATCATATCATGAAACAAGGTAGTCATAGCTCGTTGATACGTGGCTCCGGCGTTCTTCAAACCGAAGGGCATCGCTCGATAACAGAATGTTCCCCAAGGTGTGATGAATGTTGTCTTCTCCATATCCTCGGGTGCCATTTTGATCTGATTATATCCGGAAAATCCATCCATAAATGAGAAGATATTGAATTTAGTTGTATTGTCTACCAACATATCGATGTGTGGTAGAGGGAAATCATCTTTCGGACTAGCTTTATTCAAATCACGGTAATCCACACACATCCGGACTTTTCCGTCCTTCTTAGGCACGGGCACAGTATTGGCCACCCATTGAGGATACGTAGAAGTCACCAAAAACCCCGCATCAATTTGCTTCTGAACTTCCTCTTTGATCTTCACTGCCATATCAGGATGAGTTCTTCTGAGCTTCTGTTTCACAAGCACGCACTCAGGCTTCAAAGGCAGGAAATGTTGCACAATGTCTGTATCTAGACCTGGCATGTCTTCATATGACCAAGCAAAGATATCAGAATATTCTCGTAGCAAGTCGATCAACCCCTTCTTAATAGAGTCTTCAAGGAGTGCCCCAATCTTCACTATTTGAACACAATCTTCAGACCCCAAGTTGACTGTTTCCAGATTCTCAAGATGCGGCTGAATGATCTTCTCTTCATGCTCAAGAAGACGGGTAATCTCATCGGGAATCTCTTCACCATCATTTTCCTCTGTCACGAATACAGGGAATTCAAAATTGGGAGATGGCGTTGGATCATTATGTTCAATGGGTTTAGAAATCAACCTGCATAATGATTTTGGATATAAAAAGCTTTTAGAAATCAAACAAACAAATCATTATGCAGATGAAAAGATTGGTTTTATTCTTGTTTTAGGGTTTTTTGTGATCACTAATTTCATGCAAAAAGCAAAAAGTGAAAATAATTGGAGAAACAAACATTTAACATGAATTTATTGAATGAAAATATCATTGTATTAAATGTTGCCAACAATGTCATCACTTCTCCTTTTGGCATGGGAGAAGGGTTTTTAAACAAAGTGATTATTACTTTGACTTATGGATAACTGTAGGAACATCCACAACAACCCAATTGCGGCAGATCCCACCAGGGATGACAAAATTGTCAGAATCCTCTGCATCCTCTTCCAAGACAGCATCAGCTTCCTCACTCTGACTAGTGTGGATAAAACCTCCACTCTTGAACAGCCCTTTCTCATTGAAGACCCCAGAAGAAAAGCCAATGCCAGCCCGGGACTTGTTGTCTTCAAGCTCAATCATTTTTCCTAGACCAGCAACTGCACCACATTTAATGGCCAGTTTCGCATCTCTATAGGAAGCAAATGAAGGAGTTCTGTTCTCAACAGGCTCAACTATAGATAAAGCTTGGAAAGGAGTTCCAACTTCATCCTCAGCATCTATGTATGAGAAGGAAGACAAGTGGCTAACCAGGAGAGCCTTTTCTCCCCCTACCACAACCAGTTTCTTGTTCTTCACAAATTTCAGCTTCTGGTGTAGGGTGGATGTCACGGTGCCAGCCTCGTGAATCCATGGTCTGCCTAAGAGACAGCTATACGATGGATGGATATCCATAACCTGGAAGGTAATCTGGAAATCACTTGGTCCAATCTTGATTGGGAGATCAACTTCCCCAATCACGGTCTTACGCGACCCATCAAAAGCTTTCACAACAACTCCACTCTGCCTCATGGGAGGCCCTTGAAACGACAATCTTGCGAGAGTGGATTTTGGCAATACATTTAGGGATGACCCAGTGTCCACCAGCACATTGGACATGGCGTCGTCTTTGCAATTCATAGAAATGTGTAATGCCAAGTTGTGGTCTCTTCCCTCCTCAGGGAGATCAGAGTCACAAAAACTCAAAGTGTTACAAGCAGTAATGTTTGCAACAATGCTATCGAACTGTTCTATTGTGACATCGTGATCAACATATGCCACGTCCAAGACTTTCTGCAGAGCCTCTCTATGCGGTTCTGAATTCAGAAGCAACGATAGCACGGAAATCTTGGATGGTGTTTGTAGAAGCTGATCTACAACACTGTACTCACTCTTCTTGATGAGCCTTAGCATCTCATCACAGTCTTCTTTCAAATTTCCACTAGGGCCAACAGAAGCAGAAGTCTTTTGTACAGAGGAGGGTTTAACAACAGGTGCCGAGTTCGGAGAATTCACCGTATTCTCAATCGGACGCTCAACAGAGTCAACAACAGCCTGGGGCTTCGGGGGTGCAGAAAACACACGACCGCTACGGGTCAACCCACTGACATCAGCAATACTTACAACAGAGGAGGACGGCAGAGTCACCTCTTTCCCATCTTCCACAGCAACAACATTGTATCGGAATGGAATTGCCTTGTCAGAAGAATAAGGCACAGGACCGACAGGTTTGATAATCAGTGCAGGAGAAACCTTCTGCTTGCTACCATCATATCTAATGACAACAGGCTCGGGTATCTGAAATACCGGAGAAATCACATTGACTTCAGGTTCATCTCCATCAACATTCCTGTTCTGAAGGATCTCAATGACTCCTTCATCCAGCAATTCCTGAAGGTCTTTGCGCACTTGGCGACAACCCAAACGGTTAACAGAGCAGATTCGGCATTTATCATGATCGTGCTCCAGATGACTGTACTCACACAGCAGTCGATGCAACTCGACCAATGATTGTCGAATATGGCTGACATATTTGACTTTGTACTTGCCAGGGCAGCCCTGGACCATGTTGACAGATTTCCCATGCTCGGGCAATGGGTTCTTCTTAACATTAGGACCTGCGTCCTCAAAGCTCAAAATGCCGCACCTCATAAGGTCTTGAACCTTAGTCTTCAACTGAAAGCAGTTCTCCACATCATGGCCGGGAGCACCAAAATGATAGACACAATGCAAATCAGGCTTATACCACCACTGAGGGTTAACAAGTATAGCTGGCGGGTCTCTCGGAGTAATTAACTTCCTCTCTATCAAAGAGGGATACAGTTTTGCGTATGTCATCGGAATCGGATCGAAAGTGATCTTCTTCCTCTCATAACTCGTGCTGGCTTGATTACTATTGCGAGGCTGGTAGGCCTGCTGTTGAGGACGATGCTACTGCTGATATTGCTGAGATGGTTGTGGATTATTGTTGTGCTGATGATACTGTTGGTTGTCTCTGAAGACAGGTGCTATATGAGCCACCTGGTGCTGGTTACCGGCTGGACGCACGGTCTTCCTCCTCACAGAGGGTCTTCTGGGTTTCACATGGGAGGTCACAGTATGTGCCTCTCCATCTTTCTTCTTCGCAAACGCCCCATATCGTTTGGTAGAAGAGCCTTCATCTTTGGTTAGCCGTCCTTCTCTAACCCCTTCCTCTAGATGCATCCCCATGTTCACCATCTCAGTGAAGTCAGAAGGAGCGCTAGCAATCATCCGCTCGTAATAGAATGAGCTCAAGGTTTTCAAAAAGATCTTGGTCATTTCCTTCTCTTCCAGCGGAGGCACAATCTGAGATGCCAACTCTCGCCACCTCTGGGCGTACTCTTTGAACGTTTCCTTGTCCTTCTGGGACATGGCCCGCAACTGATCCCGATCGAGAGCCATATCCCCGTTATACTTGTACTGGTTGACAAAGGCTTCGCCAAGATCATTGAAGGAACGGATGTTCGCACTGTCCAGACTCATATACCAACGCAGTGCAGCACCGGACAAACTGTCCTAGAAATAATGGATGAGCAGTTGATCATTATCTGTTTGAGTTGACATCTTCCTGGCATATATGACCAGATGGCTGAGAGGGCAAGTGTTCCCTTTATATTTTTCAAAGTCAGAGACCTTGAATTTCACAGGAATTTTCACACCGGGAACCAAACACAGCTCGGCAGCAGATTTGCCGAAGAGATCCTTTCCTCGAAGATTTTTCAATTCCTTGCGCAGCTCAAGAAATTGATCATTCATAGCATCCATCTTCTCATGAACATATGGGCCCTCAGACGGCTCAGAATGATAAATGGTGTCGTCTACCCTAGGAACGGTATGCACGACAGGAGGAGGAACAGCGAGAACCGGGCTAGATGCCGGCATAGAAGCAAAGGTCGGAGCAGGAATCTCGGGCATAAAGTTGGGAGGCATCCCCCACGGAAACCCGGTTGGCATGGCTGTTGCAAAATGTGCACTGGCAGCAGGCACAGTTGAGGAAACAATCTCAGAGATGACTGTCCTCTGGGGAGGAGTTGAAGGTGTTGGAGACGACTGGCTCTGGGCAGCCAAGAACGATTCCATCAACGCACTCAGTCTGGCGACTTCCTCCTTGAGTTCACGGTTCTCTTGCTCTAGATGATCCATCAATCTGGAAGAGTTGGCTCTGATGTAGTACCGGTGAGTCAGCTTGTCTTCAAAATAAATGAAGAGCACAGAGTTAGGCCACGGGACCAGAACAACACCTACTTATGCATATGATGCATGCAATGCTCGTGCACATGATTTGTTTTTATTTCAAAGGAACTTTAGGATTTTATTTGCAAATTTTGGAAATATTAAGCATTTTATCGCATATGGAAATATCTCATTCAATATATCTGAAAAAGAAGTACAGCATTGTCAATCATTACAAGAGAAAAGGAAAATAATCATCCTATGGATCCCTAGAAGCTCGGGACACAGGAAGATAAGCTGCACGAAGCCTCTTCACCTCTCTCTCATAGGCTGCTTCTATATCCGCCTTCTCTTTGGCGAGCCAGTCATACCTCCTTTTCCAGAACTTGGAAGACTGAGGAAGTAGAGAAGTCCATGCATCATCAGGATCATCAATGACCTGATGCTCGAGGAACTCGATCATAGCATCTTTCTCCTTAATCTGTTGAAGCAACTCTTCCCTTTCATGGATCCAGGCACGTGATAGGTCTTCGTCTCTCAACTCCTCTACTCCTTGGTTAGGGAGGGTTGAAGGCCCAGCCACAACCAAAGGTGTAGGTCTCGAATAATCATAAGGCATGAGATACTCAGATGCTCTCTTCCTTACCCAAGCAGTATACGGCTCCAATGCAATGCAATTCTTAGGACCTAACTCCTTCCTGCCTTTCTTATGAATCTTGCGCCAAGCGTGAACCATTCTGCCCTTCAAACCTTGGGGATCTTTACCCTCCTGAAAGAACATACCTTCTAACAGAATGTTATTAGGTTTATCCTTTAGGGGGAACCCAAGCTGACGACGTGCCAACACAGGGTTGTAGCTAATCCCACCACATGTACCAAGAAGAGGCACATTGGAGAATTCACCACAAGAGTCGATAATCTGCACACCATCATATACACGGTTATACCAAGAGATATCATCATTAGTGGGAGACATGAGTCTCGTGGACCATCATAGACATCCCTTGTTTTCCTTGAAGGCGAGCGTCTGAGGTAAGTGAGAAATAAACCACTTATACAACAGAGGCAAACAACACACAATAGCGCCACCACCCTTTGCATTCCTCAGATGCAAAGAGAAATAGGTATCACCCAACATAGTCGGAACGGGATTAAGAGCAGAGAAGATCCTAATAGCGTTCACATCCATAAACTGGTCGATGTTGGGGAACAATACCAATCCATAGATAAGAAGTACAAATATGGCTTCAAAGGCATCCTCACTCATGGCCTTCCCATACATAGTAGCTTGAGTAATGAGGAACTCAGAAGGGAGACCTTGAATTCCACCTTTGGTAGTCATATGAGCACGAATTAGAGATTCATCTATGTGCAACAGGTTAGCTATCTCTTGAGAAGTAGGAATACTCTCTAAGCCACTGAACGGCACCTGATCCAGAATCGGTATACCCACCAGATAAGCATACTCCTCAAGGGTAGGCAACAACTGAAAATCCGGAAAAGAGAAGCAACGGTACAGAGGATCATAGAACTGCACTAACGTACTCATCAACCCTTCATCAACCTGAGTAGTCAGAAGAGGAAGAAGCTTCCCAAAGCGAGCTTTGAAACCCAAGGGATTTAGTACATAGGATGTCAGATTCCTTAACTCTTTCAGATCGGGTTGTCTGAAGCTGTACTTCTTTGTATTCCTTCTTTTTCTTTCCATATCTGAAAATTTTGCAAATAAACCCCTTAAGTTCCTTGAAAATTTTCTTTTTTTATCTGATGATATGGATGCAGATGAATGCATGAATGCATGAATGCAACAATCACATTCAAGGATCAAGCAAAGCACACCAAACAAAGGTCATGGGATGGCTCATATTATCCTTAATATCAATCATCCATTTTGGTGGATTATGGTTTACACCTTATCAACACCCAAGTTCCATTGATATTAAGGATGTATGAACGGATCAACCATGAATCACGGGTTTGTTGCGAGTCACGAGCATGGAGTCTCGGTTAAGAACCACACAAAGGGAGTGTACTAAGGTTTAAACCTGCCGAACATGTTCTACCAGAGGTTCCCATAGTCATAATCCCATCTTTCGGATATTATCGGAGAAACGACTACTCGTATTCCAAAAATATCCTCAAGAGAGACTCTTATGAGTGTAGTATCGCGTAACAATCGTATCAAATCTTACATTTGAATGACCTCCGCACTACGTCCTAAAAATAGGCCAAGATGGGCTTGGTAAACTAAGGTCCTTGGCTTCTAAGGCACATATTGGAAAGAGTAATGTCTAACTACAACTTACTTGTGTGACATTATTGATCCCAACATGACCTCCACCAAGTGAATGGACTCGCAAGTCAACTTGCTAAGGAATAACTCCACACAAGTCGACGAGACTATGCCATTCTCCTATCCTAAGGTGCACTCGAGTTCGGGTACAGAACTCATCTCACAAAGATCACCAAGCAAACAAGCAATTGATATATCAAGCAATTCAATCATTACAAACAATACAGTAATCCCAAATTGCACAAAAATATGTCATAACAATATAAGACAACAAGTGTGAAAAGTTGGCGAAACCCACCAGGGAGTTAATTTATTCCCCAACAGAGTCGCCACTTTTCTGTAGCGGTGTATTCGTTACCATTGGAGATATTAACTAAATCCAAGGTAAATCATACAAAGTCGAGTCGCCACCGCACTTTATTTATCCAAAGGAATGGTTAGAAAGCGAACAAAAACCTAACGAGTTTTACAAACAAAACTAGTAAAAGACAGAGATCTGGGTAAGGGGGTTGGTTATGTCATGGGAAGGTGTTAGGCACCCACAACATCCTAGGTACTCCTAG
Source organism: Lathyrus oleraceus (assembly GCF_024323335.1). Classification (NCBI taxonomy): domain Eukaryota; kingdom Viridiplantae; phylum Streptophyta; class Magnoliopsida; order Fabales; family Fabaceae; genus Lathyrus; species Lathyrus oleraceus. The sequence continues at coordinate 216,036,583 of NC_066585.1, forward strand.
GGATCCCTTTTCACGCTTGTTGCAAAAGTTTATTGTGTATGAAATTATTTTGTGCAAACATGATTGAAGATATGAGAAAAGAATATACAAGTTTATTTACATTTTGTGTTTTGATGGATAAACCCATTGCCTACGTACCTTCTCATGAAAGATAAGGATCAAAACCCCGTAGTTCGGGTAAAAAAATTCAAAACAAGTGAGTGAATTGATTTTAAACAAAAGCCTTAAGGTCTTTCGTTATCAAAGGGAGAAAACTCGACCTAAACCAACAATCCACCATGTGAGGAAGGCTTCGACATACTAGTGAGGGGTTAACCCTATAATAAGTATGGAAGGCTTACAATCCAACCACTAAGGATGCGGTGAGATTTACATCAACCACTGAGATAACTCAAACCTATGGCTAATGCATGAAAGATTTGATTAAGAAAGTGGACATATGGACCACAAAAGCAATTGGAAGTGAGTTGAATTTACCAATTAGAAGTATGTACAAATATGATCAAAGTTGATTGAAAGATTCAATTAAGAATAAGTATTATGAAAAGAAAGTTTGAAAATCAGAGGCATAAGGCCTAGGTTTCTAATGTTGAAAATAAGTGAAAATGTTTGCACAAAAGTTTTTGGTTTAGGGTGAAAGATGGAAAAGGATCAAGGTTAAACATGTGAGAGATGGGGAATAAAGGAATGCAAACACAAGTAGGGTTGCTCTCTTGAGATCATATGGATGATCCAAGTAAGTCCCATCCTTTGGAATAAGGCAACACAAGGTATAAACAATAAGCAAGTCTCATAAGAGAACCACAGAAAGAGGAAACAAAATGCCAATCAACGGACTTACATCCAACTCCTAACAACAAAACAGGAAACAGAATGCCAATAGATGGACTTACATCCAACTCCTCAAAACAAACAGGAAACAGAATGCCAATAGATGGACTTACATCCAACTCCTCAAAACAAACAGGAAACAGAATGCCAATAGATGGACTTACATCCAACTCCTCAAAACCAACAGGAAACAGAATGCCAATAGATGGACTTACTCCCGACTCCTAACAAACAAACATCAAAAGCAAACACATGCAAAGCAATCAAACAAACAATGCATCACACACTATATACAAACAAGAGGCTCAATCAAATAGGTGGGCTTTAGTCAAGAGGGGTCATATCAACCTCGACAAACAAGCCAAACTGTAATGGTAAGCTGTGAGCTCTTAACCACTAACATTGAGAGTTAGGGTGAAGCTGATCAAATATGGAAATGAGGATGAGACCTCATGCTCTTAACCCTGGCCTGGGTGAGCTTATGACAAAGAAAGCGTGGGGATCCAGAATGTGGGATCCTATTCCACTTGACAGACTCTAAACAAGATCTTGGTTACTTGTTCAAGAGCATCAGCACGTAGTGCGAGCATAGTGAACGACTCACTGAATAACAGGGGATTGATTGCTAATCCCTTCTATCTGTCAATTGCCTCTTTACTTAGGAGGACTTATCAAGTAACATGCCTCATTTAGAGGTCTTTGGCACAAATGTAAACAATCACAAACAGAGCCTCATAAGGAGGACTTCAGCCAAAATGCCTGCCAAAAAGGTGACAGGACTTCCAGACTACATGGAGTAAGAGAGTAGCTACCTAAGTGGTGTATCAACCATAATCCAAAGCTCAAGTAAGAGCTAAAAGCAAGCAACTAATGTACCTGTACAAAAGCTAAACAGTTAATATCTCACACAGCCAATCAGAAAACAGTGGAACTTTCCAATATTTACAACTCAATGAACAATGATCAAGCACTCAAGTGAACTCATGAACATCACTTAGAACCTACAAAACAGCAAGAGTTAGTACTCAAAGGCATTTGTATCTCACAAAGTGAAATCACACCAAACATCAATGCTAAATGTCCAAACCTGAAACACAAAGCACAATTAGTTTATGTACAAAACACTAGTACAAAGATTAGGTTCAAAACCAACCCAAATGATCAAAACAGAAGTCAATCTTTTGCACAAAGCAAGTTCAAACATTCAATAAAATGTCCTCAAAAGGACCAGCATCAATTCATAAGGCAAAGGCATCAAATGATCAATGTAAAGCAAAGGCAAGCAAAGGTGCACAAAGTGGATATCCAAATTAGAAAATCCAAATCAAGTCAGAAATGCATCCAAGGATCATGAAATTTTTTATGCAAGTTACTCATGTTATGAACAAACATCATGCAAAAAATAAAATCCAGAAGAGCTCAAATGATAGGTAAACAAGAATGCACAAATGCAAGGCACAAAATGTGACACAAATTGTCACACTACATCTTCATGTGTCCAAAACAGTGATATCATATGATAAAAATTCCAAACTAATTCTCAAAAATCATATCACATGCGAAGATTAAGCACACAAAAATTCAGATCAATTGGATTAAAGATGAGCATTTCACAAAGCATTTATCATGACATATCAATTTGGCATAAGGTTCAATCAAAAATTCACAATTAAAAATCCAGAATCAAACAATTCATGAAATAAATGCTATAAAAAACTAGAGATTAAAACAAGATTATGAAAAAAAATTGGGATCAATTTGAAGCATTTTTCAATTTTTAATGATTTTTTAAAGTTGAACAAATAAAATGAAATAAACATGGAAAATAGGAGGGAAAATGAAATTCAAATTAATTCAGAAAAACAAATGCACCACCGCTGGATCGAACACGCGCGCTCAGGATCACACATGTGAAACGCTGCGTTTCACTTAATGACAAGGCACGCTCAGTCAGCAGGTCAGCCATTCGCGTGGCACAGTCAAACGCATCAGGACCAATCATACAGCCAGGCAAACGCAAACGTGGAAGCCACATCACATAAATCCTAGGAACACGCAGGCACGCCGGAGCTAAGCTCCAATCATCTTCCCCTGCTAGCTCCGCCAGGGATGCAACAATTTTTTTTTTGAAGAATTCATCGAGCCATACACCAATCGAAAACTCTTCTCACGTAGATCAAAAATATGCATTCAAAACGTCCTAAAACCTCATGGATTTTCCAGATCGAGCAAGAACTTTTTCTAGATCCAAACTTTAAATCAACATAACATGCACAATACTTGATCATTTTTAATTCTGAACATATCTACATGATCCAGGCAAGGAGATCTACATTTCCATGGTCTTAAAATGGCAAAAGGAGAGGACGAAAATTTCACTTACTTGAAATGGCAGTGGTTGAAATCGTGTCCTCAGGTGCTCTAGAGCTCCAGTTCTTCTCCAATAACCTTGCCTTGAAGCTTTAGTCCAAAATGAATGATTGAATCCTCTTAGATCTTGCTCAAATTCAAACTTCCATCTCCATGTTCATGCACTTGAATAGCTCGAATTTGGACTGAATTCCACAAAGTAATGGCTGAATCTTGATCAATGAAGGATGATGATCAAGATTATGCAAAGAAATTTGGTGTTTGTGTGGAGAATTGAGAGATTCAAAGAGAGAGAAAAATTGGAGGGAATGTGAAATTTGAGATCTGAATTTGTTTTTTCTTGCAAAACAGTTAGGGTTTGGCTTATATACCACTCACTAATCACACTGAAATCAGGGTTAGGCTTTGGTTAATTGAGATTAGAGAGATATGAGGTGAATTGCAAAATTGCCAAATGCACCTAGCATGGCCATGTAGCACGTGAACAGTACCATGCAAGCTGGGATTTCACTTAAAAACATCCAATAATCAACATGGAATTGGTATTTGGCTTGCATGATCAACCAAATTTGAATTATAAAATTTCCCTCCATTTTGCACATGTGTGAACAAGTGATCATATAAGCTTCTTTCGTGCAAGGCAAAGGTTGATTTGGAATCTCTTGGTCTTGACAAGCATTTTGCAAAAAGAGTGGACCAATTTGGAGTTTTGAATCAAAAGTTATGCCACTTTGAACTTCCATGCATACTTTGTGATCATTTGGCCATAACTTCTCAACCAATTATCATATGGACATGATATAGGACTTTTTGAAACGAGGAGAGAAAGATATTCAACTTTCATGTTCACCAAAAATCCATTTGAAGCTTCTTTGATGTTGAAAAGTCAAGTTGAATATGGACTAAAAACTTGCCATTTTTGGAAACTTGAAATTACAGGTCACTTTCCATTTTTGGAAACTTTTGCAATGACTTCAAAATCTTCAAGATAGATGTTTGACATGATGAATAGGACTTGTTTGAACATGATTGGGATGCTTCAAATCATTTCCCCCACCTCAAAGCCCTCAGTTGACTGCACAGTTGATTGCTTGGTCCTCAGATGACCTTGACATGCTTTGATGAACTTGAGCCTTTACCACTTGGGGATATTGCTTCAAAATGAACCCTAGCTCATATAAGCTCCATATAATATCATGTGGTCCTCATCTCAAGAAAATACCTCAATTCAATGCACAAAGGAATTCCTTGACCTGATGATTGCTTCAGCTGCAAAACAAATGTTAGTGACATATTTTTGTGCTTTTGGTTAATGATAAAACAAGAAAAGCAATGATATACAATGCAAGCATGCCTGGTGATCTCAAACCACTCACAGGAGATCTCTCCCCAAAGGGAAAGGAAGCCAAGATGCTCAAATGATCCTTGAGGCTATGCAATGCAATGCTTATGATGCCATGAGGGATCTTAGGGACAAAATTGGGGTCTTACACACGGAAGGTCTAAAAGTGGGGAAGCTCTGCTCTAGAGTTATCATGCAATATGGACCTATGTGTTAGGATTTATAAAGGGGAACATTTACCTAATGTTAGCATGCAAAGAATAAGGGAATTCTACCTATGTTATCATACAAAGGGTTCTACCTAATGGGTGCTACCTAAACGGAACAAGAGTCGACAGATGGAGCGCGGAGAGGAGTTACAAATAAGGGTAGATGGTGATGCCGGAGGCAATCAACTTACAGGTAGATGGCGATGCCTGAGGCAATCGACTTACAAAAGGATGGATGAATGCGTGCTGGTTCTGTTAAGTTTTTGAAAATGATTACTCGATGTTGGATCGAGCTTTTGATCTTATTTTGAAATGGTTATCGGATGTTCGTTTTAATTCTTGTATTAACAGGTGACTAAAGAAATAAAGAAATAAATATTATACACTTTATGGGAGAGGGGTACATTTGTTATGAATGGGGATTGTTCATGGCAAACAAACAATAAGAATATATGCCTCATACATCATACAAGTAGGCAACAATTATCAATCAGATCGGATAAATAAATAATATATAATCAAACCAAATAATCAAATAATGGAGCATTTAAACAATGCATGGGAGTATGAACATGTTAAATAATCAAGCAATAGAAAGCATGAATGAGAGAAACAAGTATAAAAGATAACAGATGAATCAAACAGATGAAAATATACACACGAAGGGTCCACTGAATAATTTAATCAGGAAATGAGGTAAGGACCAAATAAAATCAAGGTAAAAGGCCTCTAATACATGTCATATGAGATGAACAAGGGAGGATCAAAGATCTCTTCAATTGCCATAAGCAATCCCTAAGTCAAACATCGATCATAAAGAAGTCAACTGAAAATTCAAGTCAACTTAAAAAATAACAAATAAATAGCAAATTAATCAAGAAAATTATGAAAAATTAAACTAAATAAGGTGGGGTCAGGACATCATCATCCCCCAAAAATATTTTTAAAATAATGAAAATTGGCACGTGAATTAATTAAAACAAAACATAGGTCAAACCAAAAGTCAATTAATGATACTAGGTTAGAAATAAATCAAGAATAAATAGTAAATTAATCAAGAAAATTATGAAAAATTAAAATAAATAAGGTGGGGTCAGGACATCATCATCCCCAAAAAGATTTTTAAAAAAACGAAAATTGGTACATAAATTAATTAAAATAAAACAGAGGTCAAATCAAAAGTCAATTAATGAGACTAGGTTAGAAATAAATCAAGAATAAATAGTAAATTAATCAATAAAATTATGAAAAATTAAACTAAATAAGGTGGGGTCAGGACATCATCATCCCCCAAAAAGATTTTAAAAATAACGAAAATTGGTACACAAATTAATTAAAATAAAACAGAGGTCAAACCAAAAGTCAATTAATGAGACTAGGTTAGAAATAAATCAAGAATAAATAGTAAATTAATCAAGAAAATTATGAAAAATTAAACTAAATAAGGTGGGGTCATGAAATCATCATCCCCCAAAAATATTTTAAAAATATTGAAAATTGGTACGTGAATTTATTAAAATAAAACAGAAGTCAAATTTAAAGTCCACCAACCAAACTAGGTCAAAAATAAATCCAAAATAAATTGAAAATGTGAAATAAAATTCCAAGAAAAGGTCAGGTTAACCATGAGACAATGGTCAACCTCCATCCCAAAAATCAAATGCTAACAATAATTTTAAGTCATAAAAATTAAATCAATAAAAAAAGTGTGTTAAAATGGACCAGTTAGAATAAATAATTAAAATAAAATATTAATATTAAAAAAATACGAAAATAAAAATTATATAAAATTAAATAAAATGTTAAGAAACATGAAAAATATTTTTGGATAATTTTATGGACGAAGAAAATATTTTAAATAAGAAAAAGAAATATGAAAATGGAAGGATTAATGATGATGAACATGGTAAGCAAGCGCAAATATATCAAAACATGGTCATGGAAGAGATGATTACCTAATGGAAAATAGAAGTGGAATGGAATCTGATATGTGATGAAGCTTTGCCTCCTTGCCACGAAATTCCAATACTCCTTTAGGGTTAGGGTTTCAGCTTCTTAAATAGAGTGGATTAGGTGTTCTCATGGGCTTTTTAATAAGTGATTTATCCATAAGAATAAAAGTGTGAAGTGAGTTGTAAAATGTTGTTATTTTGGGCCAAACTTAAGTGAATGGATGTCCAATACATAGACAAAAGAGGTAAAAAAAACGTGACTGGTTTGTGCAGCATGCTTAGAAAATCTGATTGGGCCAGCCAGACCCAAAATCTGCCTAGAAAATCAAGTCATGGTGCCCACTTTAAATGAATGTATCTCTCAAACCATGGATCCAAATGAGATTATTCCAAAAGGATGTGAAAGAGGACATGGTAAGGTACAATTGTTGTGAAGAAAGTATTTTCAAATAATGCCTTGAAGTGCAAGAAAACTGGCCAAGAAGTCTTGACAAGTTTTGAAGATTTTGGAGTTAGAATTTTTCTAAGTGTCCTAAAAAAATGTCTCACTTTGACTAAGCATAACTTTCTCAATTCTAATCCAAATGGAGCAAACTTTATATATCTATAAATATTGGAACAAGGGGAACAACTTTCGTGTTGGAGAAATTTTCAAATGGAGCTTTTATCTTGATGCAAAATGGGCTTAAAGTGAGTGCAACGATCATGAAAACTTGCCCTAAATGGAAAGTCAACCATTTCCAAATTAAGTAAATTTTTTAATTCCTGATTAAATGATGAATCTATGATCCATCCTTGATCAAATTTCACATGTAGGATCCCCTAGGCATGGATTTTGAGATTCCACTCTCAAAATGTCAGGAGTTGACTTTTCTGGCCCCACAGTTGACTTTTCCCAAACTGTGTGATTCCTGATTCCATTGATCAATTGAAGCACTTCTAGCTCAAATAAAGAGATGATTTTTTGTATATAGACCCTTGTGGACATATGGAGGGCCATGGAAAAAGATTTTCACCCAAAGAATCAGAAATAAACTGATTTTATACCAAACCCTAGTTTTAGGGCAAAATGATCAGGAACTGATTGCACTGATTGCCAATGGATCTTTCTGTGAGATAATTGTGAATCTTCCTAGGCCAAGATGCCTCTCTAATCATGATATGGATGAGCTCCTCTACTTCCAACCAAACATTTCCTGTTGCAGGTAGCCATGAAACCCTAATTTCTGATTAAATCCAGATGAACACTCTGATAGCTTTGAATCCTTCACTGATGAACTGAGGACCATAATAAGATACTTGGACCCCCCCTGAGACCCTTGGGACTTGCACACTTAGAAAATGAAGTCCAATTCTCAATCTTGCTTTGTGTGGGCTCCTTCTGTTAAGGAGTGATCGATCAAAACCTGATCTCCAAGTCAATAATGCAGTATGCAATGAGTATGACCTAATATGATGCTAATGAAGTGTAAAACATAATCCCATGCTTCCAGGAAAACTGAAGGGTAAATTTTGGGGTATTACACTAAGCCCCGTTACAACCCGAAAGACCTATAAAAGTGTGTGAATTTGGTTTGTGTAGTGAACGTAGAATCTATTCAAAAATTAAGAGTTGATATTGCATACCTTGATATCATGAGTGCTAAATACTTTAACCCCGAGAGATTTGGTGAGTGGTGTGAAGAAGTTTGCAGGTGAAGGAACACTCTGATATGATAATGCAGTGGATAGTTCGAATGGGTGAACCAGAAGCTTAATCGGGAAGGAGGAAGATAAGTTGCGAATAACATCAGCTGTATTGTGGAAAGAAGAAAATCCATGGTTGACCTCTGTGTTGTCTCTTACATCACTTGAGGACAAGCAATGAGATAAGTTTGGGGTTGTGATCGGTCACCATTTGCACTTAGTTTTCATCATCCATCCAGCATGAATCTTCAAGAATCGTTAACACTTTTTTCTTTCTTTTAGTTGATTTCTTAAGTTTATCGCATTTTATAAATTTCTGCTTGTTTTATGTTGTATTAGTGGTTCATCTCTTTTTGTCGCATTTTATGCTTTTCCATGGTAGTGCTATTTTGTTTCCAGGTCTAACAATAAGCCCGAAAGATGCTTACCAGAAGAATGGAAGTCAAGGACATCCTGCAAAGCGAGATAAGGCAAAGACACAGGGCTGACACGACCCGTGTCAGCATGTGCAGAGTGGAGATTGTGGAAGCCAGAAAACAGGAGGCTGACACGGGTGCCCGTGTCAGCTGACACGGCCCGTGTCAGCAAGAGTTGAAGGATTTGAGTTGACAGAGAGCCAACACGGGCGCCCGTGTCATCTGACACGGCCCGTGTTGGCCAATTCGCCCAATTTGCTGATTTTTATTGTTGTGGTCTCTTTGTAAGTCCGGAGGGCAGTTTTGGTATTTCACGATGTTTTTAGATGATTAGGAACTATTTAGTCTGCATTTTGGTAAAGAGAAAGGGACTTTTTGGATCGTACAAGGAATAGACAGAAAGGATAAGAGAGCTTTCAAGGTGTTTGGAGAAGAAGAGATTTTCAAGATCGGAAGAGATTGAAGATCAACCTTCATCACCAATAAATTGTAATGTCTCTATTTTGTAATTTACTGTCTTTGAATACTATGAGAAACTAAACCCCCCAATGCTAGGGGGTGTCCCTGAATTGCTATTGTATGAACACTTTTTCTATGTTTTTATGATCATCGACGTTTTCTTAATTCAAATGATTATACAACGTTCTTAATGCTTAATTTTATCGGACAAATGGAATTTTGATCTATGGTTAAGGTCTAGGTCGGACAAACCACCTTATCGTTTATTGTATAATAATACTTCGGTTTAATCACTTAGGAATAAGTATCAAACCGTAGTAGCCGTTAATTCTTGATCAATTGCATATTTCGTAACGTCATTTTGAATAGCTAAGGAATTAGGATTGAAATTGACTGTTAATGGTTTTCGGCTAAGGAATTAGAGAAAACAATTCTTGAGAATCGGTTTTGAATAATTACAACGTAGATGTTATATGATATGGAAGTAGTGTAGTACAAAGCAATTCACACATCTTGCCTTATCATGCTTTCTCATATCGTTTAACAGCTTTTTATACGCTTTATATAATTTATTCTCGTTCTTATCATTTTGAAAACAATCAACAAACCCCCTATGATCTTTTGTTCAATGGAATTGTTGTAAAGATTTGTACTTATTACGCAGTCCTCGAGATCGATACTCGGGAGAATTCCCATTTTATTACTACATTGGTGTAAATAGTACACTTGCTATTTTATCGATCAGTAAGTAATTGAGTTTTATAGGCCTACAGGGAGACGTTTCAAATCAACATTAAATGGTAGACAAGTTAATGGGACACGTGTATCCCTTAGACAGTGTAGTGAAAATGGGAAGTAATGTTATATCCATGATTTCCTAGAAGGTAGGAAACGTGATGAGTGAAAAAGATTCCGTTGTGGGCTGAAAAAACGTGGGTAGGAAAAACAATGATGACGCTGACCTCACCAGACAAATGGAGAAACTAAACAAGTTTTACCAATATTGAGACACGTGGTAGTATCAGCCATTGAGGCGTCAAAGTAAGGTCTCAAAAAATGTCTTTCTCTCTCGTGTGTCGAAAATGACATTTTGGGGGGGGGGGGGGGCAATCTGTTAGCTCAAATTTTCGACGCCTACTTCAAATTACCAAAATTGGAAAAGCATGTACATCTGGTTTCGACTAAGAGGTGATTCGACCAGCTGAGGGTAGACTGGCTTAGCTGATTGGATAAAGATCAAACTTATAGCTGAAGTTTCGGAGCAGTTCCTTAAGGAGCAGTTAGAAAACGGTTTCAATCAAAGATTTAAAATTTAAATAAAGGAGGGAAGATTACCTTCGTTAGAAACCGCGAGGATACACGTGGAAGCAGAGTGAGCGAACATACGCATGCAGGACGCCACGTGTATCGACGTGATTGAAGAACCATCAGAGCGGTTATTTCGATCCAGTATAAATATAGGGTCTTAGAGTTAGAAAAGTGTGTGTCAAATTGTGTACAAAAAACCTGCAAATTTACTAAGTATTCGTGTGAAGAAGAACTGTAAAACGCAGAATGTACGTTGTCTACACCATTGTTTAATCATTTCAAAGCATTATAAAATTATCTTTACTTTCTCTTCAGAAACATCTTTCCTTGTTCTTTACTCTCAAACACTTTATTTCTTACTTCGTCATTTACAAGTTTAAAGATCCTTAGTTCCTTTCCTTACTTTGAACTTTTACCTTAAGATTTCAGCACTTACCAACCTTTTTGATTATTTTCAACCCTTCGACAATTCTCGTCGTTTACTTCTTCTTTAATAGTTCTAAATGCTGATTTAAGATTGTTCTTTTGTTCAAGTCACTCTTTTGTCTTTAGTTTTTATTTAACGCTTTGATTTGACGTTTAGTTCGATCATTTATTAACGTTACGTTTACGAGAAATTTAGCACATATCCTAGGATCAATCTGATCGATCCTGTGAGTGACCAAATTTAGAAATTTGGAAGATCAGCGGTTGTTTACCATTTTTCAAGATAAACAAGTAGCTACAATAAAAATGGGTTGAATCATTTAGTAAACCCTCCGCCTAGTATAAAAGAAAGGAGGACGACAACACAACCATTACTTAATACGCTTTATGCTACGATTTTCTCAATGCAACGTAGTACACTCTTCTATGCCCCCGCATCACAACTCCTTTTCGCTCTTGCTTCATTAACATTCATCCTTTCAAAATATTTAGTCAAGCTTCAATAATAACTTAGAAGCCACAAAAATTTATTTTGTCGAAAAATCCACAAAAATTTATTTTGTCGAAAAATCCCCCATCATGTCAATAATGAGATAGTTAAGTACAATAAAACGGGCTGATTCATTTGGTTAAACCATTAAAACCAATAACCATAAAAAAAAAAGTTATAAATAAAAAATTCCTTAGTATTGAAGTCATCTCACCTCACCACACTATTTACCATCTCCACTCTCATCCCTAATAAAATAACTCACCGACCTAACCCAACCTCTGTCCTAAATCTTGTTTCTTCGAAATTACACCCACACCAGGTTCTTTCTTTCTCTCTCCCATAGTTAAATAATCACGCGTTTCTTGTACGGTAATGTTCTTCGGGATTTGATCATTCACTTGCTTCTTCTTACAGGATAAAACCTCAATCACGGATTCATATGCGTCTCGACCATCATCGTATTTGATTCTCCATTAATTATTGCTACTTCCTTATTTATTATACATAAGGTTTGGTTTCAGATTTTGGGTTTTCAGTTCTCTGCTTTTTACAAGAAAAAATATGATTTTGTTGTTGTTGTTGCTCCGATTGGTTCTTGATTAGATGAGTGTAAATTGGTCTTTTCTGTTTAAATTCATCTGCTCTAAATTTTTACCTTGCTAGACCTAGTTTTGTGGAACTTGAATTTTTTTTTACCAGATACTTGTTTTGATTGCTTTGTTGTAAAGATAACTGTTAGATGTTGCATAAAGTATGTTTCTTTTGATTTGGGCTGTTAATCTTGGACTTGATGTGATTTTGGACTCTTGATTCAATATATGGGTGAGTATTGGGAATTTCTTTTGGAGTTCTGTCATATTTCAATCATAAAGGGTACATCAATAAGCGATGAACATATGTGAATTGATGTTTGAAATTCATTGTGTGTGTTGATAGCTTGCATCAGCTCTGATTATTGATCTAGTGGTTCTAATTATAATTTGGTAGCTTGTGTTAATGCTTGATAGCTTTTTTTTAACATTCTTAACCTTTGTGTGATTGGTAGAAAAAAGACATATCTTATATAGTTATGCAGGTCTTGTTTTTAATATTTATGGTGTAATTGTTAAGTCTGTTTTGGGTCTTGTATTTCCTTCTCGCTTTGTTGTAAAACATGTTTCTGAGATTTTGTTTTGTTTAATGATGTCTCACTCATTGTGTGCAGGAAGTTCTGGTTTTCTAGTACACTGATGGCTAACTCAAGTAGCAGATTTACACCGACGATGTCCGAAGACTCCTCGGAGCAGAAGGGACAAAATATTACTGAATCGAATGCAAGCATAATTCAGTGTCCTTTAAGCCAGCAACACCGTAGCTCTTTAGATGGCCCAGTTTCTATCCTTTGGGATATTGAAAATTGTCCTGTTCCGAGTGATGTACGCCCAGAAGATGTAGCTGGTAATATAAGAATGGCTCTGCAAGTGCACCCGGTAATTAAAGGAGTTGTTATGATGTTTTCTGCTTACGGGGATTTCAACGCTTTCCCCAGGCGACTAAGAGAGGGCTGTCAGAGAACTGGTGTTAAACTCATTGATGTTCCCAATGGGAGAAAAGATGCTGCTGACAAAGCGATTTTGGTTGACATGTTCTTATTTGCTCTTGACAATCCTCCACCGTCCTCTATCATGCTAATCTCTGGAGATGTTGATTTTGCTCCAGCGCTCCATATTCTTGGTCAACGGGGATACACTGTCATTCTTGTCATCCCTGCTGGGGTTGGTGTTTCATCTGCCTTATGCAATGCTGGTAAATTTGTCTGGGACTGGCCTGTTGTAGCTCGTGGAGAAGGTTTTGTCCCTCCCTCAAAGTTATTGGTGCAACCTCGTGGAAGTTCAGTTGAGCTTGCTGGATATTTGATGGGATGTCATATCAATGATAGTGCGGATGGACAAAATGAAGAGGAAGCGATAGTTTATAGAGGGATGTCACAGAGCTATTACAACTCAAGAGAGTTTTCTCTGGTATCACAATCTCTATCTGAATATAACCCACCACACATGTCTTACTTGCCAACATCTACGAGATCATATAGCCTTCCATCTGGATTGAATGATGTTGCTGGAGGACCTATGCCTTCTAGCGACAATACTGAATGCCAGGTATGGGTACAGCCTGGAGATTTAAATGGTCTCAAGGGTCAGTTAATAAGGTTGCTCGAACTATCTGGCGGAAGCCTGCCCCTGGTCCGAGTGCCAGCAGAGTACCAGAAACTTTACAGTAAGCCACTTTTTATATCTGAATATGGAGCATTTAAGTTGATCGATCTTTTCAAAAAAATGGACGATGCCATTTCTGTGGAAGGGAAAGGGGCTCGCAGATTTGTGTCTCTCAGAAACAAGAAGGGAGGCACAAGCGCTCCTCCGCTGTCTCTTGCAAAAAGAGATAAAAAGGGAAAAGGGACACTGGAAGAGACTACTACAAATGCTGTCATCGGCGGCTGCTCTTCAGATGAATTGTCAGATGAAGAAAGAGTAGTCGTAGAAGAACACGATGGAAGAAATTTTACAGGAAAGCGTAATAAGGGGAGAGCAGCCAGATGCCAAATTGATGGGCGTGTTCTTGAGCACTTTAAGTGCGAACTGCAGGAAATTCTTGTCAGCTACTCCTGTCGGATACTTCTAAGTTGTTTCGAAGCTGTGTACAAGCAACGATACAAGAAACAGTTGGAATATCAGCAATTTGGCGTGGACAAGTTGGAGGATTTGTTGGAGAAAGTGAGTGATGTGGTAGTATTGCACGAGGAACCAGTAAGCAAGAGGAAATTCCTGTCTGCAGTTGGTGGTTAGAAAACTTCAGCAAGAGACTGATTGCTATTTGTTTTATAATAACATACATCTTTTCAGTTAATTTATTTCTTATGTATTTTGTAAACATGATCTGCTGGGCGTATGTGTTTTTTTATAGTCACTGGCCTGCATGTATTTGAACCTTGTAAAATTTATGTGCGAATGTGTAAAAGTAGTAGGCATTTTCACTTTTATTCTAAATCCAATATGGATACTGATATACAATTTTTACATGCATCTTGGCTTAATAAGATATTAATTTATAGTTTAACATCATTTTATTTATGGTGTTGCACTTGAGAAGTTTAGTTGGAGCTGATTGATTTTGACCTTCACTGTGATTGTTGTAAAAACTTGCTGATACATTTTTATTCAAGGGAAATATACATGTCATTTTGTGTTTGTAAGTACCCAATATCATCTCTAATTTGATCATACAAAAAAGTTGTATTTGTCATTAGTCATAAATCCGAAGCATGTATTTTTTGAGAAAATATTTTTTTTATAAATAGAAGTCTTATATAGTAAGCAAAAAGAATCATTAAGGAGGGGGCTCAAATATAGAGCAAAATTTTTAAAGAAGGCATTTTTAATTCAGAATTATGTTTATAATGTATCATGTGAATTTTTATAAATGCTCTCTGATTTCTTAGATAAATTTTCGAACGTACTTTAGCACAACATTCAATAAAGATCATTATGTTATACATCTTTTTTCTTTTTTTACTTTATTCTGAGATGTATCTTCGGAATGATTTTGTAGATACATTTTTGGAGAGACACACCAGTACCAGAATCAATAGAAAATTAATTTTTCAAAATGAAATTGACATTCATAACATGAAATAAATATTACAATGATGATTTCAACATAAACTACAATATTACATTTCAATATCCCGATGGACGCTTGCATATCTTCGATCGATCTTTGTAGTGTCGCTTCCAACTCGAGCAGGACTTTTGTTTCGAAATGGAAATACGTATTCCACATAGCTCTAACACTGGCTTGCGTCTTGAGTTCAAATTTGTTGAACTCAATCTTCCCTCTGTTGTTAATAGACGGTGAACGGTACTCGAGCTTCACAATCCTTCGTTTGTCTCCATAAGGTAGGAGATGGTGGATTTCGTCTTTGATATCTTCGAGAGAGGTGAAATCAGTGAGCTTAAACGTTCTCCCGGGAGTAGAGCTAGAGAATGAGACATTTGCGACTTACCAATGGATGTATTTGTGACATTTGAGACATTTTCAGTTTGTGTAAAATATAAAATAAAAGCACCTAAATTTATAGAAGGCAAAGATTAATATGGATCACTCATTAACTGGAATATTTATTTCGGAGATATATCTCCGGAACTGCACCCTATTATCTTATTTCGGAGATACATCTCCAGAATTTGTTCTGAATCAGTTTCAAAACATAACACTAAAACAAAATCTATTTTTTCATTGACAAAAACACAATTGTTATCATGGGGAAGATAAAAAATGCATAAAGACAAAATATGAACAAAAGGTGAATATATAACAATGGCTGAAGGGTTTGGTTGAAAATCAACTATGTCAACAATGCATGTGTGATCATGCAGCTGGTTCTTTTATCAGATATTTCTGAAGATGCATCTCCGGAAATATCTGACATGCAAATGTGGTGTAAATTTTAAAATGCCGCCCATAATTTCGGAGATGCATCTCAAGAATATCTATTGAATTGTTAAATAATTAAGGTCTTTCTTAAAATATTCTGGAGATTCATCTTCGAAATAAAAATTACCCAACATATAGGGCACCTCTCAGAATGATCTTACTTGAGTGTGCAAGAGGTGCGTCCGAAGATGCACCACCGAAAACGGGAGGCATTTGTGGAAATTCATGTGGCGTAATAGAAAGATCTAGGGTGCTTTAAGAAATTCTCTATTTTGTAAAAATCCTTCTTTATGCTCATAGAAGAATGGATTCAAGTGAGATCCAGTTAGCTACCAAATAAGCACAAGAGTTCCTTTCTCGATAGATTTGAGATATGAAAAGATGTTTGTGTGCAAAGTAAGAAATAAAACTAAACCATTGTTTGATTTTCCAAGGCAATAAAGAATTCTTGTGAAAAATGTGAGCAACAATGGCTGAATCCGTTTCAATCCGAAATTTGGACCAACCTCTATCCCTTGCAATTTCATGGCCATGATGACCGCTTTGAACTATGTGAGGTAGGAGGGGGGCCATTGCACCTTATTCGTGAAAGCAAGAATAAAATTATTATGGTTGTTACAGAAGATTCTGTTGGTGTAAGCCCTAGAGGCCAATACATTTTGGTACTTGTATCGAATAATAAAAGGCATTCTCTTTATTATGGTTGATTAATAAAGTCCCTGGAGTAGATAGTCCGTTTGATGTATTAAGTGTGACTTAATCATGAGAACGCATTAAACATAAGGACACTATTCTTAAAGTATCCGTAGTCGAGCTTTAGTGTGAAGTGGGATAACATTAAAGCATTAAGACTATTATGTTTGTAGACTGATGATCACATCTCATGGATCATGGATAAAGAGTTATCAAGTCTTAAACATAGGTATGAATATTAGGAGTAATATTTATACCGGATTGACCCGCTATGAGAATACTATATAGAAAGTTATGCAAAGTGTCATAAGTTATTCTCATGGTGATAATAGTGTATACCACTCTTCGACCTGAAACCACTATGGATCCTAGATGTAGAGTCGAGTGCTTTATTGCTGATCCAACGTTGTCCGTAACTGGATAACCATAAAGACAGTTGATGGGTACTCCACAAAGCATGTTGAGGGACATGAGTGTCCTAGATGGAATTTGCCCATCCTGCATAACAGGATAAATGTCTATGGGCCCAATATTGAACTGGACAAGGATGACACGGTCTATACCTTGTGTTCAATATAGACATAAGGGCAAAAGGGTAATTATACACATAAGTATTATCACAGAAGGAATTGTCAGATCACATGACATTTTCGTGTCTTGGGTAGCAGTGATGTGTTGCTAGATACCGCTTGTAACACCCTTCTAAAATACCCCAATAAATAATTAATTCAAAAAAATATAAATCAGAGTAGATATGCAATTTAAGGGTGTCACACTTGACACTTCACACCATTCACCAAAGTAGTTTGTCATGCTCATTTAATAATCAAAATAAAATATTGCACAATTCGCAGCGGATATGCAAACCATGTAACACATTACATGTAAAATTATTCAACAACCAAATGAAAACAAGGTAAAACATCCCGTCCCGATGTTACATATACCAGAGCATGACCCACTAAGGAACTACACTAGACTTCAAGCACTAGCTTCTACTCAATCACTGCTCGTTACCTGAAACATAGTTGTAAGGGTGAGTTCCTCAATCGATATAATAAGCATTATAAAATATCATGTAATGCAAAGTAATTTAACACATTTCATCACCCAAATCAGATCACACATTCAGCAACGGCAACATCAACTCAAAATCATAATCATACTCAACCCAACACAAAACACACGTATAATATTGGAATACATCCATTCATATTATACGCCATACATACATTATGCAATGAGACTCCATGCATGCGGTACCGACTATTCGTGAACACATAGTTCAACCTCACCGATCAAACCCAGATACGGCTACCAAGCTCACTAATCCCACTCATTTGAGACCTAGTGACTCACTCACTAATTCCTCACCATGGGAATTAGCTACCACCATAAAGGCCATGCTATGCACGCTAAATCACCTAGCATGCAAACATCAACAACAATCCACAATGGACATATGCTCACACTCTAAGCCATAAACAACTCACTAATTCCTCACCATGGGAATTAGCTACCACCATAAAGGCCATGCTATGCACGCTAAATCACCTAGCATGCAACATCAACAACAATCCACAATGGACATATGCTCACACTCTAAGCCATAAACAGTCCATCCACAATTGCATACATAATAGATATATTCACAGCATTCTGCATACCATCATACATCATCAGCATATTTATCACAGAATCATATCATGTCATGCCAAATGATAAATCACAGTATTAGCACACTCTACTAATACCTATACTGCTCAAAACAACGGGAAATGATCCCTACTATATCATACACCAATATAGGCCAATCGTCAAATATGTACACAATATTTGAATATCAATTTTCCACTTTCAAACAGTGTTAACCGGTTAACGCCCTGGGTTAACCGGTTAACGCAACACAGAACACGCTTTCTGGCAATTTTTAACAGTGTTAACCGGTTAACACCCTGGGTTAACCGGTTAACGCAGAACAGAAATTAATTTTTCTAAATCATAACAGTGTTAACTGGTTAACGCAGAACATAAAGTTGTTCCTGCGCTAACACGAAAACAGAATGCAGATTTCCCGCATTTCTCGCCGTCGGAGGACTTCCGGACCTCCGATTTCAATTCCGTAAAAAGCTACACGTCCAGAAATTTACGACTCACCCACATATAGATTCAATTACAGTTTTAACATAACTTATTCATCACCATTTACAGCATTCCTCATCCCAATTAGGGTCAATTCAATGGCTTATTACTACCCATTACATGTTAACCCATAATACCCATTAAACGACGATAAACCCCCCTTACCTGAGTTAATCCGGCAAATCCTTTAACTTCAAGCTTTTCCCTTCTTCAACCCTTGTTCTCTTGCTCTTCCTCTTTGCCCTTTTCTCACTTTCTGTCGCTTCTCTGGTTTTCACGTGAAAAAACCCTTTTTACCAAATGGAACTCTTTATATATATTCCAACTTAATTATTCCAATAATAATAATCCAATAATATTCCAATTATTTAATTAAATTAATAAATATACTATTAACTTAAATTAAATAATTATCATATTTTATCGGGGTGTTACAACTCTCCCCCACTAAAAGAGTTTTCGACTTGAAAACATACCTCAAGCGAATAACTCTGGATAAGACTCCTTCATCTGACTCTCAAGTTCCCAAGTCACATTGCCACCTGCTGGTCCTCCCCAAGCTACCTTTACCAAAGCAATCTCTTTACCCCGCAACTGCTTCAACTCTCGATCCTCGATCCTCATAGGTGATGTTTCAACAGTCAGGTTATCTCTCACCTGTACATCATCTACTTTGACCACATGCGACG
Source organism: Lathyrus oleraceus (assembly GCF_024323335.1). NCBI lineage: Eukaryota > Viridiplantae > Streptophyta > Magnoliopsida > Fabales > Fabaceae > Lathyrus > Lathyrus oleraceus. The sequence continues at coordinate 216,056,072 of NC_066585.1, forward strand.
GATCAGGAATGTACCTCCTCAACTGAGACACATGAAAAACCTCATGCAAATTCGCAAGTGACGGCGGTAAAGCGATACGATAGGCTACCTCCCCTATCCTCTCCAAAATCTGATAAGGACCAATAAATCGAGGTGTCAACTTCTTCGACTTCAAAGCTCGACCAACCCCAGTTATCGGAGTAACACGAAGAAACACATGATCTCCCTCTTGAAACTCAAGTGACTTCCTCCTCTTGTCGTGATAACTCTTCTGACGACTCTGAGCAATCCTCATCTTCTCCTGAATTATCTTAATCTTTTCCGTAGTTTGTTGAACAATCTCCGGTCCAACCACAGCACTCTCACCGGACTCATACCAACATAAAGGTGTCCGACATCTCCTACCATACAAAGCTTCAAACGGTGCCATACCAATGCTCGAATGAAAACTATTGTTGTAGGTAAACTCAATCAAAGGTAAATAACAATCCCAAGCACCTCCTTTTTCCAAACACAAGCCCTCAAAAGATCCTCCAGTGACTGAATCGTCCTCTCAGTCTGACCATCAGTCTGCGGATGATATGCAGAACTCAATCTCAGCTTAGTTCCCAAAGCCCTCTGCAAACCTTCCCAGAACTTCGATGTAAATCTAGGATCTCTGTCCGAAACAATACTCGACGGAATACCATGCAAACTTACAATTTTCTCAATATACAACTCAGCTAATCTCTCTAACGGATAATCCATTCTGATCGGAATAAAATGAGCCGATTTTGTCAATCTGTCAACAATCACCCAAATAGCTTCAAAATTCTTAATTGTCCTCGGTAAACCAGAAACAAAATCCATACTGATACTATCCCACTTCCACTCTGGAATAGCCAACGGTTGCATTAGCCCAGACGGCTTCTGATGCTCAATCTTTGACTTCTGACAAGTCAAACAAGAATAAACAAAACTCGCAATTTCTCTTTTCATTCCCGGCCACCAAAATAACTTTTTCAAATCATGATACATCTTCGTAGCCCCAGGATGAATACTCAGGCCACTACGATGTCCTTCCTCAAGAATACTCTTCTTAAGTTCGGTAACATCCGGAATACACACCCGATTACCAAATTTCAAAACACCATTCTCATCAACTCTGAATTCACCACCTTGACCTTGATTCACTAGAGTCAACTTATCAACCAAAAGCACATCGGATTTCTGACCCTCTCTAATCTCATCCAGAATACCACTCGTTAACTTCAACATTCCCAATTTAACACTATTGTGAGTACTCTCACACACCAAACTCAAGTCTCTAAACTGCTCAATTAAATCCAATTCCTTAATCATTAACGTAGACATATGCAATGATTTCCGACTCAATGCATCAGCCACTACGTTTGCTTTACCCGGATGGTAATTCAAACCAAAGTCATAATCCTTCAGAAACTCTAACCATCTCCTCTGTCTCATATTCAGCTCTTTCTGATCAAACAAATACTTTAAACTTTTATGGTCACTGAAAACCTCAAATCTTGACCCGTACAAGTAATGCCTCCATAACTTCAGAACAAATACCACAGCTGCCAACTCTAAATCGTGTGTTGGATAGTTCCTCTCATGAACCTTCAGTTGTCTCAAAGCATAAGCTACAACCTGCTTATTCTGCATCAAAACACCACCCAAATCCAACAATGAAGCATCACAGTAAACCTCATATGGTTCCGATGGACTTGGTAATATCAGAATAGGAGCAGTAGTTAACCTTCTCTTTAACTCTTGGAAACCTTCTTCACATTTTGAATCCCAAACAAACGCTTTCCCCTTTCTAGTCAACATCGTCAACGGTAACGCCAACTTAGAAAATCCCTCAATGAATTTCCTATAATAACCTGCAAGTCCAAGAAAACTCCTTATCTCAGAAACTGACTTCGGAGCTTCCCACTTAGATACCGCTTCTATCTTAGAAGGATCAACAGCAATACCACCTCTTGAAATCACATGACCAAGAAAACTAACCTCTTCTAACCAAAATTCACACTTAGACAGTTTAGCAAATAACTTCTTTTCTCGTAAAACTCCTAAAACCACTCTCAAATGTTCAGCATGCTCTTCTTCAGATTTCGAATACACCAAAATATCGTCAATAAACACCACAACAAACTTGTCTAGGTACGGATGGAAAATCCTATTCATATACTCCATAAATACCCCAGGCGCATTAGTCACACCAAAAGGCATTACAGAATACTCGTAATGTCCATACCTTGTTCTGAAAGCAGTCTTCTGAATATCCTCAGTTTTCACACGTATCTGATGATACCCTGATCTCAAATCTATTTTGCTGAACACACTCGCACCAACCAACTGATCCATCAAATCATCAATCCTCGGCAAAGGATATCGATTCTTGATCGTCACTTTATTCAGTTGCCTGTAGTCCACACACAACCTCATAGTACCTTCTTTCTTCTTAACCAATAACACTGGTGCGCCCCACGGTGACACACTCGGACGAATAAATTTCTTATCCAACTGATCTTCCAGCTGACTCTTCAATTCAGTTAACTCAACAGCAGACATACGGTACGGAGCCATCGATATCGGCCTAGTACCAGGTACTAAATCAATCGAGAACTCAACTTCACGCTCTGGCGGTAACTCATTCACTTCTTCAGGAAACACATCAGGAAAATCACACACTACGGCTAGATCGCAAATCACCAATTTATCTTTAGCCTCCAAAGTCGCCAACAGCATAAACAACTCTGCCCCATCTGCTACTGCCTCATTCACCTGCCTTGCTGATAGAAACAAACTCTTTCCTTCCTCAATCTCAGGAAAGATCACAGTCTTATCAAAACAGTTGATATAAACTCGGTTAAACACCAACCAGTTCATACCCAGGATAACATCAATCTGCACTAGTGGAAGACACACGAGGTCCATCCCAAAGTTTCTACCAAAAATACTCAAAGGACAATTCAAACAAACTGAAGTAGTAGTCACTGAACCCTTCGCAGGAGTATCAATCACCATACTCCCATGCATCTCAGATATCTCTAATTTAAGTTTCACAGCACAATCCAAAGATATAAAGGAATGGGTCGCACCTGTGTCAATAATAGCTACAAGAGGAAAGCTATTAATATAACACGTACCTCGGATCAAACGATCATCTGCAGAAGTCTCAGAACCCGATAAAGCAAAGACCTTGCCTCCCGACTGGCTCTCTTTCTTCGGCTTAGGACACTGTGGACTGATATGACCCACCTCTCCACAGTTGAAACAAGTCATAGTCTTCAACCGGCACTCTGCAGCCAAGTGACCACCTTTTCCACACTTGAAACACTTCTTCTCAGCACTGGTACACTCATGGATACGATGTCCAGCCTGACCACATCTGTAACACTTAGCAGGGGCACTGGAGTCTCCTCCACTAGGTCTCTTCATCCCACTCTGTCTCTGGAAACCTTTGCCAGCTGCATACGGTTTTCCACGATCATTCTGATTCTTTCCTTTCCTATCAACCCTCTGCTGATAGCTCTCCGCTCTGGCCTTGGTATCCTGTTCAAAAATTCTGCAACAGTCAACCAGGTCAGAAAACACTCTGATCCGCTGATACCCAATAGCCTGCTTGATCTCGGGACGTAACCCGTTCTCAAACTTCACACATTTTGAAAATTCCCCAGTAGCCTCATCATAGGGAGTGTAATACTTCGACAGCTCTGTGAACTTAGCAGCATACTCAGTAACAGACCGGTTGCCCTGCTTCAATTCTAAGAACTCTATCTCTTTCTTTCCTCTGACATCCTCTGGAAAGTACTTTCTCAGGAATCTCTCTCTGAACACCGCCCAAGTGATCTCAGCACTCCCAGCAGCTTCCAACTCAGTGCGGGTAGCAACCCACCAATCATCTGCTTCCTCTGACAGCATATGCGTACCGAACCTGACCTTCTGGTTATCGGCACACTCAGTCACTCGGAAGATCCTCTCGATCTCCTTCAACCACTTCTGAGCACCATCTGGATCGTATGCTCCCTTGAACATTGGAGGATTGTTCTTCTGGAACTCACTCAGTTGACGAGCAGCTCCCAATCCCACAACATTCGGATTCCCTCCAAGTACTCCAGCTAGCATACCCAGAGCCTCAGCAAGCGCAGCATCATCTCTACCTCTTCCAGCCATCTCTATTCTGAAAACCCAACAGGCTAAAACAATAAGTACTGATAGGGTTACACAACACCTATCACGTACAGGGAAACAGAATAATTACGACTCGACTCGACCGACTATGCTCTGATACCACTAATGTAACACCCTTCTAAAATACCCCAATAAATAATTAATTCAACAAAATATAAATCAGAGTAGATATGCAATTTAAGGGTGTCACACTTGACACTTCACACCATTCACCAAAGTAGTTTGTCATGCTCATTTAATAATCAAAATAAAATATTGCACAATTCGCAGCGGATATGCAAACCATGTAACACATTACATGTAAAATTATTCAACAACCAAATGAAAACAAGGTAAAACATCCCGTCCCGATGTTACATATACCAGAGCATGACCCACTAAGGAACTACACTAGACTTCAAGCACTAGCTTCTACTCAATCACTGCTCGTTACCTGAAACATAGTTGTAAGGGTGAGTTCCTCAATCGATATAATAAGCATTATAAAATATCATGTAATGCTAAGTAATTTAACACATTTCATCACCCAAATCAGATCACACATTCAGCAACGGCAACATCAACTCAAAATCATAATCATACTCAACCCAACACAAAACACACGTATAATATTGGAATACATCCATTCATATTATACGCCATACATACATTATGCAATGAGACTCCATGCATGCGGTACCGCCTATTCGTGAACACATAGTTCAACCTCACCGATCAAACCCAGATACGGCTACCAAGCTCACTAGTCCCACTCATTTGAGACCTAGTGACTCACTCACTAATTCCTCACCATGGGAATTAGCTACCACCATAAAGGCCATGCTATGCACGCTAAATCACCTAGCATGCAAACATCAACAACAATCCACAATGGACATATGCTCACACTCTAAGCCATAAACAACTCACTAATTCCTCACCATGGGAATTAGCTACCACCATAAAGGCCATGCTATGCACGCTAAATCACCTAGCATGCAACATCAACAACAATCCACAATGGACATATGCTCACACTCTAAGCCATAAACAGTCCATCCACAATTGCATACATAATAGATATATTCACAGCATTCTGCATACCATCATACATCATTAGCATATTTATCACAGAATCATATCATGTCATGCCAAATGATAAATCACAGTATTAGCACACTCTACTAATACCTATACTGCTCAAAACAACGGGAAATGATCCCTACTATATCATACACCAATATAGGCCAATCGTCAAATATGTACACAATATTTGAATATCAATTTTCCACTTTCAAACAGTGTTAACCGGTTAACGCCCTGGGTTAACCGGTTAACGCAACACAGAACACGCTTTCTGGCAATTTTTAACAGTGTTAACCGGTTAACGCAGAACAGAAATTAATTTTTCTAAATCATAATAGTGTTAACCGGTTAACACCCTGGGTTAACCGGTTAACGCAGAACAGAAAGTTGTTCCTGCGCTAACACGAAAACAGAATGCAGATTTCCCGCATTTCTCGCCGTCGGAGGACTTCCGGACCTCCGATTTCAACTCCGTAAAAAGCTACACGTCCAGAAATTTACGACTCACCCACATATAGATTCAATTACAGTTTTAACATAACTTATTCATCACCATTTACAGCATTCCTCATCCCAATTAGGGTCAATTCAATGGCTTATTACTACCCATTACATGTTAACCCATAATACCCATTAAACGACGATAAACCCCCCTTACCTGAGTTAATCCGGCAAATCCTTTAACTTCAAGCTTTTCCCTTCTTCAACCCTTGTTCTCTTGCTCTTCCTCTTTGCCCTTTTCTCACTTTCTGTCGCTTCTCTGATTTTCACGTGAAAAAACCCTTTTTACCAAATGGAACTCTTTATATATATTCCAACTTAATTATTCCAATAATAATAATCCAATAATATTCCAATTATTTAATTAAATTAATAAATATACTATTAACTTAAATTAAATAATTATCATATTTTATCGGGGTGTTACACCGCTCACTGTTTATTATGTTAAATGTGTGATTTAATATAATTGCCAACGTCACGAAAACCTACAGGGTCACACACAAAGGACGGATTGATGAGAGATAGAGTAACTAAGGAATATCGTAAGGTACGGTACCCTTAAGTGAATTATAGAACATCGTAAGGTACGGTGTACTTGAGTAGAATACGAAATATGGTAAGGTACCATGGGCTTAAGTGATTTTGGGCATATTATAAGATATGGGCCAAAATACATTTAAGTGGGCTTTTTAACTTGAAGCTCACACAAGTGGTTCTATAAATAGAACCCTTATGCAGAAGCAAAAAAAAAGATGGCGGTTGCATTATTTTCGTTTTCTCTCACTCTCTCTCTCACTCAAAGCCTTCATTCGCACCAGCTAGCACTGAGATTGAAGGAACCCGTTCGTGTGGACTGAGTAGAGACGTTGTCATCGTTCAACGTTCGTGATCGCTTCGTGGATCTGCATCAAAGGTTTTGATCGTCACAAGAGATCTGCACCAAAGGTTTCGATCATCACAAGAGGTAAATATTCTATCACTGATCATGACCATTCGTAAGGATCTTTGAAGGAGAAAATTTTAATTTCCGCTGCGTTTTGGACCGCAATTCTCCTTCAGATTCCACCACCACCAGCTGGGAGAAGGTCATGATTTTAAGCGCCATCACAAATACACTTTTACCAGACAGGAGAAGGAGGATGCCAAAACACTTATTTAATTTGAGGAGCTCTACGAGGTTTAACAATAATACAAAAATCTTCGAGAATTTTGAAGTCTTCCAAAGAAGAAGAGGAAGTGGTTGTGGAGTTATTTCCAACAAATAAGAGTTCAACTATGTTTTTTTGATAATTTGTGTGGCACAAGGAGCTTTATCTCTAAACCTATCAAAATTTCTAACTTCGGATGACAGTCTGTCATTGCATATAATTAGGCGAAGAATTGCTGAAAAACAAGCGGAAGATGAGCCAAAAGGAAGAAGAAAGACCCAAGAATGAGTGAAAAATAGCAAAGTATGGAAGAATGGGACTTAGTGAAAATTTTAGTGAAAAAAAGTGTTTTTTAACGCAACTACTGGAATAATCACGCGTATCATCGTGCGGCATTGCGTGCATGATAAATATGTATGAGTTACATCGCGCGCGATGCATTTATAATATGCATGATAGATACTTTTCTGGGCTTTTCTGACGCGTTATGAGCTCTTTTTAAGGGGATTTTCAGCAAGCTAACAAGGGTTGCGATTTTGGGAGGTTGAAGCATGAACTTGACAGCACAAGTGGATATTTTTATAGCATTTGAAGTCATTGGAGGTCATCTCTTCAAAGGACTTCTTATGTTATCTCTGTCTATCAATAGTGGTATTTTTAATTCCACTATGAGTAGCTAAGTTCTTCTAGGTTAGGTCATGTTAGGATGAACCTATTTCTAAATTGTTGGATTCTATGTTGATTTGACCATTGTATGAACCTATTGATATATAATCTTATTAAATTGATTCTTGTTCGTAATGCTTTTTATGTGAGATATTATTTTAATCTGATTTTGGGCACATAAGGAATACTGATCATTAGTCTATGTGTTGGACCTATGGAAATTGTTGTACTTATGCTGGTTGAATAGGGATAGGAGACCACGAGTAGTGGCATAGAGAATTAACGTTCTAGACATCATCTAACCCTGCTTACGCTGGCGGATTAGGGATAGAAAACTCTAAGTTTTGGTTAGTAAGTTATTTCGTGAGGGATCATCCATAACGGTTTTGTAAATTCGTCGTGAGGTTATAGTGATTAGATCATTCATACAGGGTATCAAACATCAACAATGGAGAAATAGGGGATTCTACAACACAACTTGGCCGCTTTCGTGACATTGTTTACTTATTTATTTATTTTTTGCACTAAAATTCGAAAATCCCCCTTTTTACTAGTTTTTATAAATTGCACACATTTTGTCTTGCTTGGAGGTAGTCCTTGTGGATTCGATCTTTTATATTACTTCGACAATATCGGTTTATTGAGAAGTCATCAAATTTTTGACGTCTTTGCCAGGGACTGTTGATATTTCAACAAGGTGACGTTTGTGCAATTTATTTTATTTTTTATTTTTTAGTCTTTTTAATTTTTGGTTTTAATTTATTGTTTATCATAGTGTTACTGAATTATTTTCTATTTGTGTATGCGCAGTTCAGGATCACCATTAATTCCATTTGATTCAAAAATTGAAAGAAGCACATGTGCTCTTAGAAAAGTAGTTAGAGAAGCAACTCTGGACGAAGGAATACCAGAAAAAGAGCAATTATCAAGTTCTTCTGACTCTGAAGAGGAAGTCATGGCAACTGCACAACCCCTCACTACGGGGGACTACTGTAAACGAACTGATGAAAGACATGTTAATATGGGGTTTGTACCAGCATACCCTGTTAATTTTGATATTAAAAATTATGTACTTTCAGGTTTAAGAGAAAATTCGTTCGACTTGAACGCGATTAGAGACCCATGGGCGCATCTTTCACGCTTCTATGAAACAACTTCAATGTGCAAACCTATTGATGTCACTGAAGACCAGGTTAAATTGAGGTTGTTTGGATTCTCACTGATTGGAAGGACGAAAGATTGATTGTTTTTCCTTCCAAATGGAACAATACGGACTTGGAAGGAATTAGAGGATAAATTCCTTGAAATATTTTTTACTACTGCTCAGTTTACCGAGCGCCGAGCAGAAATTGTTAATTTTGATTTGCAGGAAATTGAGTCATTATATGACGCTTGGGAGAGATTTAAACTTTTGTTGCATAGATGCCCTAATCACAACATGAATAATATGGAGCAGATGTGAAACTTCATCAAAGGCCTCAAGAGTCAAACTCACATGTTATTGGATGCTTCCACGGGAGGTACTATCCGTCAAATGATCGAACCACAAATAAAAGACTTCATTGAGAATATGTGTACGAATGAGCACGGCGCGAAAAGTGAAAGGTCGGTCAAGTTGGAAACTGTGGGATCACCTAAAGGTACGTTACCTTTTGATACCCATACTTCTCTTTTAACTCAAATTGAATTGTTGAATAAAAAGCTAATTGAAGGCAGCTTAGATAGAGTTAACGTGAGCCAGGTACAAGCACTTAGGTGTGATTTTGGTGGAAAAGAACATGTGAACGGAAGGTGTTGGTTAGAAGGGACAAGTGAGGAGGTCCACTTTGAGCCTAAGCCTTTCTTTAGGTGACGTAGCCTAAAATTATTAGCCATATTACTTGAAAGACATTTACTTTTCACCCTCTCTTTGGAGTTAGGTAGAAGTATAGTTCCTAAAATATATGAAAAATATTAAGTTTGGGGTAAATTTTGGAAGTGAGCAAAGTTTTAAGTTTGGGGTTGGGGTAGTAGAGAATATTGACCAAAAATTTCAAAATTTATGAGAAAAAAGAAGTGGAAAAGACACTTCTTTAAAAAAAATGAGAAAAAAAAGAATGATAGTATAAGAAGGGCCAAAAATTTGTAGTACCGTCAAAAAGGAATAAAGAGGTATGATGATAGAAGGAGAACTAGACACCTAACTCCAAAGATTTAAACCTACTTTCATAAAAATATCTTACCCAAACATAAGACAAATTACAACCTGAAAAGACCTCTAATGTGTGTGTTGTGATTTCTATGATGAGCTTATAAGAACATGATCAAGCTAAGTATAATTGAATTTGCATGTTGATTGAGAGATCACCCTTATCCATTGAGTGAGTTAAAGTGAGTTAAAGTGAGTTGAGAGACAAGTTAAGTACTCATCAATGTTTGAGGATGTTTTCCGAATTTGCCGGATGGAAGTTGGAAGCTTGAACAATGGTCAGGTAACAAAAAAATACGGTGATGTTCATTTGTTATTGTACGACTTGTGTCTGTTGAAATGTGTAGTTACAGATGAGTTGCTTGAGGACAAGTAAGTATTCAAGTTTGGGGTTGTGATGACAGTTCATCGTTGCATATAAATAGGCGAAGAATTGGTGAAAAACAAGCGAAAGATGATCCAAAAGGAAGAAGAAATACCCAAAAATTAGTGGAAAATAGCCAAGTATGGAAGAATGAGACTTAGTGAAAATTTTAGTGAAAAAGAGTTTTTTTTAAAGCAACTATTAGAATAATCACACGCACCATCGTGCGGCATCGCATGCGCAATAGAGATGTATAAGTTACATCACACGTGATGCATCTATATGTGCGTGATGGGAACTTTTCTGATCTGTTCTGAGCTCTTTTTAAGGGGATTTTCAGCAAGTTGACAAGGGTTACGATTTTGGGAGATTGATGCACGAATTTGAGAGCACAAGTCAATATTTTTAGAGCATTTGATATCATTGGAAGGTCATCTCTTCAAGGGACTTCTTATGTTATCTTTGTCTATCAATTGTGATATTTTTAATTTCACTATGAGTAGCTATATTCTTCTAGGTTAGGTTGTGTTAGGATGAACCTATTTCTAAATTGTTTGACTTTATGTTGATTTAACCATTGTATGAACCTATAGATCTATAATCTTATTCAATTGCTTCTTATTCGTAATGCTTTTTATGTGATATACTATTTTAATATGATTTTGGGTACATAAGGAATACTGACCATTAGTCTATGTATTGGACCTAGGGCAATTGTTGTACTTGTGCTGGTTGAATAGGGATAGGAGACCCCAAGTAGTGTCATAGAGAATTAACGTTATGGACATCACCTAACCATGCTTACGTTGGTGGACTAGGGATAGAAAGCTCCGAATAATGGTTAGTGAGTTATTTCAAGAGGGATCGGTCATAACGGTTTTATTAATTCGCCGTGAGGTTATAGTGATTAGATCATTCATACAGAGCATCAAACATCAACAATAGAGGAATAGGGGATTCTATAACACAACCTGATCGCTTTCGTGACATTGTTTACTCGTTTATTTGTTTTTCGCACTAAAACTCGAAAACCCTCATTTTTACTAGTTTTTATAAATTGCTCAAATTTTGTCTTGTTTAGAGGCAGTTCCTGTGGATTTTATATTTTTTATTACTTCGATAGTATCAGTACACTTGTCGAGAAATCATCAACTTCTCATAGGTTGCTTATGATATAATTTACTATAGCCTTAAGGATAAGAGAGCATTGCTTTGATCTGTTAGTTACAAGTTATCCACCAGTCTTCAAGATGTTGAGGAGGACTTGAGATGTTGATGGACTTGTAGAATTTCATAGAAAAATGGAAGTCGAAGAAGAAATGTTAGGAAGTTTCTTCATGATTCCTGCACAGACTACATCTGGAAATAATATGGTAATCTTTATGTCTCAACTTTTCATCTATTGGAATTTTGTCCAACTTAATCTTCTATATGAACATGGATTTAGCTGGAGGTATGTCCTTGAATGGTTTTGGCCCAATATAAAGGAATTGAAGGAGAAACAAACTGATAAGCCTGCTTCATGGTAAGATCACCAGAGAGAGTGAGTCCAGATGACGATATCCTCTTGGTCAGAGTTAAATTATTAGGTCTTGGTGAATTCTTCATTGCAGAAAAGGAAATAAAGAGGTCCAATCACTAGGAAAAGACCAAGTTCCATCAGCAAAAAAGTATTCTACCTTTTAGAATAGAAGGATGCCAAAGTTTATGAGCATATCTTGACTAGTCTCTAGAATGAGAGGGGGGACACCAAGCATCCTTCCAGAAATGAATTGAATTTCCTTTGCCAAGAGACCATGTTGATTGGTTTTTAGAGTGTGCATCACATTTTTTATGGATGACCATAAGGAAGAAAAGATGTGATAATTGATGGTGGCATACGGTTTGAACACTCTGAAGGAGAATTGCCATCTAAGGCGCAGCGGAATTTAAAAATTTCTCCATTTAGTGATCCTTACAAATGGGCATGATCAGTGATAGAATCGTTACCTCTTGTGGCGATTCAAACCTTTGGTGCAGATCTCTTGTAACGATCAAAACCTTGGATACAGATCCACGGAACGACCACGAACGTTGAACGATGACAACGTCTCTACTCAGTCCACACGAACGGATTCCTTCAATCGCAGTGCTAGCTGTTATGAATGAAGGCTTTGAGTGAGAGAAAGAGAGATACGAAATTCCAACTCTTCAGTTGTGTTGTATTCCCATACAATGCTTCTGCAGAAGAGCTCTATTTATAGAACCACTTGTGTGGGCTTCAAGCCAAAAAGTCCACTTAAGTGTATTTTGGCCCATATCTCATAATATGCCAAAATCAATTAAGTATTTGGTACCTTACCATATTTTGTATTCTACTTAAGTACACCGTACCTTACGGTGTCCCTTAGTTACTCTATTTCTCATCAATCCGTCCTTTGTGTGTGACCCTGTAGGTTTTCGCGACGTTGGCAATTATATTAAATCACGCATTTAACATAATAAACAGTGAGCGGTATCTAGCAACACATCACTGCTACCCAAGACACGAAAATGTCATGTGATCTAACAAAACCTCCTGTGATAATAATTATGTGTATAATTACCCCTTTGCCCTTATGTCTATATTGAACACAAGGTATAGACCGTGTCACCCTTGTCCGGTTCAATATTGGGTCCATAGACATTTATCCTGTTACGCAGGATGGGAAAATTCCATCTAGGACACTCATGTCCCTCAGCATGATTTGTGGAGTACCCATCAACTGTCTTTATGGTCATCCAGTTACGGACAATGTTGGATCAGTAACAAAGCACTCGACTCTACATCTAGGGTCCATAGTGGTTTCAGGTCGAAGAGTGGTATACACTATTATCACCATGAGAATAACTTATGACACTTTGCATAACTTTCTATATTGTATTCTTATAGCGGGTCAATCCGGTATAAATATTACTCCTAATATTCATATCTATGTTTAAGACTTGATAACTCTTTATCCATGATCCATGAGATGTGATCATCAGTCTACAAACATAATAGTCTTAATGCTTTAATGTTATCCCACTTCACACTGAAGCTCGACCACGGATACTTTAAGAATAGTGTCCTTGTGTTTAATGTGCTCTCATGATTAAGTCACACTTAATACATTAAACGGACTATCTATTCCAGGGACTTTATTAATCAACCATAATAAAGAAAATGCCTTTTATTATTAATAAATAATTCGATACAAGTACCAAAAGTATTAACCTCTAGGGCTTACACCAACAATCTCCCACTAGCACTAGAGCCAATCAGGCATACCCCTTATGCACATTGATCTAGTATGGCCATCATGCTTCTGCTGCGCAAGAGGCTTTGTTAGTGGGTCAGCAATATTGTCAAGTGTAGGTACTTTACATATTTTCACATCTCCTCTATCTATTATCTCTCGAATGAGATGATAACGCATAAGTATGTGTTTGGATCGTTGGTGAGATCTAGGCTCCTTAGCTTGTGCGATAACACCATTGTTATCACAATAGAGACCAATGGGGTCCACAACGCTAGGGACTATGCCAAGTTCACTAATGAACTTCCTGATCCAAACAACTTCCTTTGCTGCACTTGAGGCAACAATATACTCGGCCTCGGTTGTAGGATCAGCAACTGTATCTTGCTTTAAACTTTTCAAGCTCAAAGCGCCACCATTTAAGCAAAATACATAACCATTGGAACCATTCATATTAAAGCGTCTCAGCACTTTGTCTATGTACTCTGACTTAGGCCAAGCATTTTATGATCTATCTCTATAGATTCTGATTCCTAATATATAGGCTGCTTCACCTAGGTCCTTCATAAAAAAACATTTCCCCAACCAAGACTTTACTTGTTGCAGGGTAGGGATATCGTTTCCAATGAGTAATATCTCATCTACATATAATACCAGGAATATGATCATGCTCCCACTAACCTTCTTGTAGACACAAGGCTCATCTTCGTTCTTGATGAATCCATATTGTTTTACTGTTTCATCAAAACGAAGATTCCATGAGTAGGTCACAGGCTCATCTTGATCCATGAGTAATGCATCACCTTGATCAGATATCCATATATCTCAGGTAGGTGACGTATCCTGCCTGACCTACGCTGGTCTTGTTCTACTTAAGCAGGTTGCTCTTACACAACTACTTGTGTTTCCTGCTCTAATTCCTCCATAGGTGTATCGATGCTTTGTGATTCTTGAATTTCTTCAAGCTCTACTTTCCTCCCACTGGTTCCTTTGGAAATAAAATCCTTTTCTAGGAAAACTCCAGTTCGAGCGACAAACACTTTGCCCTCAGAAGGATTGTAGAAGTGATACCCTCTTGTTTCTTTAGGATACCCCACAAATAAGCATTTGTCAAATTTGGGCTCAAGCTTAGTTGAAATTTATCGTTTCACATAAACTTCGCAACCCCAAATCTTCATGTAAGATATATGTGGTTTCTTATCACTCCATATCTCATATGGTGTCTTCTCAACCTTTTGGATGGAACACGGTTAAGTGTATAAGCTGATGTCAATAGTGTATGTCCTCAAAAGGAGTTTGGAAGATCGGCGTGACTCATCATGGATCGGACCATGTCTAACAGGGTTCGATTTCTTCTCTCAGATACACCATTCCATAAGGGTGTTCCAGGAGGAGTGAGTTGGGATAGGATCCCACACTCTTTCAGATGGTCATCAAACTCTAGGCTTAAATACTCACCACCTCGATCTGATCGAAGAGTTTTAATATTCTTACCTAGTTGGTTTTGTACTTCATTCTTGAATTCCTTGAACTTTTCAAAGGACTATGATTTGTGTTTCATTAAATACACATAACCATATCTACTGAAATCATCAGTAAATGTGATGAAGTACTAAAAACCTCCTCTGGCCGGCATGTTCAGTGGTCCACATACATCAGTATGTATGAGGGCCAAAAGATCATTATCTCTTTCACCTTTTCCTGTGAATGAAGACTTTGTCATCTTTCCAATTAAACAAGATCTGCATGTCTCATATGATTCATAATCAAAAGAGTCCAACAGTCCATCTTTATGGAGTTTGGAAATGTGTTTCTCATTTATGTGGCCTAATCGACAATGCCAAAGGTAAGTTGGATTTAACTCATTAGATTTCATCCTTTTAGTATTAATGTTATAAATAGGCATTTCAAGATCAAGGACATATAGTCCATTGTTCATTTGTGCAGTAGCATAGAATATATCATTCAAATAAATTGAACAACAATTGTTCTTTATTATAAATGAAAAACCAAACTTGTCCAAACAAGAAACGAAATTAATATTCGTGCTAATTGCAGGTACATAATAACAGTTCTCTAACTGAATTATTAAACCACTAGGTAAAGTCAATACATAAGTCCCTACGGCTAAAGCAGCAACCTTTGCTCCATAGCCAACTCGTAGGTCGACTTCACCTTTTGCCAAATCTCTACTCCTTTTCAGCCCCTGCACATTTGTGCAAATGTGAGAACCGCATCCAGTATCTAATACCCATGATGCAGAAGTAGATGAATTAATAACAAAAATACCTGAAGTTGAAGTCTCTACTCCATTCTTCTTATCTTCTAGGTACTTTGGGCAGTTTCTCTTCCAGTGTCCGGTCTTACCGCAATGGAAGCAGGTGCCTTCTTTTGCTATGCCTCCACTAGGCTTTAAAGCAATAACGGTGGGTTTGGGTTTGGCAACTTCCTTGCCTTTCCCTTTATCACCCTGCTTAATGGGCCTTTTGTTCTGTCTCTTTCCATTTCCGATCATCAGAATGGACTTCCCTTTTGACTTCAGATTCTGCTCGGCAGTTCTTAACATGGCGAGCAGTTCAAGAAGAGATTTGTCCATATCAATCATATTGAAATGTAGGACAAATTGACTGAAACTATCTAGCAACAATTGCAAGATCAAATCAGTCGCAAGTTCCTTTTCGAGGGGAAAACCCAATCTCTCAAGGTTTTCCACATACCCAATCATCTTGAGTACATGGGGACCTACAGGGGCTCCCTCAGCTAACTTGCCTTGAAAAAGGGCTTTTGAAACTTCAAACCTCTCATGCCTTGCTTGCTCTTGATAGAGCATCTTCAGGTGTTCGATCATATCGAACACTGACATGTTCTCATGTTGCTTTTGCAATTCTGAGTTCATGGTAGCTAGCATGAGACAAGCAGTTTCATTGGCATCATCGACATGCTTCTTATAAGCATCTCTTTCTGCCTTAGGTGCAGAACTAGGAGGTTCCTCTTCAGGAACAGGTGTCTCCAAGACATACAACTTTTTATCATGTTTAAGGACAATCCTCGGGTTTCGGTGTCAATCCAGAAAATTTGTCCCAGACAATTTTTCCTTATCAAGGATTGATCGCAAGATGTTGTTAGAGGTGCTTGTTGTCATGGTAATCTACACAAGGATTAAAGAAAATATAAGTATCATTAACATATTTAATTAGGCCTTTAATTAAACATGCTCCCACTATTTTACTCAAAACAAATGACCCTCATCATTTGATTCGGAAAATCCCGTTGGAAGATTTTCTAGTGGGTCGAGATCCATATTTCACTTCGTTCTAAGTCCGCGTAGGCGGATTACACAAAACTAGGTTATTTAGGTAGGAACTCCTTCCAATTGTATCTCATACAACTCTCGAAAATTTCAGTTGGGTGAATAACTCCTTATTCCAATCCATCATATGGATCATTCCCAACTCTTGCTTCTAAACATATATATAATCTTATTATAATTTGTTTAGTTAAGTTTGACCCATTGTTTTAACAGTTGGATATTACAATTATCCCATCGCACCTTACTAATATAGAACATGCACCTCGCGTAGGCGAAACCTACATTATTCGATACTAGTCTTGATGAGTGTTAAAACTTGGAAAGCATAAACTTAATATTTAATTTTGAGGGAATTGCAATTTTTCTGCTCTGATACCACTGAAGGAGAATTGTCATCCAAGGCGCAGCCGAATTTAAAAATTTCTCCATTTAGTGATCCTTACAAATGGGCATGATCAGTGATAGAATCGTTACCTCTTGTGGCGATTCAAACCTTTGGTGCAGATCTCTTGTAACGATCAAAACCTTGGATACAGATCCACGGAGCGATCACGAACGTTGAACGATGACAACGTCTCTACTCAATCCACACGAACGGATTCCTTCAATCGTAGTGCTAGCTGTTATGAATGAAGGCTTTGAGTGAGAGAAAGAGAGATACGAAATTCCAACTCTTCAGTTGTGTTGTCTTCCCATACAATGCTTCTGCAGAAGAGCTCTATTTATAGAACCACTTGTGTGGGCTTCAAGCCAAAAAGCCCACTTAAGTGTATTTTGGCTCATATCTCATAATATGCCAAAATCACTTAAGTATTTGGTACCTTACCATATTTCTTATTCTACTTAAGTACACTGTACCTTACGGTGTCCCTTAGTTACTCTATTTCTCATCAATCCGTCCTTTGTGTGTGACCCTGTAGGTTTTCGCGACGTTGGCAATTATATTAAATCACGCATTTAACATAATAAACAGTGAGCAGTATCTAGCAACACATCACTGCTACCCAAGACACGAAGATGTCATGTGATCTGACAAAACCTCCTGTGATAATAATTATGTGTATAATTACCCTTTTTCCCTTATGTCTATATTGAACACAAGGTATAGACCGTGTCACCATTGTCCAGTTCAATATTGGGTCTATAGACATTTATCCTGTTACGCAGGATGGGCAAATTTCATCTAGGACACTCATGTCCCTCAGCATGCTTTGTGGAGTACCCATCAACTGTCTTTATGGTCATCCAGTTACGAACAACGTTGGATCAGCAACAAAGCACTCGACTCTACATCTAGGGTCCATAGTGGTTTCAGGTCGAAAAGTGGTATATACTATTATCACCATGAGAATAACTTATGACACTTTGCATAACTTTCTATATAGTATTCTCATAGCGGGTCAATCCGGTATAAATATTACTCCTAATATTCATACCTATGTTTAAGACTTGATAACTCTTTATCCATGATTCATGAGATGTGATCATCAGTCTACAAACATAATAGTCTTAATGCTTTAATGTTATCCCACTTCACACTAAAGCTCGACTACGGATACTTTAAGAATAGTGTCCTTGTGTTTAATGTGCTCTCATGATTAAGTCACACTTAATATATTAAACGGACTATCTATTCCAGGGACTTTATTAATCAACCATAATCAAAAAAATGTCTTTTATTATTAATAAATAATTCGATACAAATACCAAAAGTATTGACCTCTAGGGCTTACACCAACACACTCTACTTTTAAGGATGAGGGCCTAATCTTCATTGCTAGATAGAAGGTCACAACATAACTTTAGAATGGTTGCTTCATTGAGCTTGGTGAGAGATCTTAAACCTAACCCTCCATGAATTATATGTCTACACATTTTATTCCAAGCAACTAGAACTAGTTTATTTTTGTTAATTGCTCCACTTTGAATAAAATTTATGGCAACTTTCTCAATCTCTTTGAGAAGAGCAATGGGACAAGAGTAGCAAGTAATGGTGTGTGTGATCATGCTCTGAGCGACTACTTTGACCAGCTGCACTCTGCCTGCCATAGAGAGGGTGGATCCTTTCCAAGAAGTTAATTTGGAAATGATCTTGTCAGCAATAGGTTTGAGATGTGTGAGTTTTACTTTCCCTTTGAAAATAGGAACACCTGAGTACAAAAAGAGAAAATTTCCCGAGAAAAACCAGTCAAGTTGAGGATGTGTAACAACCTGTCTTGAGATAAGGAGCCTGAGTAGATAGAAGATTTGGAGGTGTTGATATGTTGACCAGACGGAACTAAATAATTTTGGAAAAGGTTGATGAGAACTTGGATGTTGGTGCTTTTTCCTTTACAGAAAATTAGAATGTCATATGCATACATGAAATGAGAAGGTATGTAGTTATTCTTAGAGCTTTTCATCAGCTTCAAATATCCATCATCTGAGAGTTTGGCTAGGCTTCTACTAACTTCTTCAGCAAGACAAAATAGAAGAGGAGAAAGAGGGTTTCCCTGCCTGACTCCTCTAGTACATTTGAAAAAACCATGGGATGCACCATTGATGGAAACTAACAGAAAAACTGAGTCCAAAATGGCTTGTATCCAGTTGCAAAAAGTATTTCTAAAACCAAATCTTTTGAGAGGATGCAGAAGGAAATCCTAACTATTAGTGTCAAAAAAGCTTTTGATATATCTACTATGAGAGATATATTCCCACCAAAATATTTATTGTGAAGATGGTTTATGGCCATCAAGGCCAGTGGCACATTCCTTTTTTAGGTGAAAAACTACAAGGTTTATTTCATCATGGGATGGGATACTGGTGAGAAACAGGTTCATCCTAGAATCCACAAGTGAAGGTATCACTTAATTCACCATAGATAGGTTTGGTTATTACATGCAAAACAGAAGATGTTAGTAAAATAAGAGACTACATGGTTTTCCATATCCTCAGGGCCACTTATGAGGTCTTCATTGCATTTCAAGTAAGTGATGGTGTTTTTTGGATTTTTTTATTTTGGCAAGTCTGATGAAGAAAGCAGTATTCCTATCTCCCTTCAGATGCCATTTGCCTCTAGCCTTTTCAAACCAAAAGATCTCCTCCTTGGTAAAGGGCTTTGTTTAGATGTTGTGGAGTTCTTGTTTCTTGAGTTCTAAGGCTCACATTATTGCCATCCCTTATGAGCTGTCTTTGAATAATTTCTAGTCTCTCAGTAGTTTCCTTGACCAAATTGTGTATGTTTCCAAAAACCTCTTTATTCCGCAATTTAATGTTAGACTTGAGCATTTGCTACATTTTGTATATAATGTACATGGGGCGTCCTATAACAGGGATAAACCAACACTTAGCTATAAATTCTTTAGAATTATCATGTAGGGTCCACATTCCAAGGAACCTAAAGTTAGAGACAAACTTTTAATGAGTGAAACTAATCTCAAGGAGTAAAGGGTGATTATCATACTTCTGCTTGTTAAGAGTTGAAGCATTCAAAGTGTTACTAGATGTTAGGCCAGGGTGGTTACAAAAATCCCTATCCAACCTTCTTTCAACAAGCCTTTTTCTAAGCCTGCCATTAGACCAAGTGAAAGGAGAGCCTCTGGTAGGAATATCAATGAGATTGTTTTGGTTAAACCAATTAGAGAAGTCTTCCATGTGGATTATGCTGGGAGAATGCTACCCATTATGCTCATGAGAACCAAAAATCGCATTGAAGTCTCCAATAAGACATCGAGGAATGTTATGGTTGGTCAAAGTAGAGGATAAGTAGTTACTTCAAGAATTTCTTCTATTCAAGTGACATGTTGAGGCATATACTATAGAGAATCCAACCTTGATTGATTCAATAGTGATAGTAAAAGATACATGTTGGTCTGAAACTGAAATTACTTGTGGGTCGAGTAAGTTGTCGTAGACACACCACAAATTTGGAAGTAGGTGGATGGGTTCTTTCACTTATCTCCCAACAGTTTTCGTCCTCCCTTCATGTTGTGGCTAGTAGATTTTTTGGTTCATTTTTTTGGGTAGCATCCACAAAATCTGAGTCCTTAGAGATTGTGATTTCTAAAATTGCCAATTTTTTGTATTTGTCTTGGTTTTTTTGTCATTTCACCAGTTTGATTATGAGGGATCTTGACATGGGCCTCTGAGTCCTTATCTGTATGCTTAACATGGTGAGGGATACGAGTTTCTTTCAACACACCACTTATCTCTTCTGCTTTATTTCTGATTTTAAGAATCACAGTTTCATCCACATTAATGCCTTTAGAAACCGGCACAAATGTCTTTGAAGTATTAGGCTTTGGTTTGGTTTTGTTGATATCACGAGGGATGGTTCGTTTCCTACATACTTCAATCGAGTGTCCAATCACATTACAGTAGTTGCAAAATTCAGGTAATTTTTCGTATTTAATTTCTACGAAGAAAGCAAAACCAACTCTCACACGTCGAACATGCTTAAGAGTTGACAAAGAGAACTCATAAAAGCCTTTCCCTAACAAAGTTATTCCCCAATTTGCAATAGAAGGCCATTGAGTAGTTAATTTTGTTCTTATAGACGCAATTGTTAGCGGTGTTGAACCTTTGGGCCACAAGATCCTGTCATGGAGGTTGTGCTTGCAAGGTTCAAGCCCTAAGTTGTATTCTTCTTCTTATATTGTAATCGCAAGGTGGTCTACTTTCATACAAGGAACTAGAAGTTGGCTACGAGGAATGTTGAAGATGTTAACAACTGCACTTGCGAAGGTCTTAGCTACCAGTGGGTGCAAAGTTTCATTGTGTGGCGTCATTGCTTTTTTTGGTTTTGCATTGATGTCAATAGTTTCTAGAAAGAGAATACGGGGAAGAAGATAGTACATCTTAGAGAATATACGAGGGAGAGGGGTGAAAAAACTAGGTCGACAGTGTTTCCAAGATTGTTGGAGCGCCATCTCATTGATCCTTGAGAAAATATTATGGGTGTTTAAAAGTAGATAATTTATGTTTTATCTATTCTAAACATGTTAAAATCAACTCGATTTAGGGGAGTGTGGTGGGAAGTTATTGGTTAAACTGCTTACAAGTTCGGATAATTTGGTTAAATAATTTAATTTCAATAAGGGTTTAATGGTGATGCCCTGACAGTGTAAAAAAGTTGTACACTGTCATCCAATAAAACTATATCATTTTGTCATGTCATACAAGTATTTTAAAATTTTCAGTCTGACTTGGCGGGATGAATGATCGTCATTGATTGACTGTGTAAAATAAATTTACACTGTCAGTGCATCATCCATTTTCTCTTTCAATAATAGTTACATATGTATTTCAAGGTACACAGTCATAATCTCTAATCTTCACTTTCACTATCACTTATCTTGAACCCTAACTGACTTGAGCGTTGAAGTGTTAATCATACAGGTTCCCTCTAGGTCCGCCATATTGGAGATGACAACATCGGTTATCAGCGTCGTATCAACATTGATATCTCTAGTTTAAGAAACATTGTGATCGCAACCTTCGATCCACGGTGTTGCATCCGCAAAGTACATCAGAAGCTTCATTCTGACCTAGTTTCTGCAATCATCATCATTTCTGATTTCGCAATGGAACAAGATAGACAAATTATATATGACTTAAAAAAAAATCCTTCATTAATTACTTAGGAAAGAGAAATTAAAAGAATCGGAAGAATCAAGAGTAATAAATAGTAAATGGTATATTAGGAAAATAATCAGTAATGTTATATTTGAATTATAAATTGACTTATAATTTGGAACAAATATGGTTGGCAAATGACTTATAATTTGAGATAGGGAGAGTAGTTATAAAACGACCCATATTTTACTTTGAAAAAAATTAGCAGTAACCCTGTACAGTTGGTTTTAGCCGGTTCGAGATGGTGAAAACCAATTTAACCACATGATCAATTTAATAACCAATTTAAATCGGTTATCGATGTCAATGAGGTAGAACGGGGATACATCCCCTTCTCTACCATCAAATATATTTTCAATCCCCATCTCAAATTCTGTCATAGAGGAATTTTCTCCCCATCTGCATCCTTGTGGATTCCCTTGCACATCCCCACGGTTTCACAAAAATATATTATTTTTAACTAAATTAATATTAAAAAATTCAAAAAACTAATTACAAGAAATTAAGAAATTATATCATTACGATAAATATATTATTTTGACAATATTTAATGAGATTAATTGTTATACATTGTCAGTGTAAAAAAATTTACACTGCCAATACATCACAATCATCAGTTTGTGTTACTTTATATGTGATTATAATAAAAGTCAAATTTCTCTAACAAATCAATGGTTGTAATTAACTGACAGTGTAAAATATCTTTACACTGTCAATGCATTTATTTAATCTATGTTCATTAGAGTTATATCTACCAAATTTTTAAACTTAATTTTTTTAAAATCATTTAGATCTCTCTTTTACTAACATTACAAATATTTTCTAAATCTTTTTATAAAAAATAAAAAATAAATCTATATATAAATGTAGAATTATTTATTAATTAATGATAGGCAAAATTACACCAAAAGTCTTTTAAGTTACTCTTTTGTAACATGTTGGTCCTTAAAGGTTTTTTTATAGCAACTTTGTTCTTTAAGTTATCAAGAGTGTGCATCATTACCCTTTTTTAAAAATTATGTTTCAAAAATGAACATGTGGCATTAATGTGTGTGAGGTGTCAGTAACAATGTTGACATAGTTTTTTTTACGTTGCTGATGTGTTATTATTGTGAAAAATCAAAACAGTTTAAAAGTAATTTAAAACTGAATTACATGAAAACAAATTAGCTTATGTGTTATTATTGTGAAAAATCAAAACAATTTAAAAATGAATTACATGAAAACAAATTTGTTGCAGAGAAGGAGAAATGCAGAAAACGCAATCCCTATATCCCTAAATTAGTAACAAGAGACGAAGGAGAAATGGAAGACTCATAAATCCATAAATCCCTAAACGCACAAACTGACGAATAAAGAAGGAAGGAGAGGAACTCAAAGACGGACGAAGAAGGGATCAGAGAGGAACACAAGGACGAACGAATGAGGAGAGCAACGCAAGGACGAACGAAGTAGGGAGAAGAATGATTCACATCGCTACCATTATTGAGTGGAAAATGGAGAAGAACAGGTAGGTGAAGGGAAAGAACAAAGAAAAAGAAGATTTTCACAATTGAGGTATGTTTCGTTTTCCCTAATTTTATGGTTCTCATTTTAGGGTTTGTAGGTGAGTGTTCAGTTTGTCTGAAATGATAGTGGTAGGGTAGTGTAACATAATGTAATGTTGCTTGTTTTATGTCTAGGGTTTTATATGTGGTCCTGTAGCGGGGTTTTCGTTACCTTTAGGTTTATCGACTAAACCAAAAGTAAACATATAATTCGAGTCGCCGCCGCACTTTTATTTGTCCAAAGGAAAGGCTAAAAAGCGAACAAAAGCCAAGGTAAGAAGTTTTCCAAATCAAAAACTAATGAAAATGTCAGAGATCTGGGTAAGGGGGTTGGTTATGAAATGGGAAGGTTTTACGCACCCAAAAACATCCTTAGTACTCTAAGGGAACCCTTTTTGCAAATATGTGTTGTGGGTTGGTATTTGTGAAAAGATTTGTACAAAAGATTGGATGGGTGAGAAGAGAATAGATTATTTACAAATTTGTTGTTTGAATGGATGAACTCATTGCCTACGTACCATCACAAAGGAGGATCAAAACCTCGTAGTTCGGGGTAAAAATCTCAAAGATTGGTGAATTGAATTGATCAAAAGCCTTAAGGTCTTTTGTTATCAAAGGGAGAAAACTCAACCTAAACCAACAATTCACCATGTGAGGAAGGCTTCAACATGCTAGTGAGGGGTTAACCCTATAATAAGCATGGAAGACTTATAATCCAATCACTAAGGATGAGGTGAGATTTACATCAACCACTATGAGAACTCAAACCTATGACTAATGTTTTTGAAAAAGTTTAATAAGGTGGCCATTGGAACCACAAAAACAATTTGAAGTGAGTTATATTTACAAGTTAAATTTATTTACAAAATGAAGTCCAAGTTGTATTAGTGTTTATTCATAATGAGTATTTATGAAAATAGTTTTGAAAAGTCAAAGGCTTAAGGCCTAGGTTTCTAATTTGAAACAAAGTCAAAGTTTAGAAAATGGTTTTGGCTTGGTTAGAGTAAGGAGAAGAAGAGAAGGGGTATTCCTAAAGCATATAAAGATAAGAAGGGAAAGATAAACCCTTGGAGTTCCTTTTCTTGAAGTCATAGAGATGACTCAAGATGCTCATTTCCTTTGGACTTAGCAAATAATCAAGCAATCAAATAATTTGAATTCAAGCTCCTAGGATTTCCACTTGGCTTGTCTCTTAACTTGGCTACTCATGACAATGGTCCTTTTTTCACAATCTCAAAGTAGGATCCCTATCACACAACAACAAACATCAAAAAGTTCACAACACAATAATAGGAATGGACAAAGAATAAGTTTGGAGGAGAAGTCCTTTGAGATCAACTTTGATTTAGCATTCTAAAGGAATGAGGCCTAGTTGCTCTTCAACAAGTTTTGTATTCTAAAGGCATAAGGCCTAGTTGCTCTTGAACTCCTTTAAGCATAGGTAAGACCTAATTCTAAGTCCTTTCTCCTTTTGCAATTGGTTCACACAAAACAAACACAAGATAGCAATATATTTATATATAATAATGGGCTCAAGTGAGCAAAAGGAAAATGACATAAACATAAAATATGTGCTCAAGTGAGCAAAGTGAAAAGTAATATGAATAATGAGCAAGAAATAAATGGCATTAAAAGTAAATGGCAAGAAATTAAAAGCTCAAATTAAAATTAGTAGTTAGTAAAGTTATGTTAGCTTGTCATAAGACAATGTAACGCTATGTTAAGCAATCGTAAATGGACTAATGTAGTAGTCACACCTATCTGAGGCCGGTAAATAAAAATATAGGCAAAGAACACAAGTTAGAGATCATGACTAGTAAGCCAAGCTCCATAAACTTGCCATGCCAAAACAAAAAGGGAAGGGCCTTGTATGGACTTTAGGTTATTTGCTTGACCAATAAGCAACCTATCTTGGACACAAAATAACTCACTTGATCATGGATCAAGTTGAATTTGGTTTGGATCAAAGAAGGTTAAACCTTTCATTTGTCAAGACCAACCATAAGACATTAACTCATTGGCCATTGATGGAAAGAAAGGGATGAAGATGAAAGGGAGGGGAAAAGAATACATCAATCAAATCCAATTGATCAAATGGGGATCAAACCAACATCAATCAACACCAAACAGAAAAGAAATGAAGATTAGAAGTCAACAAATCAACAATAATTTTTTGGTATTTTTTTTTGAATTAAAATAAAATGCAAATAAAATAAACAAATAAGGTCAAACCTCAAATTGAATTCAAATCAACTTCAACAAGTCCAATTATATTCTCATAGGTTCAACATGGTCAAACAAGCTTTGACTAATTTTCTCACCAATTTTGAAATCAGAAAGTATTTAAAACAATTAAAAGCACTAAAAAATAACACAATATGAACTAAAATCTCAAATAAATCTCAAATCAAATAAGAAATTGATGAGACTATTTTTCATTGATTTATCTTGATCCATAGATGCTATGAAAATATTTTTGGATTTTTCAAAAGTCAGAAAGTATTTTAAAATGAATTAAAACTATTAAAAACCAAATAATTCACAAAAATATTAAATGAAGTCACAAAAATAATTAAGAATCAAAATATCAAACTAGATTTTTTCAAGAA
Source organism: Lathyrus oleraceus (assembly GCF_024323335.1). Taxonomy (NCBI): domain Eukaryota; kingdom Viridiplantae; phylum Streptophyta; class Magnoliopsida; order Fabales; family Fabaceae; genus Lathyrus; species Lathyrus oleraceus. Next base: position 216,082,519 of record NC_066585.1, read on the forward strand.
ATTTTTTGGAATTGGTCTCATATTTTTATGACTTCAAATAAATTTTTTATGAATTTTTGAAAATCAAATGAATTAACTGAAAATAAAAGAAAATGAATTAAATGGAAAAATCACATCTGCGTGATGTACCTCATTAATTGACGTGGCATCAATGGACTGTCCAGATCTGAGGGCGCATGATGTGACCAAGTCAAACGTGTTGCATATGGAATTAAATGAAGTATACACAATTGATGCACAGGATTAGAACGTGAGAACTAAATCCAAGGGCTATGAAGGTGCACACGTGGGGATGGTGGTGGAAACCACTATCTTCTCCGGTGGAACAACAATCTCCGGCCACCAGTTGCAGGAAAATGAAATTTAATAAAAATTAAAAATAAAGCCATGGAAATGAAGCTCGTGTGATGGAGATCACCACTGTATCCATGGATCTTCCTCACTCTTCCTATATTGAGAGAAATGTGAAGTGGAAGATCATGGTGTTCAAACTGAAAGTGCATGAAATAGAAAATTGAAACCACCATTGGCTTGCCTCAAGTGTGAGGACTTCAGAAAACCATACAAACACAAGGATACTACATTAAATTGAGACTTCTAGATCCAAAAAGTTTGAATGTATACCTCTGAATTGGATCACTTCAGGCCACGATTTCTTCAAGATCTTAACTCCTCTTTGCTCTAGGGATGCAGTGGAAGTGAAAGGTTAAGGAATTAAGCTTTGAAGATCAGCTAATGATGCTGAATTTCAAGCTCGAAAGTGAGAAAAATTTCTGGAAAATTCCTTTGGTATGGCTATGGTTTCAATGCTGCAGCAATTCAGATCTCCAAAAGGTTGATGAATGAATGAGAAGGAGCAGTTATTTATAGCTGAAATTGGTTGTGCATCACACTTCCCTCATGTGCATGGCATTTGAAATTTGCTTGCATGGGCCTGTGCAAGCGTGTAGCAGGCCCAATGATGAATGAAACATCTTGTTGAGATCACATGTCAATGATTTGGACGTGCATTTGGAATTGAATCAGCTTGCATACCAAGTTATAACATGAAATGCCAAAATGCACATAAATGGTAAGGTCTTCAAAACTCCCAAATGGTAAGTCAAAAAAAAGTATTGTGAGTAATGGTTGGAAAGCCCTTGAAATAAGGAACAAAATTTATGTTGGGAAAAATTCATTTGGCATTTGGAAATTGATGAAAACTGGCTGTGAAAATCCAAGTACAAAACATATTTAAGTCACCTTTGAAAAATTTTCACCAAAAGCAAGCCTATTCAAACCCCTATATTTTCATGATGCAAGCTTCAAACGGAAAAACCTCCGACATAAAATTTGTAGATAGTTTCAAGATGATCAATTTAGACTCAAAGTTTTCATCATTTGGATTTTATATGACAGAGTTATGGGTATTTGAAGTTGGGTACTTTTTCAAATTCAATGAATTAGGTCCAATGTGACCTATAATGTTTTGTATTATCACATGTATTTATTTTAGGATTATGAAATTTTATCCAAAATAACATTTGAAGTAGACATCTCAATATTTCCAATTAATTTTGTCTCATCTCATAATCATAAAAATTAAAGAAGTTATGCCCTTGGTAAGTTGACCCAAAATTAGGGTTTCAGTCAAAATGACCTATAATGTTTTGAAATGAATGATGACCTTCCAAGTTTCAAATGGATTTTTGATGAACATGAAAGTTTTTCACATGGTTCTTAAGAACATATTTTCTATTGGTGTCACCTTCATTTGACAAACACATAAAAAGTCATATCTCAATGGTACTCAGCTTAGTCAGATGACTTGACTGGTCAACTTCTCAAGGTCAAACTTCCAATCTTGATGAATAAATGATTGAGGGGCCTAAAATAGGCTCACATATGAATAAAATGATGAATGAATGAACTTCCCTTGATTAAAATTTGATCATAGGTTGAGATTGCTTCATGGGCAAGGCACAGTCAAAGCACAGTTGAATTAGGGTTTCCTTGGGAAACAATCTTCAAGCCCTTTGGGTTATCTTGGTCAAATTGGCAAATTGGGATACTTGGGAGACATATATTATGATTAGGAGATTTGTGGACCATTTTCATGATTTTTATCATCTTCATTTAGCCATTTCATTGGGTTTATGAGCCTCCTAGGAGCATTGGAACACATGATCACTTGAGCTTCAAAACAAAGAGAGTTAGTGACATATTTTTGTGATTTTGGTTAGTAATCAAAAAATAAAATAAAAAGCAATAATATAAAATACAAGCATGCTTGGTGGTCTCAAACCACTCACACAAGTCCCACCCCTAGGGTTAAGGAGCCAAACATGTTATGATCCTTGAGGCAATGCACTTGTGCAACAACATGATGCCATGAGGGATCTTAGGGTCAAAATTAGGGTCTTACAGATGCCCCTATTTAAGGTCATTCTAGCCGGAGACATGAAGGTTAAAATCTTCATGGTGAATAATTGCCACAAAGGAAAACAAATCAGAAGAGACTGGAAAATCCATAGGAGTAACACACTCACTAATGAGACAGAGACTCTAGGGGAAAATAAGGTAAAAATGCGTGAGTAGGTCACGACTTGAAAACTCGCTGGGAGACACAAAGGGATTCCATGAAAATAAATCGATGGAAAGACTCGAGCTGACGCAAAGATGCACGTATTGGGGAATATGCCAATACAACAAAACTATCCACAAAGGATACATCGGATAAAAATCCGGACTCGGACGGGGATGCCCACAAAGGACCCAGGTGAGGAAGAAAAGAAGAGATATTACCGGTTACTGGGTAATAAACTCAAAGAGAGACATGTTATCAAAACACCAGTTACTGGGTGAGAAAACAACACACTCAAGGAGAAAGGATATTTAAGACCGGTATAAGGGTGAGAGATATCAATCATCCGAAACATCTAAGGAGGACTCAAAAGGCACATCTCAACTCCGAAAAATCTGACTCCGCAGGGGACAAAAAGTCATAATAAGGAGCAGAAGGAAGGAACACCAAGGATACCGGTTACTGGGCATAGAATAGGTGACCAACCAGGCGTGAATTGAGGAATATATCCAAGACACTCATCATCCGAAAGGAGGGCTAAAAAAGCAAACTCGACTTACAGGATGGACATTCGATTCCACAAGGAAATATGAATCTTACTCGATTGGGGAAGAGAAAGACTTCAAAAGAAGAGTGTATGAGATATATTATTTATTACCGTCATAACGTAGATAACATACTCGCATGGAAGATTATCCACAACCGGTTACTGGGTTAATAAAGGATAAATCGACCTAAAAGAAAGGACATCGGGATACCGGTTACTGGGTATAAAATAATGATCAATCAGAGTGAGAAACCGTCATTACCGAACAAGGGTAAATGAAAGATGACTCGCAAGGGATAAATTGCCTGACAAAAGCGATTATCCAAAATATATATCATCGGTTACTAGGTGGTAGACTCAAAAACGAAGGAATATCAATATCGGTTACTGGGTAAAGATAATCAACAAAGAGGGGATTACATCTACCGGTTACTGGGTAGAAAACCACAGAAATAGGACTTACAACTACCGGCTACTGGGTAGAAGGGCACAAAATTCGCTGGGAAAAGATGGACAATTGCTGGTTACTGAGCAATTGAACAACTAAACCACAGGGAACTGCGGGGGAATAACAAGATAGGAAAGTCAATCCAGGAACAAACGAGAAAGACACAATCAAACAAGACTCAACCTGATGAGGATATAACTCAAGGGAGTAATTCCCATCCCAATACACATTTGGGGAGGAAACTGAAACAATAATCATCCACGAGGACATAACTCAGTGGGGAATAAAGAAGGAAAGATAGACACTTTCTGCCTATGGGGCTGACTCTATATGGAGAGATCAGACACAAACATCTTCTTAGGGAAGAACATTTCACCAATAGCGGCGGATAACAAGTAAAGATACATGGAAAAGAAATGCAATCATGAATATCTGAATGTTATGATTATGCATGTATATGCATGATTTGTGTATGATTTGTGTATGATTAATGCTGACAAACAGACATATCTAACACAAACAAGTCCGAGAATCACGAACGGACACCCGGCACAACATCTCGACAAGAAGGGCAAAGCCTATTGGAGAACTTAACTTGGGAACAACCTGAGCAAGATGAAAATAAATCATCGAGGATATCAAACCCTATCCCAAAGCTACACTCGCTGAGGATACAAAGAAGATGTATTCAGGAGCAGTGAAAGAAGATGATCAAATAGAGAACTCAACTCTGATGGGGATTATCTCTGGAAGAAGAATAATCATGGGAAGACGTCGACCACAACTGGGGATAGGCAAAGTCACAGCTTCCAACTGCAAGAAACAATACCCCGCACAGGAGGAATCTTCCAGGGGCAAACAATCCTGGCATAAGGAAGACGCAGGAAATCTGCACGGTAGATTCCGTCAATTCTCTCGGGGACAGGTGGTTAAATATCAATAAGATCCGCCGGAGAATAAACTCTATTGGGGAAACTTATCAAGGCATGATATGAAACTCCGTGGGGAATAATCACCAACCAGATGCACATCAATCAAAACACTCTCTTCTATCTGCTGGAGAGAAAACTTTGCTAAGGGGAGAAATAGCACTTTGCTCTACTGGGGAAGTAAATAAACATCTTCAACACCAGCTCTCAATGATAGAAGAAATCTTCAGACCAACATCAAACTCGGATCAGGCAACCCTACTGGGGACAAGCTGCAAATATTCTCAAAGGAACTACCCTGGCTGAGGAAATAGGAAATGAATCCTTTGTCAACAAGCGACATGCCGGGGATGAAAAGGGAAACAAACCCTTCACCAATTGCTCTAGGCAACTTCCTGTTGAGGAGACAAATATCTGGAAAGATAGCTCTGCAGGGAACACATGCTTACTTCACTGGGGACTTCTACTCATGCCGGGGAAAGGCAAACCTCCTCGTGAGTAGAATAGCATATCAACTTTTATTAATCTATAAGGGATTTTAGGTCAGTCCATACAAGGGATGACAACCATACAATTGATAAAACACAAATGCTAGTGCCTGATATAGAGGGATACACGTCTCCAAAAAAAATCAAGGCGAGACCTAAAACAGAAGGGATCATCCACGGATCAACTAATCAACCAATCATGGATTGTTACGACTCAGCGGGGGAAACAAGCATGTATGCACAAACAAACTATCCAGGAGTGCGTTGGATGAATATCCATAAATTTCTGCTAGGGGAAAACAATCCAATAAGACTGATCAATCTACTGCCATCAATGAGGACTTCTCATATCAGACTCTCTGGGAAGCTGTATCATTCTTTCCACGCTCGCTGGGGAGACAACTGAAAGCTGGTGAAGAGGATACAAACATGCCAGAAAATGAACAAATGTCTTACCCTTTGGTGATCATACTATCCTTGGGAAAGCACTGAGGACGTTCCACTTATCCTTTTAGTCATTGTAAATGTTCATTTTGTTTAAAACAATTCATTTATGAAAACTTTATTTGTTTAGAACAATGATATTTATCAATTAAAACATGCAAACATTTGTTAAACAGAAATGAATAAGAGTGCCAAGAATTAGATAAAGGCTCAAATTTATTTAATAAAATGGTAGTCCGCAAATAGTGAGACTCCATGGATCTTTACAAATTTGAAATTGGTGATATACATGGAAAAAGGGCTACATTGAACATAATGACCGTTTCTCCACCAACTCTGAATCCACTGTATTTGAAACTTCAGTTGATGATGACTGAGCGAGAATCCTTGATAGATGACAACTGTAGAACAAAGTCTTGCCAGGATGCAGTTACTTGCCGAAATCCTTAATTTTTGCCTAGATTTCCCCATGGTGAGGTACTCAATCTATAGGGATATACATTCATTATTTTTTTTATGTCTCTAACTTTTTCCTGGATCGCCCTTTCGAGTTTTCAATCCACTGAGACGCTCATTTTTGCCTAAGCCGCCCTTTCGGGTTTTCAACTTAGCGAGCTATTCTGTTTTTATTTTTAGGCGAAGTATTTCTTGATTGCATCTGAATTCACATGACGAGTGAAATCCTCCCCATCCATAGTTGTAAGCAACAAAGCACCGCCTGAAAAGGCTCTCTTAACGACATATGGACCTTCATAGTTTGGAGTCCACTTTCCCTTGGATCGGGCGCGAAAGACAAAACTTTCTTGAGCACGAGGTCACCTTCTCCGAACACACGAGGCTTGACCTTCTTATCAAAGGATTTCTTCATCCTTTGTTGATACAACTGACCATGACACATGGCAGTTAATCTCTTCTCTTTAATCAAATTCAGTTGGTCATAACGACTCTGAACCCATTCAGCCTCAGCCAATTTGGCTTCCATCAAGACTCTCATTGATGGGATCTCGACCTCTACAGGGAGCACAACCTCCATGCCATATACAAGGGAGAAAGGGGTTGCCTCTGTTGAAGTACGGACGGATGTATGATAGCCATGCAAAGCAAACGGCAGCATCTCATGCCAATATTTATATGTGTAACACCTCAAAATTTGCCCTCTTCTTCTTGGGACTAGTTTGAGACATTGCATATCATATTTTAGAGCATTAGGCATTGCATTTTGCATCTCATATGAAAATAAGAAGGTCATCCTCCAAAGTCTTTTCAAAAGATGGAGAAGTTAAGTGATTCAAGCCTGAGGGTCTCTATGAATTGATCATAACCATCTGAGGGCCTGGGCTTCAGTTAGGGTTTCTTGATTCTTCAAAGGTCTTGAGCATCATTTTGATTACAAGGATATATTACCATCATCATGGTTCTATCATCATCAAGGGTTGCAGAGTTTATCCTCAAGTTCCTTTTTATTAGGGTTGTGACCTCTGGTCAACCCTAATTAATGCCTTTCTTCCAACTAGGGTTTCTCAAAGAGATGAGGTATTTTATTGGGATAAGGATCACATGGTTATCATAAGGAGATTACATGAGCTAGGGTTTCATTTTTGAGCAATTTCCCCAAGTGGTAGAGGCTCAAGTTGATCAGGGCATTTCAAGGTCATCTAAAGACCAAAAAGTCAACTGTGCAGTTAACTGAGGGCTATGAGGTGGGAAAATAAGGTGAGACACCTCAATCATGTTCAAATAAGGTCCATTCATCATTCTAAACATCCATCTTGAAGATGCAACGGTCATGGCAAAAGTTACCAAAAATGGAAAGTGACCTGTAATTCAAAGTTTCCAAATTTGGCAAGTTTTTGACCGGTTGAGACAATTCAAGTTGAGGTTGAATCCGAATAAGTGCACTTTCGGAGTGCGGTTCGGTAAGTTGATGGGGTTTATTGTAAGCGAAAAAGGAATCGAGGTTGATCCTGCCAAAGTAAAAGCTGTAACACCCTTCTAAAATACCCCAAATATTTAATTAAAATAATAACATATATCAATCAGAGTAGATATGCAATTAAGGGTGTCACACAATTATTTCACACCATTCACCATGATAACTGTCATGCTCTTTTATTAATTCAAAACATAAAGCATTTGCACAATACGCAGCGGATAAAGATTAAATCAATCATGCAAAACATGTAGCATATTACATGTAAACTGGTTCACAACCAACAATAAACATTTAAAACATCCCATCCCGATGTTACATCTACCAGAGCATGACCCACTAAGGAACTACACTAGACTCCAAGCACTAGCTCCTACTCAATCACTGCTCGTTACCTGAAAAATAGTTGTAAGGGTGAGTTCCTCAATCGATATAATAAGCATTATAAAATATCATGCAATGTTAAGTAATTTAACACACTTCATCACCCTAATCATAACACACATTCAGTAACGGCACATCAACTCAAACATCATACTCAACACCAACATAAAGCACACGTATAATCTCAATTCATACTCAACACCAACACAAAACACACGTATAATATTGGAATACATCCATTCATATTATACGTCATACATACATTATGCAATGAGACTTCATGCATGCGGTACCGACTATTCGTGAACATATAGTTCAACTTCACCGACCAAATCCAGGTACGGCTACCAAGCTCACTAGTCCCACTCATTTGAGACCTAGTGACTCACATCACTAATTCCTCACCATGGGAATTAGCTACCACCCCAAGGGCCATGCTATGCACGCTAATCACCTAGCATGCAAACATCAACAACAGTCCAAAATGACTAACATCACTAATTCCTCACCATGGGAATTAGCTACCACCATAAAGGCCACATTATGCTATGCCAAATCACCTAGCATGCAACATCAACAACAATCCACAATGGACATATGCTCACACTCTAAGCCATAAAACAGTCCATCCACAATTACATACATAATATATACATTCACAACATTATGCATATTTTCACACATCATCAGCATATTTATCACATAATCATATCATGTCATGCCAAATAATTCAATCACAGTATTAGCACACTCTACTAATACATATCCTACTCAAAACAACGAGAAATAATCCCTACTATATCACACACCGATATAGGCCAATCACCAATTATGTTCACAACATTAAAATATCAATCTTTTCCAATTTCCAACAGTGTTAACCGGTTAACGCCCTGGGTTAACCGGTTAACGCAACACAAAACACGCTTTCTGGCAAAACTCAACAGTGTTAACCGGTTAACGCCCTGGGTTAACCGGTTAACGCAAACAGAACAGCAATTTTCACAAATCACAACAGTGTTAACCGGTTAACGCCCTGGGTTAACCGGTTAACGCAAGCAAAACAGCAATACATCACAATTCCTAACAGTGTTAACCGGTTAACACCCTGGGTTAACCGGTTAACGCAAGACAAAAAGTTGTTCCTGCGCTAACACGAAGCAGAATGCAGACTTCTCCGCATTTTCCGCCGTTGGAGGACTTCCGGACCTCCGATTCCAATTCCGTAAAAAGCTATACGTTCGGAAAATCACTACCCATCTAATTACAGATTCAATTACAGCTTTAACATAGTTTATTCATCACAATTTTTCAGCACTCATCATCCCAATTAGGGTCAATTCAACGGTTTATCACTACCCATCACATGTTAACCCATAATACCCATTAAACGACGATAAACCCCCCTTACCTGAGTTAATCCGGCGAATCTTTAAGCTTCAAGCTTTTCTCTTCTCCAACCTTCTTCCTCTTGCTCTGTCTCTTTGCCCTTTTCCTCTTTTCAGCCGCTTCTCTGCTTTTCACGTGAAACCCTTTCTTTACCAAATGGGACTCTTTTTCTTATTTCCAACTTATATATATTTTCCAATAATTATTATTCCAATAATAATAATAATAATAATCCAATAATTCCAATTATTTAATTAAATTAATAAATATAATATTAACTTAAATTAAATAATTATCTTATTTTTATCGGGGTGTTACAACTCTCCCCCACTAAAAGAGTTTTCGTCCTCGAAAACATACCTCAAGCGAATAACTCCGGATAAGACTCCTTCATCTGACTCTCAAGTTCCCAAGTCACATTGCCACCTGCTGGTCCTCCCCAAGCTACCTTTACCAAAGCAATCTCTTTACCCTGCAACTGCTTCAACTCTCGATCCTCGATCCTCATAGGTGATGTTTCAACAGTCAGGTTATCTCTCACCTGTACATCATCTATTTGGACTACATGCGACGGATCAGGAATGTACCTCCTCAACCGAGACACATGAAAAACCTCATGCAAATTCGCAAGTGACGGCGGTAAAGCGATACGATAGGCTACCTCCCCTATCCTCTCCAAAATCTGATAAGGACCAATAAATCGAGGTGTCAACTTCTTCGACTTCAAAGCTCGACCAACCCCAGTTATCGGAGTAACACGAAGAAACACATGATCTCCCTCTTGAAACTCAAGTGACTTCCTCCTCTTGTCGTGATAACTCTTCTGACGACTCTGAGCAATCCTCATCTTCTCCTGAATCATCTTAATCTTTTCCGTAGTTTGTTGAACAATCTCCGGTCCAACCACAGCACTCTCACCGGACTCATACCAACATAAAGGTGTCCGACATCTCCTACCATACAAAGCTTCAAACGGTGCCATACCAATGCTCGAATGAAAACTATTGTTGTAGGTAAACTCAATCAAAGGTAAATAACAATCCCAAGTACCTCCCTTTTCCAAAACACAAGCCCTCAAAAGATCCTCCAGTGTCTGAATCGTCCTCTCAGTCTGACCATCAGTCTTCGGATGATATGCAGAACTCAATCTCAGCTTAGTTCCCAAAGCCTTCTGCAAACCTTCCCAGAACTTCGATGTAAATCTAGGATCTCTGTCCGAAACAATACTCGACGGAATACCATGCAAACTTACAATTTTCTCAATATACAACTCAGCTAATCTCTCTAACGGATAATCCATTCTGATCGGAATGAAATGAGCCGATTTTGTCAATCTGTCAACAATCACCCAAATAGCTTCAAAATTCTTAATTGTCCTCGGTAAACCAGAAACAAAATCCATATTGATACTATCCCACTTCCACTCTGGAATAGCCAACGGTTGCATTAGCCCAGACGGCTTCTGATGCTCAATCTTTGACTTCTGACAAGTCAAACAAGAATAAACAAAACTCGCAATTTCTCTTTTCATTCCCGGCCACCAAAATAACTTTTTCAAATCATGATACATCTTCGTAGCTCCAGGATGAATACTCAGGCCACTACGATGTCCTTCCTCAAGAATACTCTTCTTAAGTTCGGTAACATCCGGAATACACACCCGATTACCAAATTTCAAAACACCATTCTCATCAACTCTGAATTCACCACCTTGACCTTGATTCACTAGAGTCAACTTATCAACCAAAAGCACATCGGATTTCTGACCTTCTCTAATCTCATCCAGAATACCACTCGTTAATTTCAACATTCCCAATTTAACACTATTGTGAGTACTCTCACACACCAAACTCAAGTCTCTAAACTGCTCAATTAAATCCAATTCCTTAACCATTAACATAGACATATGCAATGATTTCCGACTCAATGCATCAGCCACTACGTTTGCTTTACCCGGATGGTAATTCAAACCAAAGTCATAATCCTTCAGAAACTCTAACCATCTCCTCTGTCTCATATTCAGCTCTTTCTGATCGAAAAAATACTTTAAACTTTTATGGTCACTGAAAACCTCAAATCTTGACCCGTACAAGTAATGCCTCCATAACTTCAGAACAAATACCACAGCTGCCAACTCTAAATCATGCGTCGGATAGTTCCTCTCATGAACCTTCAGTTGTCTCGAAGCATAAGCTACAACCTGCTTATTCTGCATCAACACACCACCCAAACCCAACAATGAAGCATCACAGTAAACCTCAAATGGTTCTGACGGACTTGGTAATATCAGAACAGGAGCAATAGTTAACCTTCTCTTTAACTCTTGGAAACCTTCTTCACATTTTGAGTCCCAAACAAACGCTTGCCCCTTTCTAGTCAACGTCGTTAACGGTAACGCCAACTTAGAAAATCCCTCAATGAATTTCCTATAATAACCAGCCAAACCAAGGAAACTTCGAATCTCAGCAACAGACTTCGGAGCTTCCCACTGAGATACCGCTTCTATCTTAGAAGGATCAACAGCAACACCACCTCTTGAAATCACATGACCAAGAAAACTAACTTCTTCTAACCAACAACACCGGTGCACCCCACGGTGACACACTCGGACAAATAAATTTCTTATCTAACAGATCTTCCAACTGACTCTTCAATTCAGTTAACTCAACAGCAGACCTACGGTACGGAGCCATCGACACCGGCCTAGTACCAGGTACCAAATCAATCGAGAACTCAACTTCACGCTCTGGCGGTAATTCGTTCACTTCTTCCGGAAACACATCAGGAAAATCGCACACCACGGCTAGATCACAAATCACTGGTTTATCTTTAGCCTCCAAAGTCGCTAACAGCATAAACAACTCTGCCCCATCTGCTACTGCCTCATTCACCTGCCTTGCAGATAGAAACAAACTTTTCCCTTCCTCAATCTCAGGAAAGATCACAGTCTTATCAAAACAGTTAATATAAACTCGGTTAAACACCAACCAGTTCATACCCAGAATAACATCAATCTGCACAAGTGGAAGACACACTAGGTCCATCCCAAAGTCTCTACCAAAAATACTCAAAGGACAATTTAAACAAACTGAAGTAGTAGTCACTGAACCCTTCGCAGGAGTATCAATCACCATACTTCCATGCATCTCAGATATCTCTAACTTAAGTTTCACAGCACAATCCAAAGATATAAAGGAATGAGTCGCATCTGTGTCAATAATAGCTACAAGAGGAAAGCCATTAATATAACACGTACCTCGGATCAAACGATCATCTGCATAAGTCTCAGAACCCGGTAAAGCAAAGACCTTGCCTCCCGACTGATTCTCTTTCTTCGGCTTAGGACACTGTGGACTGATATGACCCACCTCTCCACAGTTGAAACAAGTCACAGTCTTCAACCGGCACTCTGCAGCCAAGTGACCACCTTTGCCACATTTGAAACACTTCCTCGCAGCACTGGTACACTCATGGACATGATGTCCAGCCTGACCACATCTGTAACACTTAGCAGGGGCACTAGAGTCTCCCCCACTAGGCCTCTTCATCCCACTCTGTCTCTGAAAACCTTTGCCAACTGCATACAGTTTTCCATGGTCACTCTGATTCTTGCCTTTCCTATCAACCCTCTGTTGATAGCTTTCCGCTCTGGCCTTGGTATCCTGTTCAAACATTCTGCAACAGTCGACCAAATTAGAAAACACTCTAATCCGCTGATACCCAATAGCCTGCTTGATCTCGGGACGTAACCCGTTCTCAAACTTCACACATTTTGAAAATTCCCCAGTAGCCTCGTCATAGGGAGTGTAATACTTCGACAGCTCTGTGAACTTAGCAGCATACTCAGTAACAGACCGGTTGCCCTGCTTCAATTCTAAGAACTCTATCTCTTTCTTTCCTCTTACATCCTCTGGAAAGTACTTCCTCAGGAATCTCTCCCTGAACACCGCCCAAGTGATCTCAGCATTCCCAGCAGCTTCCAACTCAGTGCGGGTAGCAACCCACCAATCATCTGCTTCCTCTGACAGCATATGCGTACCGAACCTAACCTTCTGGTTATCGGCACACTCAGTCACTCGGAAGATCCTCTCGATCTCCTTCAACCACTTCTGAGCACCATCTGGATCGTATGCTCCCTTGAACATTGGAGGATTGTTCTTCTGGAACTCACTCAGTTGACGAGCAGCTCCCATTCCCACAACATTCGGATTTCCCCCAAGTACTTCAGCTAGCATACCCAGAGCCTCAGCAATCGCAGCATCGTCTCTACTTCTTCCAGCCATCTCTATTCTGAGAACCCAACAAGATAAAACAATAAGTACTGATAGGGTTATACAACACCTATCCCGTACAGGGGAAACAGAATAATTACGACTCGACTCGACCGACTATGCTCTGATACCACTAATGTAACACCCTTCTAAAATACCCCAAATATTTAATTAAAATAATAACATATATCAATCAGAGTAGATATGCAATTAAGGGTGTCACACAATTATTTCACACCATTCACCATGATAACTGTCATGCTCTTTTATTAATTCAAAACATAAAGCATTTGCACAATACGCAGCGGATAGAGATTAAATCAATCATGCAAAACATGTAGCATATTACATGTAAACTGGTTCACAACCAACAATAAACATTTAAAACATCCCATCCCGATGTTACATCTACCAGAGCATGACCCACTAAGGAACTACACTAGACTCCAAGCACTAGCTCCTACTCAATCACTGCTCGTTACCTGAAAAATAGTTGTAAGGGTGAGTTCCTCAATCGATATAATAAGCATTATAAAATATCATGCAATGTTAAGTAATTTAACACACTTCATCACCCTAATCATAACACACATTCAGTAACGGCACATCAACTCAAACATCATACTCAACACCAACATAAAGCACACGTATAATCTCAATTCATACTCAACACCAACACAAAACACACGTATAATATTGGAATACATCCATTCATATTATACGTCATACATACATTATGCAATGAGACTCCATGCATGCGGTACCGACTATTCGTGAACATATAGTTCAACTTCACCGACCAAATCCAGGTACGGCTACCAAGCTCACTAGTCCCACTCATTTGAGACCTAGTGACTCACATCACTAATTCCTCACCATGGGAATTAGCTACCACCCCAAGGGTCATGCTATGCACGCTAATCACCTAGCATGCAAACATCAACAACAGTCCAAAATGACTAACATCACTAATTCCTCACCATGGGAATTAGCTACCACCATAAAGGCTACATTATGCTATGCCAAATCACCTAGCATGCAACATCAACAACAATCCACAATGGACATATGCTCACACTCTAAGCCATAAAACAGTCCATCCACAATTACATACATAATATATACATTCACAACATTATGCATATTTTCACATATCATCAGCATATTTATCACATAATCATATCATGTCATGCCAAATAATTCAATCACAGTATTAGCACACTCTACTAATACCTATCCTACTCAAAACAACGGGAAATAATCCCTACTATATCACACACCGATATAGGCCAATCACCAATTATGTTCACAACATTAAAATATCAATCTTTTCCAATTTCCAACAGTGTTAACCGGTTAACGCCCTGGGTTAACCGGTTAACGCAACACAGAACACGCTTTCTGGCAAAACTCAACAGTGTTAACCGGTTAACGCCCTGGGTTAACCGGTTAACGCAAACAGAACAGCAATTTTCACAAATCACAACAGTGTTAACCGGTTAACGCCCTGGGTTAACCGGTTAACGCAAGCAAAACAGCAATACATCACAATTCCTAACAGTGTTAACCGGTTAACACCCTGGGTTAACCGGTTAACGCAAGACAAAAAGCTGTTCCTACGCTAACACGAAGCAGAATGCAGACTTCTCCGTATTTTCCGCCGTTGGAGGACTTCCGGACCTCCGATTCCAATTCCGTAAAAAGCTATACGTTCGGAAAATCACTACCCATCTAATTACAGATTCAATTACAGCTTTAACATAGTTTATTCATCACAATTTTTCAGCACTCATCATCCCAATTAGGGTCAATTCAACGGTTTATCACTACCCATCACATGTTAACCCATAATACCCATTAAACGACGATAAACCCCCCTTACCTGAGTTAATCCGGCGAATCTTTAAGCTTCAAGCTTTTCTCTTCTCCAACCTTCTTCCTCTTGCTCTGTCTCTTTGCCCTTTTCCTCTTTTCAGCCGCTTCTCTGCTTTTCACGTGAAACCCTTTCTTTACCAAATGGGACTCTTTTTCTTATTTCCAACTTATATATATTTTCCAATAATTATTATTCCAATAATAATAATAATAATAATCCAATAATTCCAATTATTTAATTAAATTAATAAATATAATATTAACTTAAATTAAATAATTATTTTATTTTTATCGGGGTGTTACAAAAGCGATACAAGAAATGCCTGAACCGAGAACAGAAAAGGAGGTTCGTGGTTTCTTAGGTAGATTGAACTACATTTCACGGTTCATAACTCATCTAACAGCCACGTGTGAACCCATATTCAAGTTGTTGAGAAAAGATCAAACGGTCAGGTGGAATGATGATTGCTAAGCGGCATTTGAAAAAATAAAAGAATATTTGCAGGAGCCTCTGATTCTGATGCCTCCTGTGGAGGGACAACCTCTAATCATGTACTTGACAGTCCTCGAGGGGTCTATGGGGTGTGTACTGGGGCAGCATGACGAGTCTGGTCGAAAAGAGCATGTTATTTACTACCTTAGCAAAAAGTTTACCGACTATGAAACAAGATATTCACTGCTCGAGAAAACTTGTTGTGTTTTGGCATGGGCTGCTCGCCGACTGAGACAGTATATGCTGGTTCATACCACTTTGTTGATTTCCAAGATGGATCCGATCAAGTATATATTTCAGAAGCCAGCATTGACCGAACGGGTTGCGAGATGGCAAATGATTTTGACTGAATACGATATCCAGTACACTTCTCAAAAATGCGATCAAGGGGAGTGTATTGTCTGATTACCTCGCCCAACAACCCATTGAAGATTATCAACCGATGAAATTTGAGTTCCCTGATGAGGACATCATGTTTCTCAAATCGAAAGATTGTGAGGAACCTATCCCTGAGGAGGGGCCTGACCCTGAGTCCGAATGGATTCTGATGTTTGATGGGGCCGTTAACGTGAATGGTAGTGGAGTTGGTGTTGTTTTGGTTACGCCGAAGGGATCCCACATTCCTTTTTCCGCCCGGCTAACATTTGAATGCACCAACAATGTGGCTGAATACGAAGCTTGTATCTTGGGTGTCGAAGAGGCGATTGATTTGCGAATCAAAAACCTTGTTATTTATGGAGATTCAGCTTTGGTTATGAACCAGGTTAACGGGAAGTGGTATACGCATCAATCTCACTTAATTCCATATCGGGATTATACAAGGAGTTTGTTGACGTTTTTTACCAAGGTGGAAATACACCATGTGCCGAGAGAGGAAAATCCTTTAGCAGATGCTTTGGCTACTCTGGCCGCTTTGATTAAAGTGCAGTGGTGGAATCAATTCCCTAGTGTTGAGATGGGACGACTCGATAGACCGGCTTTTGTGTTTGTTGTCGAAGCAGTGCCTGATGATGAAAAGCCGTGGTATTATGACATCAAGCAGTATCTGGAGACCCAAGAGTATTCTGAGGGAGCGTCTAAGAAGAACCGAAAGACTCTGAGGAGGTTGGCCATGGCGTTCTATCTAAATAAGGATGGGGTTTTGTACAAGAGGAATTTCGATTGGGTTTTGCTCAGATGTGTCGATGGCAAAGATGCAAGCCAATTGATGAAAGAGGTGCACGAGGGGTCGTTTGGTACCCACGCCAGTGGAAATGCGATGGTGAAAAAGTTGTTAAGAGCTGGATAATACTGGATGACAATGGAGGCTCAGTATTTCAACTTCGTGCGGAGATGTCATAAATGCCAGATTTATGCTGATAAGGTGCATGTGCCTCCAAACCCGTTGAGTTTGATGTCATCTTCGTGGCCGTTTGCTATGTGGGGCATTGATATGATCGGAAAGATCGAGCCTACGGCTTCGAATGGGCACCGGTTCATATTAGTGGCTATTGATTACTTCACCAAGTGGGTGGAAGCGGCGTCTTATGCAAACGTGAAAAAACAGGTTGTTGCCAGGTTCTTGAAAAGAGATATCATTTGCAGATATGGGGTTCCCGAAAGAATTATTACTGATAATGGTTCTAATCTCAACAACAAGATGATGGTAGAACTGTGCTGGGAGTTCAAGATCGAGCATCACAATTCTTCTCCTTATCGTCCAAAGATGAATGGGGCGGTCGAGGCGGCTAATAAGAATATTAAGAAGATTGTGCAGAAAATGGTCGTGACCTATAAGGATTGGCACGAGATGTTGCCGTTTGCATTGCACAGGTATCGAACCTCAGTGCGTACATCTACTAGGGCAACACCTTTCTCGCTGGTGTATGGGATGGAAGCTGTGCTACCAATTGAGGTCCAGATTCCGTCATTGAGAGTCCTCATGGATGTGAAATTGGAAGAGGCTGAGTGGGTAAGGACTCGGTATGAAGAGTTGAGCCTGATTGAGGAAAAGAGGTTGGCGGCCATTTGTCATGGACAGTTGTACCAGCAGCGAATGAAGCGTGCTTTTGACCGAAAGGTGCAACCTCGTGTATACCATGTGGGGGATATGGTGTTGAAAAGGATCCTTCCTCCTTAGAACGATCGTCGGGGCAAGTGGACACCCAATTATGAGGGTCCATTCGTGGTCAAGAAGGTTTTCTCTGGCGGAGCCTTGTTGTTGACGACCATGGATGGTGAGGATTTTCCATCCCCTGTGAATGCGGACGCAGTTAAAAAATACTTCGTATAAGAGACCCGCTGGACGAAAAGAATAAAATAGTCCAGGCAAAAATGGGCATCCCGGCGAACCAAAAAAAATGAAAATGAAGAAGGTTCGGGCAAAAATTAGGGATAAAAAGTGAAAAAAACTGTACACCCGGCAAGTCGAAAACCCCACAAGGGCGGCTTGGGCAAAAAAGGGTATCCCGGTGGACTGAAAACCCGAAAGGGCGGTCCAGGAAAAAGAGGGAGTGAAACGAACAACTGCGTCTAGCATGATCGTTTGTACTTTGGTTAAGACAAGAGGATAATCCCCAACGGAGATCGGTCGGAAGCGTCTTGTTTCGGAGGGCAGAAAGTGTTGAGAGTCTTGAGGACATATGGGTTGTAACCGGGTTGGAACTTGATGAGATCACGGTTTCACATTGCCATTAGGATAGATTTTCCTTTTGTGCGCAATTACCTCTTTTCATGGATTGCTTCCTATGTATTGCTCAGTTACGAGCCACCTTTTTCAATCAATAAAATGCATATTCAGTCAAATAATCTTTGTTTTTGTTTTCATTACCGCTTTGATTGCAAAAACATCCGTTTATTTTGACAAAGAATCTTTGCATTTTGGGACATAGGGGTCCCTTCCAATGCATGTTTATAGGATTTAAAACTTGAAATCTTATTCGGAAGGTTGAGTGAACTGGGTGTTGAAATTTTGGCACGCCTGGGGCACGTTTTATCTAACGATCTCTTTTGCAGGTGTTGTTGGTTTATTTTCACTCACTTGCAGGTTGTGACGTGAAGCGTTTTTGACAAAAGAATCCTTCGAGTCCAATCAGGGACAAGGAGTTGAGGAATGGTGTAAAGACGGCGAAAGAATTGCGACGATCCTGGAGGGTTAATCAAGAAGACTCTTCAAAGTCTGAAAAAGTGGAAAGTTAACATTGCGGTTAGATGGTGAATACCAGTGTTTGACGAGTCGAAGGGTGTTCCGTGTCAAATATTTCGTATCTCCCCAGCGGGTTCGAGGTCGGTGTTTCCTCGGCGGCCAGGCTTGAAGTTTGTTGTTTCCCCTAGTAGGGTGAGATTGTTATTTCCCCAGCAGGTCTGAAGGTTGTTGTTCCCCCGGCAGGGGTGTGCGTTGGTAGTTTTTCCCCAGTGAAGTCCCCAAGCAGATCGAGTTCAGTGAAGGTCATCCCTAGTAAGGATTGTCCTGTCCCCAACAACAGTGTTATCCCAAGCAGGGTTGGAGATTGGAGAGATATCGAGTTCCTCAGCAGAGTGGCTCGTGTCGTCCCCTGAGGGGGATACTTTTTATGCATTCATCATTTAGAGAAGCATAGCATGTTGCATAACTCATTGCGTAGCATTTCCATGGTTATGGAGCATTACGCTGTAAAACTCATGCATCAGCATTGCAAGCATAAACTAGTCTCGAGTCGTGGTTACCGTTTGAGAATTGGTTTAGCTGGTTGGTGAAGATGTTACTCTGAGGAGTCTGGCATCGTGATTTTGAATCCACAGTATTCCCCAGTAGTGCGATATTGGGGGAAAATTTTCCGTCGTGCGGAGATGGGAATGAAGATTGGAGAACGTTACGCGATCGGCGCGGATATTGGGGTCCATCAGGAGAAAAGGAGACACAGAGTGTCTTATGGAGAGCAGGGTTCAAATGGAGAACGGGGTTCATTGTTTAACAGTAAAATCAAAGAATTTTTTGGGGGTTCAAGAAAAGCAAAAATAAAAATAAAAATAATAACAAGGAGAAAATCCCCAGCAGAAGTGGCATTCAGGCCAGATTTCCCGATGTTTAGATCGAAGAAGTTTCCGACGTTCAAGTCGAAGCACTTGTGGCATTCAGGCCAGATTTTCCGATGTTCAGATCAAAGAGGTTTTCCGACGTTCAGGTCGAAGCAACTTGTGGCATTCAGGCCAACTTTCCGGTATTCAGACCGAAGTGGCATTCAGGCCAACTTTCCGGTATTCAGACCGAAGTGGCATTCAGGCCAGTTTTCTGGTATTCAGACCGAAGTGGTTTCCGACATTCAGGTCGACGCAACTTGTGGCATTCAGGCCAGTCTCCCGGTGTTCAGACTGATGTTTAATAACCTCATATCTTCCAATGCTCAGATCGAAGTCATTTCCAGTATTCAGATTGATGAGCGGCATTCAGGCCATGGGTATTCCTGTGTACCATTTATTTTGGTATCCAGGTTAACATTCTTTTTCGCCGACTCTCACCGTACCAGACGGATTCTTCTTTCAGGACCACCTCTTTGCCGGTTCTGACAGGCATTGTTACTTAATTCCCAGCGGAGCGCAAATTGTTCGTCTGTTCTTTGTATTCAACCACTCTTCACCCTGATCATCTGAAAGCCGAGGCTGTTCATATCGACAGGTTCACAGTGGATTGAATAGGGGCAACTGTAACACCTCAAAATTTGCCCTCCTCTTCTTGGGACTAGTTTGAGACATTGCATTTCATATTTTAGAGCATTAGGCATTGCATTTTGCATCTCATATGAAAATAAGAAGGTCATCCTCCAAAGTCTTTTCAAAAGATGGAGAAGTTAAGTGATTCAAGCCTGAGGGTCTCTATGAATTGATCATAACCATCTGAGGGCCTGGGCTTCAGTTAGGGTTTCTTGATTCTTCAAAGGTCTTGAGCATCATTTTGATTGCAAGGATATATTACCATCATCATGGTTCTATCATCATCAAGGGTTGCAGAGTTTATCCTCAAGTTCCTTTTTATTAGGGTTGTGACCTCTGGTCAACCCTAATTAATGCCTTTCTTCCAACTAGGGTTTCTCAAAGAGATGAGGTATTTTATTGGGATAAGGATCACATGGTTATCATAAGGAGATTACATGAGCTAGGGTTTCATTTTTGAGCAATTTCCCCAAGTGGTAGAGGCTCAAGCTGATCAGGGCATTTCAAGGTCATCTAAAGACCAAAAAGTCAACTGTGCAGTCAACTGAGGGCTATGAGGTGGGAAAATAAGGTGAGACACCTCAATCATGTTCAAATGAGGTCCATTCATCATTCTAAACATCCATCTTGAAGATGCAACGGTCATGGCAAAAGTTACCAAAAATGGAAAGTGACCTGTAATTCCAAGTTTCCAAATTTGGCAAGTTTTTAGTCCACATTCAACTTGACTTTTCAATATCAAAGATGTTTCAAATGGATTTTTGGTGAACATGAAAGTTGTAGATCTTTGTCTCCCCTTTCCAAAAAGTCCTATTCATGTCCATGTGATGAATGGTTGAGGAGTTATGGTCATTTGATCACAAGGTGTGCATGGAAATTCAAAATGGCATAACTTTTGATACAAAACTCCAATTTGGTCCATTCTTTTTGCAAAATACTCCTCATGACCAATACTTCTCAAAACAAGCCTTGCCATGCATGGAAAAGTGTGTATGATCATCATTCCTCAAGTGATCATTTTGGAGGGAATTTCCATAATTCAAATTTGGCTTATGATACAAGCAAAATAACAATTCCATGTTGATCCTTGGCTGATTTTAAGTGAATTCCAAGCTTAACATGGTACTGTACACGTGTAGCATGGCCATGCTAGCCAATTTTGCATTTTTGCAAATCACTTCATAAATCCTTAATCTTGATTAATACATGGAAAGTGTGATTAGCATGATCATTAGCAAGGAGTATATAAGCCAAACCCTAATCCATAACCACCATAACAGAATTTCAGATCTCAAATTTTCAAGTTCCCTCCATTTTTTCTCTCACTTCGAATCCTTGATTTCTCCACACAAACGCCAAAAATTCCTCAAGATTCTTGATCGTCATCCTTCATTGATCAAGAATCAACCTCTGTTTTGGACAATTGAGCTGGATTTCGAGCAGATCAAGTGCATCCTCATGGCGATGGTTTTCTGAAATTGAGCTAGATCCAGGTGGTTTCAAGTGATTCTTTGTGCATAAAGCTTCAAGGCAAGAGCATAGGATTGGATCTGGAACTTTTGAAAGCTTGAACACGCGAATTCAGCAACCTCCAATTTCAGGTGATTCAAAATCGATCCTCTCCTTTTGCTGTTTTCTTGTTATAGTTGTGTAGATCTTGTTGTGTGGAGCATGTAGATGTATTTAGAATTGAAAATGATTGAGAAATGATCATGTATGATGAACTTCAAGTTTTGATTATGAAAATGTTTTTGCTCGATCTGGAAAAGTTAGGAAGAATTAGGATTAATGAATATGATATTTGAAATGTGCATTGCAAGAGCTTTCGAATGGTGTATGATACATGCATTTCTGGAAAATTTTGGTTGAGCTCCGCCGTGTGTGTGGCCGGAGAAGACGACCGGAGATACAGCTCCGGTGTCTGGTTCATTTTAGGGTTTTGCCTACGTGGTTGCTTACGTATGCGCCTGCATGTCCAATTGATTGGCTGTGTTGCTTTTGACCATGCCATGTGTGCGTTGAATGATGAGTGTGCTGATGATTGTATTAAATGAAACGCATCGTTTCAATTGATGCTTGCGTGTTGCCATGTGTACGCTTGTGTGTCTGTATGATTGGCTCTTACTGCTTTGACCGTGCCACGCTTTCCTTTGACTGCTGACTATGCTTGCCATGTAATAAATGAAATGGTGTGTTTTGGCTTTTGAACCTGGACCGTTGATGTGATTCTCGCGCCTGATCGTGTGAATGTGAATATTCTGAGTATTATTTGAAATATTTCTTTTCCCTCCATATTTCCATGTGATTTCATATTATTTTAGTTACTTTGAAAAATCATAAAAAAAATAGGAAAATGATCCAAATTAACTCCAATTTTTTTTCATAATTTTGTATGAATGTCTAGTTTTGTTTTGGTATTATTTTCATGATTTGTTGATGTCTGATTTTTAATGTGTGAATTTTTTTATCCATGCCATGCTATTTTGATATTGTTGCATTCAATGCTTTCTGAAATCTTCATCTTTGAGCCAATTAATCTGATTTTTTGCATGCTTGATCTTCACTCATGATATGATTTTTGAGCACTGGTTTTGGATTTTTTCTCATATGCTATCATTGTTTTTGACACATGAAGATGTATGTGACAATTTGTGTCACATTTTTGGCATTGCATTTGTGCATTTTTGTTCATCTATCATTTGAGCTTTTATGGATTTGATTTTTTGCACATTGTTTGTTCATGACATGAGAAACTTGCATAAAAAAATCTCAAGACCATTAGATGCATTTCTGTTTTGATTTGGATTTTCTAATTTGGATGTCCATTTTGTGCTCATTTGCTTGCCTTTGCTTTACATTGATCATTTGAGATATTTGCTTAATGAATGGATATTGGTCCTTTTGAGGATATTTTATAGAGTGTTTGAATGTGCATTATGTGGAAGATTGAGTTCTGTTTTGATCATTTGGTTTGGTTTTGAACTTAGTCTTTGTACTAGTGTTTTATACATGAACTAATTGTGCTTTGTGTTTCAGGTTTGGACATTTAGCATTGATGGTTGATTTGTTCTCACTTTGTGAGATGCAAATGATTTGAGTTCTAACTCTTGTTTGTTTTGTAGGTTCTAATTGATGTGCTTGAGCTCATTTGAGTGCTTGAGCATTGTTCATTGAGTTGTGTAACTGTGAAAGATCCATTGTTTGTCTGTTTGTTTTCTGACTGAAATATTAACTGCTTAGCTTTTGTACAGGTACATTAGTTGCTTGCTTTTAGCTCTTGCTTGAGCTTTGTATTGTGGTTGATACACCACTTAGGTAGTTACCTTCTTACTCCATGTAGTCTGGAAGTCCTGTCACCTTTTTGGCAGGCATTTTTGCTGGCATGTCCTCCTTCAGAGGCTCTGTTTGTGCTTGTTTACATTTGTGCCAAAGACCTCCAAGATGAGGCATGTGCTACTTGATAAGACCTCCAAGTTGAGGCAATTGACGGATAAAAGGGATTAGTAGCCAATCCCCCGTTATTCAATGAGTCGTTCTTTATGCTCGCACTACGTGCTGATGCTTTTGAACATGTACCCAAGATCTTTGTCCAGTGTCTGTCAAGTGGAATAGGATCCCCCTTTCTGGATCCCCATGTTTTCTTTGTTTGAGCTCACCCCGGCCAGGGTTAAGAGCATGAGGTCTCATCCTCATTACCATTTTAATCAGCTTCACCCTAACTCTCAATGTTAGTGGTTAAGAGCTACAGATTACCCATTACAGTTTGGCTTGTTTGTCGAGGTTGATATGACCCCTCTTGACTAAAGCCTACCCATTGTTTGGGCCTCTTATATGGATATAGTGTGTGATGCTTGTTCACTTGTGCTGGTGTGTTTATCCGCTTTCCTCTTCTCATCTCCATTTCTGTAGGAGTTGTATGATTGATTTCTGAGGAAGTAGGATGCATGATTAGAGACCTCAAGTTAGGGATTATTTATGGCATGACAACTATTAGGCTCGAGTCAGTCTCCCTATTAGTTTGTTGTTTCCCTGGTCTCTGGTTAGGAGAATGTTGTACCCCTGTTAAGGGGAACTACGTCGCCCTGATTCTCATACCAGATGAGATACGTAGGCAGGAGGTTGTAAGCAATCTCTCTGGGCAAGCTTTTCTTTTTTTTTGTTTTGTGTGTGTGTGCCCTTTGTTTGTCTTCTTTGGTGTGAGTACCCGTTTGTTCAGCGTGCGCATGTGTTGTATGTTCATTACCTTGAGGATTTCTTATGTCTTCACTTGGGGTTCAGATTGGGGTTCACCTATACTGATTTGGGGTTCACATTTGGGGGTTTAACTGTATCACTTGGGGTTCATTTATGACGATGGTCATTCATATCGGGGTTCATCTTTGGGGTTCATTTGTGGTGACTGGCTGGATAGTTAGTTACTTTGTTGGGGTTCATTCTGATAACCTTTTTCTTTGGTGTTCGCTGGTTAGCGTTTGTTATTGTTGGGAGTTGGATGTAAGTCCATGTATTGGCATTCTGTTTCCTTTTAAGTGTTTATTTGACGTCTTAGTGTCTCTTTTTGGTGTTTTGTTTCGGCGTGCGTTAGCCGAGCTACGAGTGCTCTGATTCTTCTCTGGATAGAGAAGATACGTAGGCATAGGATGCGATATCCTAGCGAGCATGTCTCCTTTTCCCCGAACTACGTTGACTCTGATGTTTGTTTCTGACAAACTACGTAGGCCCAGGATGTGACATCCTGCCGAGTCCACTTCCTCCGTTTTCTTTCTTCATCCACCTGTTTATTGTTCCAGTTTGTGCAATTTCTTTGAGCAGTTTTATTAGCAACCCTTTTCCTATTCTTTGAGCTATCTTTTGAGCGTGGATCCCGTCGAGTACGGCGGACGTGAGGGGTGCTAATACCTTCCCCTTGCGTAACCGACTCCCGTACCTTGTAATCTCTGGTCGTAAGACCGTTCCTTTCCCTTTCTTAGGTTAGTCCTGTGCTCCCTTTCCGTCATAGGATGAATAGCATCGGTGGCGGCTCTGTAAACTGTATTTTTTCCGCCGGTTGTTTTTCGCGTTGCGACAATATGTAACAACCATCTTCTGAATAATCTTCTTGATGTTCTTGTTAGCAACTTCAACAACCCCATTCATCTTGGGTCTATAGGGAGAAGAATTGTGATGTGCAATCTTGAACTCGCTACACAGCTCTTTCATCATCTTATTGTTCAAGTTAGATCCATTATTAGTAATGATCTTGTCCAGCACACCATATCGGCATATGAGTTGGTTCTTGATAAACTTCACAACCACCTGCCTGGTCACATTTGCATACGATTCCGCTTCAACCCACTTGGTGAAGTAATCAATGGCTACGAGAATAAAACGGTGACCGTTCGACGCCTTAGGTTCAATCATGACAATCATGTCAATTCCCCACATGGAGAAAGGCCATGGTGAGGAAATAACATTCAGAAGTGTCAGGGGAATATGAATCTTATCCGCATAAATCTGACACTTGTGGCATTTCTTCACATACTTGCAACAGTCAGACTCCATTGTCAGCCAATAGTAGCCTGCTCTCAACATTTTTCTAGCCATAGCATGTCCATTGGAATGAATACCAAATGAACCTTCATGGACTTCAGTCATCAACAGGCCTGCTTCGTGTCTATCCACACATCTGAGCATAACCATGTCAAAATTCCTCTTGTAAAGCACATCACCATTAAGGTAGAAACTGCCAGATAATTTCCTCAAAGTCTTCTTACCTTTAACAGATGCCCCAGGCGGGTAAATTTGACTCTGGAGAAAACATTTGATATCATAATACCACGGCTTATCATCTTTCACCTCTTCAACTGCAAACATGTGAGCTGGTCTATCCAAGCGCATCACGGTAATATTCAGGACTTCATTCCAATAATTGATAGCAATCATTGAAGCAAGCGTAGCGAGAGCATCCGCCATCCGATTCTCATCTCAAGGAATATGATGGAAGTCAACTTTAGTAAAGAAAGTTGAAATCCTCCTCGCATAATCTCTATATGGGATGAGGCCAGGCTGATTCATCTCTCATTCACCCTTAATCTGATTAACAACCAGGGCCGAATCACCATAAACATCAAGATGTTTGATCCTAAGATCAATACATTCTTCCAAACCCATAATACAGGCCTCATACTCCGCCATATTATTCGTGCATTTGAAAGTTAGCCTTGCTATAAAAGGAAAATGTGTGCCTTGAGGAGTAATAATTACTGCCCCAATACCATTTCCATACTGATTGACAGCACCATCGAACACCATGCCCCATTGGGAACCAGGCTCTGGCCCTTCATCGAGCGTAGGCTCATCACAATCTTTCACCTTCAAATACAGAATCTCTTCATCAGGGAAGTCATATTGCACAGACTAATAATCTTCAATCGGTTGATGTGCCAGATGATCAGCCAAGATACTACCTTTGATAGCTTTTTAAGCTCGATACTCAATATCATACTCAGATAACAATATCTGCCAACGGGCAATTCTCCCAGTTAAAGCAGGCTTCTCAAAGATATACTTGATCAGATCCATTTTGGATATCAACCAAGTTGTATGATTCAGCATATACTGGCGTAAGCGCTTAGCAGCCAAAGCACAGCATGTCTTCTCAAGCATTGAGTACCGAGACTCACAGTCAGTGAACTTATTACTCAAGTAGTGTATTGCATATTCTTTCTTTCCTGATTCATCTTGCTGACCAAGGACACAACCCATGGAATCATCAAGCACGGTCAAATTCATAATCAATTGTCTCCCTTCAACAAGCGGAGACAGAATCGAAGGCTCGGACAAATACTCTTTGGTACTGTCAAAGGCCTTTTGGCAATCCTCGGTCCAATCATGATGTTGAACTTTCCGGAGGAGCTTGAATATTGGCGCACATGTGGAAGTCATGTGGGATATGAATCTCGAAATGCAATTCAAACGGCCAAGAAAACCTCGGACTTGCTTCTCAGTTTTGGGCGCAAGCATCTCTTGTATTGATTTGACCTTGACAAGATCAACTTCAATACCTCTCTCGCTGACAATAAAGCCCAATAACTTGCCGGAACAGACTCCAAATATACACTTGTTCAGTTTCAGGCGGAGTTTGTACTTCCTCAAACGCTGGAAAAGTTTCAACAAGTGTTCTACATGTTCAACTTCCGTTTTTGACTTCGCGATCATATCATCAACATATACCTCAATCTCCTTGTGCATCATATCATGAAACAAGGTGGTCATAGCATGTTGATACGTGGCTCCGGCGTTCTTCAAACCGAAGGGCATCCCTTGATAACAGAATGTTCCCTAAGGTGTGATGAATGTTGTCTTCTCCATATCCTCGGGTGCCATTTTAATCTGATTATAACCGGAAAATTTGTCCATAAATGAAAAGACATTGAATTTAGCTGTATTATCTACCAACATATCAATGTGTGGTAGAGGAAAATCATATTTTAGACTAGCTTTATTCAAGTCACGGTAATCCACACACATTCGGACTTTTCCATCTTTCTTAGGCACAGGCACAATATTGGCCACCCATTGAGGATATGTAGAAGTCACCAGAAACCCCGCATCAATTTGCTTCTGAACTTCATCTTTAATCTTCACTGCCATATCAGGATGAGTTCTTCTGAGCTTTTGCTTCACAGGCACACACTCAGGCTTCAACGGCAAGAAATGTTGCACGATATCAGTATCTAGACCAGGCATGTCTTCATACGACCAGGCAAAGACGTCGACATATTCTCGTAGCAACTTAATCAACCCCTTCTTAACAGACTCTTCAAGGAGTGCCCCAATCTTCACTTCATGAATTCAGTCTTCAGACCCCAAGTTGACTGTTTCCAGATTCTCAAGATGTGGCTGAATGATCTTCTCCTCGTGCTCAAGCAGACGGGTAATCTCATCAGGAATCTCTTCAACATCATCTTCTTCTGCCTCAAATACAGGGAACTCAAAGTTAGGAGATGGTGTTGGATCATTATGTTCAATGGGTGTGATTAACCTGCATAATGATTTGGAGTATAAAAGAGATTTCAGAATTCAAACAAGACAAATCATTATGCAGATGAAAAGATTGATTTTATTCTCTTTTTAGGGTTTTATGATGATCACCAATTTCATGCAAGAAGCAAAAAGGAAAAATAATTTGAAAAACAAACATTTAACATGCGATTATTGAATGAATATCATTGTATTAATCAATTATGCCAACAATGTCTTCACTTCTCCTTTTGGCATGGGAGAAGGGTTTTTAAACAAAATGAACACATTACGTTGACTTATGGATAACTGTTGGAACATCAACAGTGATCCAATTATTGCAGATTCCTCCAGGTATGACAAAGTTGCCAAGGTCCAACTCTTCATCTTCTTCAACGATGGCAGCAGCTTCCTGATCTTCAACGGTGTGGATGAAACCTCCACTCTGGAACAATCCAAGATCATTGGAAACACTAGAAGAATACCCTATACCAGCCTGAGATTTATTATCTTCCAACTTGATCATTTTCCCCAAACCTATAGTTGCACCACGCTCAATGGCCAACTTCGCATCATTATATGAAACAAATGAAGAAAGTCCTTTTCTAGAAGGCTCAGCAATAGATAAGGCCTGGAACGGCGTTCCAACCTAGTCATCAACATCAATATAGGAGAAGGAAGATAAATGGCTGACTAAGAGAGCCTTCTCCCCCCTATCACCACCAACTTTTTGTTCTTAACGAACTTCAACTTTTGGTGCAGGGGGGATGTCACGGCGCCTGCCTCGTGAAGCCATGGTCTACCGAGCAAACAGCTATATGATGGATGTATATCTATGACCTGGAAAGTGATCTGGAAATCACTAGGTCCAATCTTGATCGAGAGGTCTAATTCGCCAATCACAGTTTTATGCGATCCATCAAAAGCTTTCACTACCACTCCACTCTGCCTCATGGGAGGCCCCTGATATGAAAGTTTCACAAGAGTAGACTTTGGCAATACATTGAGTGATGACCATGTGTTCGCCAACACATTGGATAGGGCATCATCTTTACAGTTCATAGATATATGTAAAGCCAAATTGTGGTCTTTTCCCTCCTCGGGAAGATCATCATCACAGAAGCTTAAATTATTGCAGGCGGTTATATTTGCAACAATGTTATCAAACTGCTCAATTGTGACATCGTGATCCACGTATGCCACGTCCAACACCCTTTGCAATGCTTCACGGTGTGGCTCTGAATTCATCAGCAAAGATAAGACATATATCTTTGATGGAGTTTGTAGCAACTGATCCACAACATTGTATTCACTCCTCTTGATGAGCCTCAACATCTCATCACCATCCTCTTTTAACATGCCAGACTGGCCAACCAGGATAGGAGCTTTATTGGATTTGCCAACAACAGGGTCAACACCCTTCACAACAGGAACAGACTGATTTGAAGAAGAAGTCCCCACAGGACTGGCAGGATTGGCAACGGCTCTTTTCAGAACGTCTTCGTGGGATTTCGGCTTAGCCGAGAAAACACGGCCACTACGGGTCACTCCACTGACGTCAAAAATGATCATAATAGAGGTTGAGGGCAACGGCACCTCCTTCCCATCTTCTAGCATAACAGCGTTATAACGGTACGGGACCGCTTTGTCTGATACATACGGGACAGGGCCCGCTGGCTTAATCACAAGAGCTGGCGATACTTTCTTCTTGCTGCTATCATACTTGATAACAACAGGATCAAGAATTTTGAATACGGGAGTAATAACATTGACTTCATCCTCATTGTGATTCTGAAGTATCTCAATCATCCCTTTATCTAGCATCTCTTGGATGTCCTTTCTCACTTGACGACATCCTCTCTCATTGACAGTGCACACCTGACACCTATCATGATCATGCTCATAATGACTGTGTTCACATAACAGCTTATGCATCTCTACTAAGGATTGCCTTATGTCATTCACTTAAAGGACTTTGTACTTGCCAGGGCACCCCCGAACCATATTAACAGTTGCCTTCCCATGCTCGGGCAATGGGTTCTTCTTCACATTTGGGCCTACTTCCTCAAAGAACAGTATCCCACTCCTTACAAGCTCTTGCACCTTGGTCTTCAAAGGAAAACAATTCTCCATGTCATGTCCGGAAGCACCGGAATGATACACATAGTGAAGTTCGTGCTTGTACCACCATTGAGGATTGGCTGGCACAGCGGGAGGATCACAAGGAGTTATCAGCTTCCTATTGATTAAGGAAGGATAAAGTTCAGCATATGTCATCAGAATCGGGTCAAAAGTCACCCTCTTCCTCTCATAGTTGCTGGTGTTGGTGTTGTTGTTGTTGTTGCGAGGCTGGTAAGCCTGTTGTTGTTGACGATGTTGTTGTTGTTGTGGTTGTTGTTGAACTTCTCTGAAAGCAGATACTATATGAGCCACCTGGTGTTGGTTGACAGTCGGTCGGACTTCTCTCCTCTTCAAAGAGGGCCTTCTCTTGACATGGGAAGAAACAGCATGAGCCTCCCTTTCCTTCTTCCTAGCAAATCCTCCATATTTCTTTGCTGAGGAACCATCATCACGAGACAAACGTCCTTCGCGGACCCCCTCTTCTAGTCTCATCCCCATATTCACCATTTCGGTGAAGTCTGAGGAAGCATTAGCAATCATGCGCTCCTAATAGAAAGAGCTCAAAGTCTTCAAGAAGATCTTTGTCATCTCCTTCTCCTCCAAGGGCGGCACTATCTGAGCTACCAATTCCCGCCACCTCTGGGCGTATTCCTTGAAGGTCTCCTTCTCTTTCTGGGACATTGCCCTCAACTGATCCCTGTCTGGAGCCATATCCACGTTATATTTATACTGCTTCACAAAGGCCTCGCCTAGATTGTTGAAAGTGCGGATGCTTGCACTCTCCAGCCCCATATACCACCGGAGCGCAGCACCTGTCAGCCTATCTTAAAAGTAGTGAATCAACAGTTGATCATTGTCGGTTTGGGTTAACATCTTGCAAGCATACATCACAAGATGGCTAAGTGGACATGTATTTCCCTTGTACTTCTCAAAGTCAGGCACTTTGAATTTAACCGGGATCTTCACGTTGGGCACCAAGCACAACTCAACAGCACTCTTCTCAAAGAGGTCATTTCCTCTCAAAGTCTTCAGTTCCTTGTGCAGCTCAAGGAATCGATCTTTCATCTAATTTAGTTTCTCATATACGTCCGGGCCCTCAGATGGCTCGGAATGATAAATGGTGTCTTCTACTCGCGGGAGAGTGTGCATGACGGGAGGTGGCACAGATAGGACGGGGCTAGATGACGGCATAGAAGCAAGAGTGGAAGCAAAACCCTCTAGCATGAAGTTGGATGGCATTCCCCAAGGGAATCCAGCTGGCATAGTAGGAGCGAAGTGGGTTGTGGCAGCAGGTACTGTTGAAATAGCCACTTCGGAGATGACTGTCCTCGCGGGAGGAGTTGCAGGAGTTGATGAAGCTTGACTTTGTGCAGAAAGGACTGACTCCACCATGGCAGTCAGTCTAGCGATCTCTTCCTTCACGTCTCTGTTCTCTTGTTCGAGGTGTTCCATGATCTTATGATGATTTGCTCGGGTGTTATACCGGTGCGTCAGCTTGTCTTCAAAATAAATGAAGAGCAAAGAGTTAGACCACTGATCAAGAGCTCAGAACAAAACCTGCTTATGGATATGATGCATGCAATGCTTGTGCACATGATTTGTTTTCTATCAGAGGAACTTTATAGAGATTTATTTGCAAATATTTGAAAATATTGAACTTTTTTAAGACATATATGGAATACTCATAGCAATAATATTTGGAAACTTTTTACACCAAAGAAGTAGTACAGTTTTGGTAACCAAATACAATACAAGAGGAAAGGAGAAATGACATCCTATGGAGCCCTAGAAGCAATCGTCCAAAGCTTTCGAGATCGGAAGATAAGTCGCACGAAGCCTCTTCACCTCTCTCTCATAAGCTGCTTTCATGTCGTCCTTCTCCTTAGCAAGTTGATCATACTTCCTCTTCCAAAACCTAGATGAGTGAGGAAGGAGAGAAGTAACCACATCATCTGGTTCATCGATAACCTGATGCTCTAGAAACTCTATCATTGCATCCTTATCCTTGAGCTGTTGAAGAAGTTCCTCACGCTCACGAACCCAAGCATGCGAACGGTCTTCGTCTCTCAACTCCTCTACTCCTTGATTAGGGAGGGTTGAAGGTCCAACCATAACCATAGGGGTAGGTCTCGGATACTCGTACGACATGCGGTACTCAGGAGCTCTCTTCCTTACCCAAGAGGTGTAAGGTTCCAAAGTAACACAATTCTTCGGACCAAGCTCATTCCTCCCTTTCCTATGAACTTTGCGCCAGGCGCGAACCATCCTATCCTTCAAGTTTTAGGGATCTTTACCCTTTTGAAAGAACAAGCCTTCCAACGAAATGTTGTTAGGTTTATCCTTTAAGGGGAACCCAAGCTGACGGCGAGCCAAAGCGAGGTTGTAGTTAATTCCACCACATGTACCAAGAAGAGGTACATTGGAGAACTCACCACAAGAATCAATAATATGAACGCCATCATAAGCACGATTATACCAAAAGATATCATCATTAGTGAGAGACATAAGTCTTGTGGACCACCGTAGACATCCCTTGTTCTCCTTGAAGGCAAACGTCTGAGGCAAGTGCGAAATAAACCACTTGTACAACAGAGGCAGACAGCACACAATGGAACCACCACCCTTTGCATTCCTTATATGCAAAGAGAAATAAGTATCACCCACCAGAGTCGGAACGGGATTAAGAGAAGAGAAAATCCTAATAGCGTTCACATCCACGAAGTTGTCGATATTGGAAAATAACACTAGCCCATAGATGAGGAGTACAAATATGGCTTCAAAATCTTCTTTACTCATGTCCTTCCCAAACAAGGTAGCTTTGGCAATCAGAAACTCAGATGGGAGACCTTGAATTCCACCCTTGGTAGTCATATTGGCAACAATGTCAAATATATCCACATGAAGCATGTCAGCAATCTCTTGAGAAGACGGAATCTTCTCCAAACCACTGAACGGCAACTGGTCCAGAATAGGTATACCCACATGATAGGCATACTCCTCTAGTGTAGGCAACAGTTAGAAATTCGAAAAAGTGAAGCACCGATACAGAGGATCGTAGAACTGCACCAACACACTCATCAGACCTTCATCCACCTTAGTAGAAAGAATAGACAAAAGCTTCCCATGGCGAGCTTTGAATTCAAAGGGCTCTAATACATAAGATGCCAAACTCCTTAACGCTTTCAAGTCGGGTTGTCTGAAACTGTACTTCTTCGTATTCCTTCTTTGCTTATCCATGTATGAAAATTTGCAAATAGACCTCTTAAGTTCCTTGAAAAATCTTTTATTATTGATGACATGAATGCGAATGAATGCATGAATGCATGGATGCAACAATCACACTCAAGGATCAAGTAAGTCACACCACACAAAGGTCACGGGATGGCTCAAGTCATCATCAATATCAATCATCCATTTAGGTGGATTATAGTTTACACCTTATCAACACCCAAGTTCCATTGATATTGAGGATATACGAGAACGGATCAACCGCGAATCAAGGGTTTGTTGTAAGTCACGAGCATGGAGTCTCGGTTAAGAACCACCCAACGGGAGTGTACTATGGTTAAACCTGACAATCATGTTCTAAAAAGGTTCCCATAGTGATCATCCCATCTTTCTGATAATATCGGATAAAACGACTACTCGTCCTCCAAAAATATTCTCAAGAGGAACTCTTATGAGTGTAGTATCGCGTAACAATCACCTCAAGTCTTACACTTGAACGACCTTCGCACTACATCCTAAAATAGGCCAAGATGGGCTAGGTATCTAAGGTCATTGGCTTCTAAGGTTTATATTGGAAAGAGTAATGCCTAACCACGACTACTCGTGTGACATTATTGATCCCAACAAGACCTCCACCAAGTGAATGGACTTGCAAGTTAACTTGCTAAGGAATAACTCCACACAAGTCAACAAGACTATGTCATTCTCCTATCATAAGTGCACTCGAGTTCGGGTATAGAACTCATCTCACAAGAAACCACCAAGCATACAAGCAATTAATATATCAAGCAATTCATACATTACAAACAATACATTCATCCCAAATTTGCACAAAAAATATGCCACAAATAAATATAAACATACAACTCATATATGCAAAAAGTAGGCTAAACCCACTAGAGAAGTTGTTTTGTCCCCAGTAGGGTCGCCACTTTTCTGTAGCGGGGTTTTTCATTACCTTTAGGTTTATCGACTAAACCAAAAGTAAACATACAATTCGAGTCGCCACCGCACTTTTATTTGTCCAAAGGAAAGGCTAAAAATCGAAGAAAAAAAAAAGCCAAGGTAAGAAGTTTTTCAAATCAAAAACTAATAAAAATGTCAGAGATCTGGGCAAGGGGGTTGGTTATGAAATGGGAAGGTTTTACGCACCCAAAAACATCCTTAGTACTCTAAGGGAACCCTTTTTGCAAATATGTGTTGTAGGTTGGTATTTGTGAAAAAGATTTATACAAAATATTGGAGGGATGAGAAGAGAATAGATTATTTACAAATTTGTTGTTTGAATGGATGAACCCATTACCTACGTACCATCACAAAGGAGGATCAAACCCTCGTAGTTCGGGGTAAAAATCTCAAAGATTGGTGAATTGATTTGATCAAAAGCCTTAAGGTCTTTTGTTATCAAAGGGAGAAAACTCAACCTAAACCAATAATCCACCATGTGAGGAAGGCTTCAACATGCTAGCGAGGGGTTAACCCTATAATAAGCATGGAAGACTTATAATCCAATCACTAAGGATGAGGTGAGATTTACATCAACCACTATGATAACTCAAACCTATGACTAATATTTTTGAAAAAGTTTAATAAGGTGATCATTGGAACCACAAAAACAATTTGAAGTGAGTTATATTTACAAGTTAAATTTATTTACAAAATGAAGTCCAAGTTGGATTAATGTTTATTCACAATGAGTATTTATGAAAATAGTTTTGAAAAGTCAACGGCTTAAGGCCTAGGTTTCTAATTTGAAACAAAGACAAAGTTTAGAAAATGGTTTTGGCTTGGTTAGAGTGAGGAGAAGAAGAGAATGGATATTCCTAAAGCATACAAAGATAAGAGGGGAAAGATAAACCCTTGGAGTTCCTTTTCTTGAAGTCATGGAGATGACTCAAGATGCTCCTTTCCTTTGGACTTAGCAAATAATCAAGCAATCAAACAATTTGAATTTAAGCTCCTAGGATTTCCACTTTGTGTGTCTCTTAACTTGGCTACTCATGACAATGGTCCTTTTTTTACAATCTCAAAGTGGGATCCCTATCACACAACAACAAACATCAAAAAGTTCACAACACAATAATAGGAATGGACAAAGAATAAGTTTGGAGGAGAAGTCCTTTTAGATCAACTTTGATTTTTAGAATTCTAAAGGCATGAGGCCTAGTTGCTCTTCAACAAGTTTTGCATTCAAAAGGCATGAGGCCTAGTTGCTCTTGAACTCCTTTAAGCATAGGTAAGTCCTAATTCTAAGTCCTTTCTCCTTTTGCAATTGGTTCACACAAAACAAACACAAAACAAACACAAGATAGCAATATATTTATATACAATAATGGGCTCAAATGAGCAAAAGGAAAATGACATAAACATAAAATATGTGCTCAAGTGAGCAAAGTGAAAAGCAATATGAATAATAAGCAAGAAATAAATGGCATTAAAAGTAAATGGCAAGAAATTAAAAGCTCAAATTAAAATTAGTAGTTAGTAAAGTTATGTTAGCTTGTCATAAGACAATGTAGCGTTATGTCAAGCAATCGTAAATGGACTAATGTAGTAGTCACACCTATCTGAGGCGGGTGAATAAAAATATAGGCAAAGAACACAAGTTAGAGATCATGACTATTAAGCCAAGCTCTATAAACTTGCCATGCTAAAACAAAAGGGGAAGGGTCTTGTATGGACTTTAGGTTATTTGCTTGACCAAGAAGCAACCTATCTTGGACACAAAACAACTCACTTGATCATGGATCAAGTTGAATTTGGTTTGGATCTAAGAAGGTTAAACCTCTCATTTGTCAAGACCAACCATAAAACATTAACTCATTGGCCATTGATGGAAAGAAAGGGATGAAGATGAAAGGGAGGGGAAAAGAATACATCAATCAAATCCAATTGATCAAATGGGGATCAAACCAACATCAATCAACACCAAACAGAAAAGAAATGAAAATTACAAGTCAACAAGTCAACAAGTCAACAATAGTTTTTTGGTATCTTTTTTGAATTAAAATAAAATGCAAATAAAAATAAACAAATAAGGTCAAACCTCAAATTCAATTCAAATCAACTTCAACAAGTCCAATTAAATTCTCATAGGTTCAACATGGTCAAACAAGCTTTGACTAATTTTCTCACCAATTTTTGAAATCAGAAAGTATTTAAAACAATTAAAAGCACTAAAAAATAACACAATATGAACTAAAATCTCAAATAAATCTCAAATCAAATAAGAAATTGATGAGACTATTTTTCATTAACTTATCATGATCCATAGATGCTATGAAAATATGTTTGGATTTTTCAAAAGTCAGAAAGTATTTTAAAATGAATTAAAACTATTAAAAACCAAATCATTCACAAAAAATATTAAATGAAGTCACAAAAATAATTAAGAATCAAAATATGAAACTAGAATTTTCAAGAAATTTTTTGGAATTGGTCTCATATTTTTATGACTTAAAATAATTTTTTATGAATTTTTGAAAATCAAATGAATTAACTAAAAATAAAAGAAAATGAATTAAATGGAAAAAACCACAGCCGCGTGATGCACCTCATTAATTGATGTGGCATCAAAGGACTGTCCAGATCTGAGGGCGCATGGTGTGACCAAGTCAAACGCGCTGCATATGGCATTAAATGAAGTATACATAATGGATGCACACGATTAGAACGTGAGAACCAAATCCAAGGGTTGTGAAGGTGCACACGTGGGGATGGTGGTGGAAACCACCATCTTCTCCGGTGGAACAACAATCTTCGGCCACCAGTTGCAGGAAAATGAAATTTAATAAAAATTAAAAATAAAGCCATGGAAATGAAGCTCGTGTGATGGAGATCACCACTGTATCCATGGATCTTCCTCACTCTTCCTATATTGAGAGAAATATGAAGTGGAAGATCATGGTGTTCAAACTGAAAGTGCACGAAATGGAAAATTGAAACCACCATTGGCTTGCCTCAAGTGTTAGGACTTCAGAAAACCACACAAACACAAGGATACTACATTGAATTGAGAGTTCTAAATCCAAAAAGTTTGAATGTATACCTCTGAATTGGATCACTTCAGGCCACGATTTCTTCAAGATCTTGACTCCTCTTTGCTCTAGGGATGCAGTGGAAATGAAAGGCTAAGGAATTAAGCTTTGAAGATCAGCTAATGATGCTGAATTTCAAGCTCGAAAGTGAGAAAATTTTCTGGAAAATAACTTTGGTATGGCTATGGTTTCAATGCTGCAGCAATTCAGATCTCCAAAAGGTTGATGAATGAATGAGAAGGAGCAGTTATTTATAGCTGAAATTGGTTGTGCATCACACTTTCCTCATGTGCATGGCATTTAAAATTTGCTTGCATGGGCCTGTGCAAGCGTGTAGCAGGATCAATGATGAATGAAACATCTTGCTGAGATCACATGTAAATGATTTGGACGTGCATTTGGAATTGAATCAGCTTGCATACCAAGTTATAACATGAAATGCCAAAATGCACATAAATGGAAAGGTCTTTGAAACTCCCTAAGTCAAAAAAAAGTATTGTGAGTAATGGTTGGAAAGCCCTTGAAATAAGGAACAAAAGTTATGTTGGGCAAAAATTCATTTGGCATTTGGAAATTGATGGAAACTGGTTGTGAAAATCCAAGTACAAAACATATTTAAGTCACCTTTGAAAAATTTCACCAAAAGAAAGCCTATTCAAACCCCTCTATTTTCATGATGAAAGATTCAAATGGAAAAACCTCCAACATAAAAGTTGTAGATATTTTCAATATAATCAATTTAGACTCAAATTTTGAATCATTTGGATTTTCTATGACAAAGTTATGGGTATTTGAAGTTGGATACTTTTTCAAATTCAATGAATTAGGTCTAATGTGACCTATAATGTTTTGTATTATCACATGTATTTATTTTAGGATTATGAAATTTTGTCCAACATAACACTTTAAGTGTACATCTCAATATTTCCAATGCATTTGGTATAACCTCAAAATCATAAAAATTAAAGAAGTTATTCCCTTGGTAAGTTGACCCAAAATTAGGGTTTCAGTCAAAATGACCTATAATGTTTTGAAATTAATGATGACATTCCAAGTTTCAAATGTATTTTTTATGAACATGAAATTTTTTCACATGGTT
The DNA here is from genome assembly GCF_024323335.1 of Lathyrus oleraceus. NCBI lineage: Eukaryota > Viridiplantae > Streptophyta > Magnoliopsida > Fabales > Fabaceae > Lathyrus > Lathyrus oleraceus. Next base: position 216,121,434 of record NC_066585.1, read on the forward strand.
CTTAAGAACATTTTTTATCTTGGGGTCATCTTCATTTGACAAATACATCAAAAGTTATATCTCAATGATACTTAGCTTAGTCAGATGACTTGACTGGTCAACTTCTCAAGGTCAAACTTCCAATCTTGATGAATAAATGATTGGGGGGCCTCAAATAGGCTCACATATGCATAAAATGATGAATGAGAGAACTTCCCTTGATTAAATTTGATCATAGGTTGAGATTGCTTCATGGGCAAGGCACAGTCAAAGCACAGTTGAATTAGGGTTTCCTTGGGAAACAATCTTCAAGCCCTTTGGGTTATCTTGATCAAATTGGCAAATTGGGATACTTGGGAGACATATATGATGATTAGGAGCTTTGTGGACCATTGTCATGCTTTTTCTCATCTTCATTTAGCCATTTCATTGGGCTTAGAAGTCTCCTATGAGCATTGGAACACATGATCACTTAAGCTTCAAAACAAAGAGAGTTAGTGACATATTTTTGTGCTTTTGGTTAGTAATCAAAAAAATAAAAAAAATCAATAATATACAATACAAGCATGCTTGGTGGTCTCAAACCACTCACACAAGTCTCACCCCTAGGGTTAAGGAGCCAAACATGATATGATCCTTGAGGCAATGCACTTGTGCAATAACATGATGCCATGAGGGATCTTAGGGTCAAAATTAGGGTCTTACAGGTCCCTTATTTCTTTATTCTCCAAAAGCGCATCATCTATCTGCTTGTTTATATGGCCCATGATTTCTTTATTTTGATAATGGTGGAGTAGGGAATCTTAAATTATTCCGATAATGAGGTGTGGGGTAAGGAATGTTAAAATAATATGATTTTTCTGTTTTTAGAGTAATAGGAGGGCCAAGAAGTTTGCAAACAATTCACTTTCATATCAGATCAACAAAAAGTATTAATATTCAATAGAATTTATTACCATTTTTTAGCCATTGTCGTAGGTCTGACATGAATTATATATTTAACTTTGTTTCTATGCGTAGGGGTTGTTACCTTCCATGGAAGAATTGTTACATGGAGTTGAACAAAGATTTTATGTTAGGCACTTGTACAACAACTTCAGAAAGAGATTTTCTAACAAGCAATTGAAGGAAATGATGTGGAAGGCAGACAAGACAACATATCCTCAAGCATGAGAAAGAGAAATGAAGAAAATAAGGAAGGTTAATGAGGAGGAAAGCCAAGGAAACATTTCCTCAAGCATGGGAAACAGGTCATTTATGCTTGTTTTTGTGTAATAAATTAGTTCAAACCACTGTAGAATTAAAAAGTGCTCACTACAACATAAAATTAGACAAAATCTAAACATCAACATTAAAGACATACAAAATTACACATTAACAAAGTACTTACTGCATAACATTAAAAACATAGAACTTAACGAAGTACAATTAATAATTCTTGACCAAAAGTCTTACAACACTAACATCATTAACCATAATCACCAGCTCTTGACCAAAATACACATCACTAGTACAAAAATTTAAACTAAAAACATTATGATAAAGACTAGTGTCTTCAACATGTTCGTCATCATCTTCGTAGTGTAATTGTCATCTCCATTGATCTTTTTAATGGTCTTTCTAAGTGTGTTGATTTCTACATCATTTCTCTCACGTTTTGAACATTTAGAAATTTATGACTGATGTATTTCTGATTGCACTTCATCATTGTATTATTTCTCATACTACTCAAAATAATTGCATCCACAATTAACGCATTCACTCTGTTAACATATAACACTCACAATTAACGCATTCACTCTGTTAACATATAACACCCACAATCCATCAGCAAATTTCTATGAAACCATAAAAGACAGAATATATTAATAAACGTACTACAAAGTATCTGCAGCCCCAAAAGAACTTTCCAAAATTCTGTCCTTTCTTCTTAACTTATCACTGATTTACCTCCACAAGGACATCTTGGTGCGATTTCACCATGTGTTGCTCTTGAAATGAAGGATTGAGAGTTATGACTTCATGGATTTGATCCACTGATACCGTAAGAAATCATTGGAGAATAATGATTAGATGGGAGAAAAAGAATTCAATTTTAGGATTTTCATATTCAATTTCTAAAACTTGTTTAAACTAAGAAGAAATAATTTTTTGAGTAATTATTTAAACATATAAAAATCCATGTCAACATTATTAATGACACCTCACTCAAGTTAATGCCACATATTCATTTTGAAACAATTTTTAAAAAAGAACACCGGTGCACACATTTGATAATTTATGACCAAGTTATTACAAATAAAAAAAACTTTTAAAAAAGAATAGTTGTGCACACATTTGATAATTTATTAATTCATTACCAAGTTATTAAAATAAAATAAAAAACTTTTAAAAAAGAACAACTAACCAAGTAATTACAAAAAATAAAAAACTTAAAGATTTTGTTAAAAAAATAACTTAAAAGACCTCCGATATAATTTTGCCTTAATGATATACTCCTCCGTACCTTTTTAAGGATCATTTTTTTATATTTTACGCATACCAAGAAAGTTAATCATTATTGTTATTTTTCAAACAATAATTATTCTTTTACCTAAAATGTCCTTAATTATTTATTATATTCAATTTACTTTTTTTTCTCTGTGTAATAATTACATAAGGATAATTTTGACAAAAATGCAATTAATACTATCTTAAACTTTGCAAGTGACAATTAAAAAGAAACAAAGTTCCCTCAAAAAAAAATGACATTTATAAAGAAACGGATGGAGTAATAGTATTCTAGGCGGGGGCGAAATTTCTGCAGCGCAGACATATGTTCACCGCCCCCAAATTGCCTTTGGAGGGACTTTGTTCCTCATACTCATGGGATTAAATTCCCTATCTTTGAGACTCCAAACGGGAAATTGCCTTTGGAGGGACTTTGTTCAACTGACTGGTCCAAACAACAAGTTTTAAAACATTGCTCGGAAGTCTCCAGGACCATTTGCTTTGGTAAATACTGTAGAAGCTATAGGACCACCACAACATTTTAGTGGTTGGTTTAAAAAGTAATCTTGAACAACTTAAGTGGTGCAACAAGAAACAAAGAACATTTATATGCAACTGCAAAGCCAACGCGACGATAGAAGCAAAGGAAGTTATATATTTCTCATCTCTCCCAATCCAATATTCATATATGGACGCATTTCCTACATCTAACAAATCAAAAATTTGAACACAGTTAGTAAATAAGAAATTCAGTCATACTTGTTTCAGACTGAATTTATATTTGGTGACGACAGCTGAGACCCAGATTCTAGTAAGAAACTTCTACTACAATATGACCGAGATGTACTCGAAGACGAAGCTAGATATCTTCCATCTCCGCTGTTAAAGTTTCCTTCATTTCTGAGCATTTTCCCTTTGCTTCTTCTTCCTCTCTGCTCATTTCCCTGATTCCCTTCATCTTCAACAGCTTGTAGAAACTCACTGTGCATTGGTTCTGATGTTTCATACAGAAGCCTGAGGACTTGTTTTATTGAAGGCCTTGCCCTTCCTTCTCTCTGTGTGCACCATCCTACTATAGATATTACTGTTTGAAGCTGATCCAAGTCAAAAGATTCCCTCACATTAGGATCTACTAGCTCTAATAATCTAGTTTCAAATTCCATGTATGGTTTGGCCCATTCTACCAAATTCTTGTTATCTTGTATAGCTCTTCTTCCTGTCACAATTTCCAGTAGTAACACCCCAAAACTGTATATATCGCTTTTCTCGGTGAGCTCTTGAGTAACAACATATTCCGGATCCATATAACCTGGAATGCGTTTAACATGCAGAAATCAATATTGTCAATGATGATGTTTTGAAGCATATACAGAACCAGAATACCTATAACTGAAACATGCTGAAGAAAGAAAGATTTATACCTGGAGTTCCCCAGATTTCGGTGTTCACAGGTTCAAAGCATACCGAACCATCTTTAGAAGCTTGTGCAAGGCCAAAATCAGCTATCTGTGAAATGGTGCAACATAGGGAAAAAGGAATTAGTTAAACTTTACTAGCATCTAGTGGAACAGTGTAGGTTTGCATTATTCATACATAACATCATATCAATCTTGTGGTGTTTTGAACTCTTTCATTGCAAAATGAATGCTAAAAGAAGTGGCAGCATGCAACCGGGGAATCATCCAACCTTAGCAACAAAGTTCTGGTTCAGTAAAGTGTTGCTAGATTTGATATCTCCGTGACACAGAGGAGGATCACAATAGAAATGAAGGTACTCCTGCACATGAGAGAAAAGGAGATAGAAAAATAAAATGATGGATCAAAAGCAGTAAACTATTTGATTATAATAAAAAAAATCAATTATAGTCGGAGAAATTACCAATGCATTAGCTACATCAATGGCAATTTGGATTCTAGTTCGCCAACTTAATGGTGATTTACCAGGGGCTGTACAAATCAACAAACTATATCACTTGACATTAAGGGATTAATTCGGTGTTCAGTATGATCGAAGGTGATGCTAATTAGAAGTTGTTGCACAAAAGCACAGAAGATCCTCTAGAACAGGAATTCATGCACATGAGAGAGGAAGATAAAGGTCTGAAATCCGGTAAAATAATATATTAAACATGGTAGTGAAAACAACGTATAAATGAGAAGCATACAATGAAGATGATCTTTTAAGCTTCCATTTCCCATGTACTCATATAACAGAAACCTGTCATTACACACGCATAACGGTTGGGTTTATCAAATCAATATATGTTGTCAAAGAACATATATAAACATGTAGAAACGGATACCTCTCTTGTTTATTTATGCAAAAGCCTCGTAACGCAACAAGATGCCGATGGTGCAGCCGAGCAAGAAGCTCAATTTCTCTGCAGAAGTCTTCCTCTCCCTGTTCCGAGACTCTGTTCATCTGCTTTACTGCTACAACTTGACCATCAGTAAAATGAGCTTTATATACTGTTCCGAATCCCCCTTGGCCAATGACGGTGCTAAACCCCTCTGTTGCTTTCTTTATCTCTTTGAAATTGAACTTTCGAAACATAGATGAAGAGCCTGCACCACCCTCCCAGAATAAAATAAAATAAAACCGACCGACCCCAAACAGGAAACAAATGATCCCATGGAAAATAGATTAAGCACTGATTTTGATGTTACTTTTAAGAAAGTAAATACAAAAAAATGCAATAAATCAGAACCTTACCTTCCTGGAATTTCCATGTTGGCATAGAAGGTAAGGTTTTTGAATGGGGTTTACCAACGTTATCAGGCTCATCTAGCTCTCTGCTCTTTTGGCGAATTAGAACTATCAAGACTATTAGCATCACAAAAGCAATAGCGGTAACTGCAATAGCAATACATGGAACTAATGTCAAGTGATATGAATGGTGTTTTCCCTTAGAAGGTAGACTTAATAGTTGACTTGGGCTATCAGCAGCAACCAGTGGACTTGGAGAAACCTCAGGAGCAGGTAATGGGGATGATTCTGAAACTAGCATCACAGTTGCAAAAATATGATCAGGTAAGTTTTACTCAATCGGTTACAATTTACAGGCTTTCATTTATATGTTAAATGTATATTTTAGTCTTTGACAAAGAATCTCCACGAAAATGGCTGTGGGATTAACATTTTATAGGGAAAATAAATAAGAGTTGCAATTTATCCCGTTCTTCTATGCTTAAATCAGCTTTAGAATTAATTTTGAGTACTCTTTCTAGTAATGCCTTGACATACCAATTGAAAGGAATTAACTTTGAGTACTGTTTCTAGTCATGCCTTGACTTTGTAAGAAGCTATTATAATGAGCATCTGTAATGTTCTAAAGTAGAGATCTCATGCAATTCTATTGCTTCATATGATAATGAGTCTCATGCATATAACTATGTAGAAGGATTAACAAATGAAATACAACCCATGTGCATAGAGACAACTTAAGACAATGTATCACAACAAATTTTAATGGGTTTTTATATTGGACTTCACCCATTCTTACAAGACAGGTTTTATCATGTGAAAGGTGTCTATCACGCCTCCTATCTTTTCTATATGGGACTTGGATTTTTTTTCTAATATACCCCTCACGCCCAACATTATTGATCCTAGTGCATAGATATAAATGGTGAATAGCCCGATTAATAGGCTCTGATATCATATTAGCTTTATATATTGGGCTTAATTCATCCTTACAAAATTGACTTGCAAGGTGAGGGGTGTCACTGATCTATGTGTGTTCATAACCCACAAGTCCCTGGTTCGTAATCAAACTCTGACATCATATTTGAGGGGTGTCACTGATCTATGTGTGTTCATAACCCACGTAATCAAACTCTGACATCATATTATATTTTTATATTGGACCTGATTGATCCTTACAAAATCACATTATAAGATGAAGGATGTCTCTCTTTATAAACTTTTACTAGGCCTTCTATCTATTCTATGTGGGATTTCAGTTTTTCCCAAAAATTGTAGTTAAAACTTGGAATTTAAAAATGTTATTACCAGGAGGCCCGAGAAGTCCTTGAACGCCAAAGAAACAACTTGCAATATCAGTAGTATGCTTCTCATCAACTTGGCTTGCTAGTGCAGTAAAAGAGGCATCACGACATGTACTCAATGTAATATTATCTTCAATTCCCAAATGATGCAGATAACCAATGCTGGCGTTTAAGCACTTCTTACAATTACTTTCCTTTCCAAGTGGCACTTTGCAATGCTTTGTGACGTCTACATATCTGGGAGATTGCAGCATCTGCATGACACTAGTTCGACCCTTGCATTCATAATTAACACGAATTTTTGTCCCAAATCCACAGAAAACTGTTGCAAGTTGTGGAACCCCGTAACGTTGCAGGGTATGAGATATGGTTTGGAGGCAGATATCAGAGGTATTTAGAGGAACCCCTAGGTTGCTTGTTGCATTAGCAAAACGAGCAACAGAAATCGCAATATTAGCATTAATGTAGCGGCAACATTTCCCTCGCTCACCTGGGTCAGAGCATAGAGAGGATGCCAACGTAAAGTTTGAAGCAGTAAAATCCAAAGGGCAATCTGCAAAAGGAGTGGCAATATCAGATCACTAAAACTAAATCACATTTATAATCCGTTACCTGTGAAGTCAACATTTTACTACCAGTACTTTTTGACATTATCTCACACAGTAGAAAATGAACTCAAAATTAATAAGTACTAATATTTGAAGAAACATGGACTAGATATGATTTCATAGATCATGTTTTACTTCAGATCATTGTTATAATTAGAGGAACAAAATAAGGTAGTAGATTACATTTCTCAAGGACACCAATGACTTTGTGTCTCCAATTATATGCCTTAAATTTCATAACAAGTCTAAGCCTATGTTTGGTTTCGCAGTGGTGAAAATTGATTTTGAGTGAATTGAAGGAAAAGTTATTTACGTTTGGTTACAATTATGCAAAAATGAGTTGAATATTAAATTCCAGTGTAAAAATAATGTTTAGACTTAAAAGTTACAAATTCTAATTTCAATTAGAATAAACTCTGAAGACAAAATCAATTCTACTGTAGAGGAACCAAACATGTCAAAATCAATTATCCATCTCTAAAATCACTTTTTCCTCTTCCAAAATTGAAACCAAACATAGCCTAAGTCTAAGTGTTTTTGGTTTTGCGGTGACAAAAATTGGTTTTGAATTAATTAATTTTTAAAAATTGGTTTTAGTAAAAACTGAGTCAAATATGAAGTCACTTATGTTTGAAAAGATTCACATAAAACTGAGTTGAACAATAAATTTAAATATGAAAATAATGTTTAGAGTCAAAAGTTGCAAAATAGACATCCAAACCTATCAAAATCAATTCTACTTTGAGACATCCAAACATATCAAAATTAATTCTACACCTCTAGAATCGATTTTGCTTCATCCAAAATTGAAACCAGACCTACACTAGAAACATCAATTTCATACAGTTCATACCAGTAAAAGGTACAACAGAAAATTCAAGCTATGCAGGCATAGACTTATCCAATAACTCCTATTAAATGCAGGCAAAAATTACCATTTTGAGCAAGGCTATATAAATCCAGGGTATGACAAAAAAGAAGGGAAAGAAAGTGAGAGAAATTCTAGTAATGTACCAAACAAAAGCTAAGAATGAGTTTGATTAGGTCATGAATAGAAGCAAAAGGGGTAACCTAATCATAATCATAACAAATATGTAAATGCAGCCGAAAGAATAGCAATTCAACAAGTGCAGTTGTTTTGTTTCTGATAATAAAAAAGGGGGAAAAGGGGTAAAAGATAATGAAGCAAAAGATAAGAAAAGAAAGAACTTTTGAGTTTTGAATGAAAGAATGAATGAATGAACTAACCAGCCATTAGGAGAGGGAGGTGCATTCCAAGAAAATGCAACAATCCCAAGAAAGAGGGAAATTTGTAGAGAAACATTGTTGAGTTGAGAAAAAGGAGAAAGAAAGATGAAAGTAGAGTAAAGAATTTAAGAGTGTTTAGAAGAAGAAGGTACTTGAAATTGACCCATTTGGGGAAATACTGTTCAATAGGGTGTTGCAACAAGCAATAGGTTTTTGAGACTTTTCAGAATGAGTGTATGGGAGAGAGAGAAGAAAGAAGAAGAAGAAATTTTGTTGAAGTTTTTGTGGGGTATAGCTTTATTTAATTCAGAGTCCAGGGGTCATAGGGTACCCCTCATTTTTTGTTGTTATGGTAGTGTTATGTCACAACCTCTCAACTATTCATGTCATAGTTGTTTCCAAGTTATATATATACACAAAAAGAAATCCAAACATAGTGTATTTAGTGGGTGCTAATTTTTTTAAGTGATTAATGCAATTTAAAGGCATGATTCATTAATCTATGTTCAATAAATACTTAAGTATGTTGTACTATCTTTTCTTCGGTCATATATAATCATAAAAAATTTCAAAATTATACAAATAAAATTCAATTACCAAAACCATATGATTAATGTGGTTATTCCAAATTTACTATTGAATTAAATTCTAATTTATTTGTCTAACTTTTGATGTAGTTAGAAAATTGGTGGTGAAATTTTCGGTTCTTCCGGTTTTATGGTGGGTTGACTAGTTCAATTAATGTTTAAGAACTTGATTATATAATTCACAAACTCAATATAAAAATGCAAAATAAATAAATATAAAAATTATTTAAGAAAATTAAAAAATATAAAGATAATGCAATAACCTTTAAATAGCAAAGAAATTTTTGCAATAGAGTCTGCTTTCACATCGTCGGCAGTCAAGTCATCGGATGAAGGTGCATCTAAGCCTCTTAAACCAATTTCAGGATATTCTCATTGAAAGTCAATGAGCCACTACTGTGAAGGAGAGAGTTGACCTGATTGAAAAAGGGATTTATGAAAGTCTCTCTTGAAAGAGGAAACTGATTACTACCAAAGATCACGATAAATGAGAAGTTTTTTCAGGAACTGTACAATCCTTGAAAGGAAACGCTAGTCATTAAACTCGTTGGAAAGAACGTGGGCTATCATTTGATGAAGGATAGGTTGAAGAAGATGTGGAAACTTACCGTAGGTTTTTGAGATCATGGACGTTGACAATGGTTTCTTTATGGTCAAGTGTGAACTGCTCGCAGATAGGGAGAAAATTGTGCCAGAAGGCTCGTGGATGTTGCTTGACCATTATTTGGCATTGGCTCGATGGGCATTATACTTTGCATCGCCTCTCTCAAAGGTGAAGAAGACTCTGGTTTGGATTCGATTTATAGGGCTTAACTTATTGTATTATGATAAAAGTGTCCTTGGTTTGGCATCTATTGTGAGTACTTATGTTAAGGTAAATAGTAACACCCTGAATGTAGATAGGGAAAGTTTACGAGAATTTGCTTGGAGATTGATTTGACCTTAGCGGTTGTCAGAATGACCAATGTCAATGACCACTAGTACAACGTGCAGTATAAAGGTCTTCACATTATTTTTTTCAGTTGTGGTTGTTATGGACATCACACCCGTGATTGAAAGAAAACATCAGATGATTTGGCGTTGTTTGTCGTTCCTACTATGGCGCAACAAAGAGGTCCGCCAGAAAACGATGATGTCCATGAGCAAAGACTAACAAAACTACATCAAGAAATTGGCGATAAGAGTGTCGAAATTATAGCAAAAGAATCTGGAGAAATAAATGTAGTTCATGGTGATTGGTTGGTGGTGGAGAGGAAAAAACGCAACAAAAGAGTTAGTTATGGTCAAGGAAAATATTTATCCAATAATGAGCCTAGAGATTCAAGGAGTTCTAAAATCAAGGGGATTGATGTTTCCTTAAAAGGAATAAGTGTTGACAGCAAAACTGTTAGACTCAAAGAACTTGACACCGTTTCCAAGAAACAATGATTTGATAAGAGTTGACTCATCTCAGACATGCGTCAACCAACACGCAATGGGGACCCATGTGTCAAGGTCAAGTATTCCATCTTGGAGCTACATCTTGCTATTAGCGGGCCTTCGCACAAAACTGGGTCAACTTTTATATCATGCCCAACATAAAAGGGTATGTATATCACTGCTAAATGCACCTACGTTGTTCCCATAGTAAATTTGAGTTTGGAGACCATCACACGATACAATATTCCACATTTTGAACCGACAACAAGTCAGGCATATGGAAATAACCAATGCGTTATGGATGAGGGTGCTACTCAGGAAGAGGAAGTTATTTGTGAAACTCTCACTGAATGGGAGCCAACTACGTAAATTATTTCGTCTCCGAGACTTGCTTTGTCACCTTCATTAACTTGACTAATTATGCTAGATTTCAAAGAAGTCATTATGCTCTCTTGAAATGTCTAGGGAACCTCTAATAATAAGACTAAAATACATATGATGTATTTGATTAGAAAACACTATCCAACATTTTTAATTATTATGGAAACACATTGATTTTCATAAGACCAAATCCTTCTGGGACAAAGTTGGATATGTGAGTGTTCATTATGTGGATGCAGATGGTCATCTAGGGGCCTTTGGGTTTTAAAGTAGAATGGTAATAACATTGTAATTGTCGTGCATGTTGTCTTTATGGATACAATTACAATAAAACTACCATTGGAAACTTCCTCTTGGTATGTAATGGAAATTTATGCTTGTTATGTGTACACTTCTCGTCTTGACATGTCGCTCCATCTCATTGACCGAAGGAACATTGTTGATGGTCCTTGGATGCTGATTGGAGACTTTAAAGACATCATTCATCCGAGTGAACAAAAAGGAGGTCATTTTAATCATTCTAGGGTAGCTGCTTTGTTAAATACCATTGATAAATGTAATTTAGTTGAAGTAGACATTTCTGGTGGGAAATTTACTTGGAATAGTTATTGTACTGGTAATCGAATGGTCTATTACAAGCTAGATAGTGCCCTGGTTGACATTTCTTGGTGCATGACCTTCCTTGATGCATATGTTGAGGTGTTATGTAAATTCCATTATGATCTCACCCTCATTCTTCTTAGGTGTGGTCTTCCCCTCCAAGACCACGTGCCACGTCCTTTTAGGTTTGAGGTAGCGTGGATCACTCACTTGAAATACTTCAATATAATCCAGATTACTTGGGGGAAATCCTCATATGGAATTATAACTTGTCTAAAAAACGTGCATCACGATTATATCCTTTTTAATAAGGAATTTTTTTGGCAATATCAGCAAACGAAAGCACAACATTAAGAAGATACTCAGGGGTATCCAACACTCTTTGAAGAGAATATATTCGGCAATACTAGTTTGTCTCCAACAGGAGATTCAGTAAGAGTATGATGAAATCCTTGCATGAAAGGAGATTCATTGGTATCAAAAGAATAGAGATGATTGGATTAAATTGGGAGATCATAACACTAAAAAATTTCATACTAAGACGGTAATCAGGAAGAAGAGAAATAAAGTCCAGGGCCTTCATCTTCCTATAGTGGTGTTTGGTGCAATTATTATACTATTTTCAGGGGAAAACCACTGAATTTTTTAAAGGTCTTTTCTGCCCTACATCTCATATACTCGCCCGCTAGTATGAATGAATCATATATGACTCTGATCCTTACTGAAGAAGCCCGACACTCTTTTACTTAAAAGGTGACAAGGGAAAAAGTTACTTATGCGTTAAATAAAATGTATCCTTTCAAGGAGCCTGGCCTTGACGGATTCAAGGGTATTTTCTTTAAACAATTTTGGCATATAGTTGGAGATGACATTGTCCAACTTATATGAAATTCTTTTGTGACAGGTAACTTTCACTTCTCTCTTTTTGGGAATCTTATCGCATTAACTCCCAAGGTATATTGTTCCCAAAATTTTAAGAAATTCAAGCTCATTAGCTTGTGCAAAACTATTTACAAGTTTATTACGAAGATTATGGTTAATAAATTACTTCCTTATCTAAATTAGGTAGTTTGACCCTTCTAAAGTAGTTTTTTTCCTGGTAAAGGGACAACTAAAAACGCCATTATCCTCCAAGAAACAATTCATTCAATAAGTAAATTTAAAGAGAGAATAGTTGATATGGTGTTCAAAATAGATGTTGAAAAGGCCTATGGTCATGTTAATTGAGATTTCTTGGAATTTTTTTTGAAGTGAGACAGGTTTCCTCTAATTACTATAAAGTTGATCATGCATTGTGTAACTAGCTCTTCTATGTTTGTTCTTTGGAATGGGAGACAGTTACCAAATTTTGTTCCGACTAGAGGATTACAGCAAGGTGACCCCATTTCACCATATCTCTTAGTCATCTGATGGAATTCTTATCACAAACAATCATTAGGGCAGTCGATGAAGGCCATTCGAAACTTGTTAGGTTATCTTGTAATGGAATCCTTCTATCGCTTTTATTTTTTGCAGATGATGTTCTTCTTTTTATGAACGTTTCTAAATCCCAGGCAGGGATCATTTATCATATCTTAAATCATTTTTCCATGTTAGTTTTTGGCCTTAAAGTGAATGTTGTTAAATCAAAGGTGGGGGGTCTTGGGATCCAGAAAACAAGAAAGGCAAATACTTCTATGTTGGGTAAGTTGGTTTGGGTCTCCATCAGGATTATGATGTTGGTGTAAGCCCTAGAGGCCAATAATTTTGGTACTTGTATCAAATTATTTATTAATAATAAAAGGCTTTTTCTTTATTATGTTTGTTTAATAAAGTCCCTAAGATAGCTAGTCCGTTTAATGTATCAAGTGTGACTTAATCATAAGATCACATTAAACATAAGGACACTATTCTTAAAGTATCCGTAGTCGAGCTTTATTGTGAAGTGGGATAACATTAAAGCATAAGACTATTATGTACATAGACTGATGATCACATCTCATGGATCATGGATAAGGAGTTATCAAGTCTTAAACATAGGTATGAATATTAAGAGTAATATTTATACTGGATTGACCCGCTATGAGAATACTATATAGAATGTTATGCAAAGTGTCATAAGTTATTCTCATGGTGATAATGGTGTATACCACTCTTCGACCTGAAACCACTATGGACCCTAGATGTAAAGTCGAGTGCCTTGTTGCTGATCAAACGTTGTCCGTAACTGGATGACCATAAAGACAGTTTATGGGTATTCCACGAAGCATGCTAAGGGACATGGGTGACCTAGATTGAATTTGCCCATCCTGCGTAACAGGATAAATGTCTATGGGCCCAATATTGAACTCGACAAGGATGACACGGTTTATGCCTTGTGTTCAATATAGACATAAGGGCAAAAGGGTAATTATACACATAAGTATTATCACAAAAGGATTTGTCAGATCACATGACATTTTCGTGTCTTGGGTAGCAGTGATGTGTTGCTAGATACCGCTCACTGTTTATTATGTTAAATGCATGATTTAATATAATTGCCAATGCCGCGAAAACCTACAGGGTCACACACAAAAGGACGAATTGATGAGAGATAAAGTAACTAAGGAACACCGTAAGGTACGGTGCACTTAAGTGAATTGTAGAACATCATAAGGTACGGTGTACTTAAGTAGAATACGAAATATGGTAAGGTACCACGCGCTTAAGTGATTTTGGCATATTATAAGATATGGGCCACATACACTTAAGTGGGCTTTTTTAGCTTGCAGCCCACACAAGTGGTTCTATAAATAGAACCCTTGTGCATAAGCATTTGTGCAGTTGCAAATTCGTTTCTCTCTCTCTCTCACACTCAAAGCCTTCATTCGTAGCAGTTAGCACTGAGATTGAAGGAATTCGTTCGTGCGGACTGAGTAGAGGCGTTGTCATCGTTCAACGTTCGTGATCGCTCTGTAGATCTGCATCAAAGGTTTCAATCTTCACAAGAGGTAACGATTCTATCACTGATCATGCCCATTCATAAGGATCACTAAAGGATAAATTTTTAAATTCCGTTGCGTTTTGGATCGCTATTCTTCTTCAGTGGTATCAGAGCCACTTACGAAACCATGCATCTGATAGCTGTTTATTTTATATATTAATATGATTAAAAGACAGAATGAATCAAAGAATAAACGAGTAATTAAATTTGGCATCATGTGTGTACGATTTGGATGATTGATGTTGACTATGCTTCGGAATCGACATTAGTATGGTGAAGCAGAGATACATTGATCGTCCATAGGTTACGCAATTGAGATCGATCAAGTTATATATATGATATAAGTAATCCTAATGCAAAATACAGTATGTATGATATACTGTTTCTGTTTCGTTCATTCAAACACTTAATGGTTGTTTTCCTTTGAGCGATCAATGGTCGTTTGCTTCGGAATCCGACATTAGTATGGTGAAGCAATGACCTGTTGATCAATCATACTGAATCAACAATCGAGGTGTGTTTGACGGTCTAAAATTGGTGCATTAGGGTTAGTGACGGCACAAGGGTTGTGCTGTCAAAGAGTTGTGAATTGAGGGCTTGTTGGATCACGTATGTTGACTGGTTCAAAGCGCTGATTTTGGCCGCGTGACGTTCGTCATGGGCCTGTGACGATCGTAACAAGCTGGACGTGACGATCGTAACATGCTTTGTGATGGTCGTCACATTCACAAAGTCTGTATTCTCTATTTTTCTGTTTTGTGATCGGACAGCGGACCCCGGCTAACTCTGTCTAGTATGATCAGTCGCCAAAATTTAATTTGGTTTTAATTAATTAAAAGAATTAAAATTAATAATAATAATGTGTTTATTATTATTGTCTTGCGATCGTTTATGGCCTTAGTTTTCCTTTATTTTGTTTTGGGATTTTAAAATACGACCTGCGTGTCGTGCCTCCTTATTCTCTTAATGTAAATTCTTTTCTCATCTCACTCCCTCGTATGTAAAACGAGTTTCTTTTATGTAATGTAATATTATGAATAAAGAGAAGAATTCAATATCAAAGGAGGACAACCTTGAAGATCTTTCTTAGAGAAGCTTAGATCGTTATTAGGTTAGCTTAGGTTCTCTCATTGGCTTGGGAGAACAATTGCGCTAGGGGCCATAACTGTTTCATTATGTATGTTGATGCATGTGAATGCATGTTGATGCATGTGAGAGACGATTTATATGATAAATAATCCGGTGAGATCAGAATAATTGCAAATTCCCTCAAATTAAATATTAAGTTTATGCTTTCCAAGTTTTAGCACTCATCAAGACTAGTATCGGATAATGTAGGTTTCTCCTACACAAGGTGCATGTTCTATATTAGTAAGGTGCGATGGGATAATTGTAATATCCAATTGCTAAAACAATGGGTCAAACTTAACTAAACAAATTATAATAAGATTACATGTGTTTAGAAGCAAAAGTTGGAAATGATCCATGTGATGGATTGGAATATGGAGTTATTCACCCAACTAAAATATTCGAGAGTTGTATTAGATACAATTGGAAGGAGTTCCTACCTAAATAACCTAGTTTTGTGTAATCCGCCTATGCGGACTTAAAACAAAGTGAAATGTGGATCTCGACCCACTAGAAAATCTTCCAACGGGATTTTCCGAATCAAATGGTGAGGGTCATTTATTTTGAGTAAAATAGTGGGAGCATATTTAATTAAAGGCCTAATTAAATATGTTATTGATACTTATATTTTCATTAATTTCATGTAGATTACCATGACAACAAACACCTCTAACAACATTTTGCGATCAATCATTGACAAGGAAAAATTGTCTGGGACAAATTTTCTAGATTGACACCGAAATCTGAGGATTATCCTCAAACATGATAGAAAGTTGTATGTCTTGGAGAAACCCGTTCCTGAAGAGGAACCTCCTAGTTTTTCACCTAAGGCAGAAAGAGATGCTTATAAGAAGCATGTCAATGATGCCAATGAAACTGCTTGTCTCATGCTAGCTACCATGAACTCAGAGTTGCAAAAGCAACATGAGAACATGGTAGCGTTCGATATGATCGAACACCTGAAGATGCTCTATCAAGATCAAGCAAGGCATGAAAGGTTTGAAGTTTCAAAATCCCTTTTTCAAGGCAAGTTAGCTGAGGAAGCCCCTGTAGGTCCCCATGTGCTCAAGATGATTGGGTATGTGGAAAACCTTGAAAGGTTGAGTTTTCCCCTCGGAAAGGGACTTGCGATTGATTTGATCTTGCAATCGTTGCCAGATAGATTCAATCAATTTTTCCTAAATTTCAATATGAATGATATGGACAAATCTCTTCCTGAACTGCTAGCCATGTCAAGAACTGCTGAGCAAAATCTGAAGTCAAAAGGGAAGTTCATTTTGATGATCGGAAATGGAAAGAGACAGAACAAAAGACCCATCAAGCAGGGTGATAAAGGGAAAGGCAAGGAAGTTGCCAAACCCAAACCCACTGTTGCTGCTTTGAAGCCTAGTGAAGGCATAGCAAAGGTAGACACCTGCTTCCATTGCGGTAGGACCGGACACTGGAAGAGAAACTGCCCAAAGTACTTGGAAGATATGAAGAATGGAGTAGAGACTTCAACTTTAGGTATTTTTGTTATTGAAATTAATTTATCTACTTCTGCATCATGGGTATTAGATACTGGATACGGTTCTCACATTTGTACAAATGTGCAGGGGATAAAAAGGAGTAGAGATTTGGCAAAAGGTGAAGTTGACCTACGAGTTGGCAATGGAGCAAAGGTTGCTGCTTTAGCCGTAGGAACTTATGTATTGACTTTACCTAGTGGTTTAATAATTCAGTTAGAGAACTGTTATTATGTACCTGCAATTAGCAGGAATGTTATTTCCGTTTCTTGTTTGGACAAGTTTGGTTTTTCATTTATAATAAAGAACAATTGTTGCTCAATTTATTTGAATGATATATTCTATGCTACTGCATAAATGAACAATGGACTATATGTCCTTGATCTTGAAATGCCTATTTATAACATTAATACTAAAAGAATGAAACCTAATGAGTTAAATCCAACTTACCTTTGGCATTGTCGATTAGGCCACATAAATGAGAAACACATTTCCAAACTCCATAAAGATGGACTCTTGGACTCTTTTGATTATGAATCATATGAGACATACAGATCTTGTTTAATTAGAAAGATGACAAAGCATTGATACACCTATGGAGGAATTAGAGCAGGAAACACAAGTAGTTGTGGAAGTGCAACCTGCTTAAGTAGAACAAGACCAACGTAGGTCAAGCAGGATACGTCACCTACCTGAGAGGTGTGGATATCTCATAACTGATCAAGGTGATGTATTACTCATGGATCAAGATGAGCCAGTGACCTACCAAGAGGCCATAACTGGTCCCGAGTCTGCGAAGTGGCTAGAAGC
Organism: Lathyrus oleraceus; assembly: GCF_024323335.1. NCBI lineage: Eukaryota > Viridiplantae > Streptophyta > Magnoliopsida > Fabales > Fabaceae > Lathyrus > Lathyrus oleraceus. The sequence continues at coordinate 216,139,159 of NC_066585.1, forward strand.
CATGAAATCTGAAATGGATTGCATGTACACAAACCAAGTTTGGACCTTGGTAGAGCCTCCTGTAGGAGTTAACCCTATAGGATGCAAGTGGGTCTTCAAAAAGAAGATTGACATGGATGGTAAGGTACATACCTATAAGGCAATACTGGTTGCAAAAGGATATAAACAAATTCATGGGGTTGACTATGATGAAACCTTTTCACCAGTTGTAATGTTTAAGTCTATTCAGATTTTACTTGCTATCGCTGCATATCATGATTATGAAATATGGCAGATGGATGTCAAAACTGCTTTCCTTAATGGGAATCTTCTTGAGGATGTGTACATGACACAACCTGAAGGATTTGACATGCCTGAAGAAGCCCTAAAGATATGTAAGTTACAAAGATCAATCTATGGATTGAAGCAAGCTTCCAGAAGCTGGAATCTTCGTTTTGATGAAACAATAAAACAATATGGATTCATCAAGAACGAAGATGAGCCTTGTGTCTACAAGAAGGTTAGTGGGAGCATGATCGTTTTCCTGGTATTATATGTAGATGACATATTACTCATTGGAAACGATGTCCCTACCCTACAACAAGTAAAGTCTTGGTTGGGGAATTGCTTTTCTATGAAGGACCTAGGTGAAGCAGCCTATATATTAGGAATCAGAATCTATAGAGATAGATCATAAAAACTGCTTGGCCTAAGTCAGAGTACATACATAGACAAAGTGCTGAGACACTTTAATATGCATGATTCCAAGAAAGGATTCATACCTATGCAACATGGCTTGTGTCTATCAAACACACAATCCCCTTCAACTAAGGAAGAAAGGGATCGCATGAATAAGATTCCATATGCATCTGCAATAGGATCTATCATGTATGGCATGTTATGTACTCGACCAGATGTCTCGTATGCTTTAAGTGCAACGAGTAGGTACCAATCTGATCCTGGTGATGCTCATTGGGTAGCTGTCAAGAATATCCTTAAGTATTTAAGAAGGACTAAGGACTCATTCTTGATATATGGAGGTCAGGAAGAGCTGGCTGTAATTGGATACGCCGATGCTAGCTTCCAGACAGATAAGGATGACTTTAGATCGCAATCTGGTTATGTGTTTTGCTTAAACGGTAGCGCTGTGAGCTGGAAAAGTTCAAAGCAAGATACAATTGCTGATTCTACAACCGAGGCCGAGTATATTGCTGCCTCAAGTGCAGCAAAGGAAGTTGTTTGGATCAAAAAGTTCATTAGTGAACTTGGCATAGTTCCTAGCATTGTGGATCCCATTGGTCTCTATTGTGATAACAATGGTGCTATTGCACAAGCTAAGGAGCCTAGATATCACCAACGATCCAAACACATACTTAGGCATTATCACCTCATTCGAGAGAAATAGTAGAGGAGATGTGAAAATATGCAGAGTACCTACACTTGACAATATTGCTGACCCACTGACAAAGCCTCTTGCGCAGCAGAAGCATGATGGCCACATTAGATCTATGGGCATCATGGGTATGCCTGATTAGCTCTAGTGCTAGTGGGAGATTGTTGGTGTAAGCCCTAGTGGCCAATACTTTTAGTACTTGTATCGAATTATTTATTAATAATAAAAGGCTTTTTCTTTATTATGTTTGTTTAATAAAGTCCCTAGGATAGCTAGTCCGTTTAATGCATCAAGTGTGACTTAATCATGAGATCACATTAAACATAAGAACATTATTCTTAAAGTATCCATAGTCGAGCTTTATTGTGAAGTGGGATAATATTAAAACATAAGACTATTATGTATATAGACTGATGATCACATCTCATGGATTATGGATAAAGAGTTATTAAGTCTTAAACATAGGTATGAATATTAAGAGTAATATTTATACTGGATTGACCCGCTATGAGAATACTATATAGAATGTTATGCAAAGTGTCATAAGTTATTCTCATGGTGATAATGGTGTATACCACCCTTCGACCTGAAACCACTATGGACCCTAGATGTAGAGTCGAGTGCCTTGTTGCTGATCAAACGTTATCTGTAACTGGATGACCATAAACAGTTGATGGGTATTCCACGAAGCATGCTAAGGGACATGAGTGACCTAGATGGAATTTGCCCATCCTGCATAATAGGATAAATGTCTATGGACCTAATATTGAACTGGACAAGGATGACACGGTCTATGCCTTGTGTTCAATATAGACATAAGGGCAAAAGGGTAATTATACACATAAGTATTATCACAGAAGGATTTGTCAGATCACACAATATTTTCGTGTCTTGGGTAGCAGTGATGTGTTGCTAGATACCGCTCACTGTTTATTATGTTAAATGTGTGATTTAATATAATTGCCAATGCTGCGAAAACCTACAGGGTCACACACAAAAGGACGGATTGATGAGAGATAGAGTAACTAACGAACACCGTAAGGTACAGTGCACTTAAGTGAATTGTAGAACATCGTAAGGTACAATGTACTTAAGTAGAATACGAAATATGGTAAGGTACCACGCGCTTAAGTGATTTTGGCATATTATAAGATATGGGCCACATACACTTAAGTGGGCTTTTTTAGCTTGCAGCCAACGCAAGTGGTTATATAAATAGAACCCTTGTGCAGAAGCATTTGTGCAGTTGCAATTTCGTTTCTCTCTCTCTCTCTATCTCTCTCTCTCTCTCTCTCTCTCTCTCTCACTCACTCAAAGCCTTCATTCGTAGCAGTTAGCACTGAGATTGAAGGAATCCGTTTGTGTGGACTGAGTAGAGGCATTGTCATCGTTCAACGTTCGTGATCGCTCCGTAGATCTGCATCAAAGGTTTCAATCGTCACAAGAGGTAAGGATTCTATCAGTGATCATGCCCATTCGTAAGGATCACTAAAGGAGAAAATTTTAAATTCCGTTGCGTTTTGGATCGCTATTCTCCTTCATGTGATTCCATATGGGTCCAAGTTTTTAAGCATAAGTACTTAAGTGAGGAAGCGTTCCTTAATATGAAAAAGTAACTTGGACCAAATACTTGGAATGCAATTATGAAATCTCTCTCTGCTATTAAAAATGGCTTTGAATTTAGATTTGAGGGTGGGAATTCCTCTTTCTGGTTTTCCAATTAGTATGGGTAGGGAAATTAGCATAAGAGGCTATCAATGTGGACATCCACGATCTTAAAATACGAGTGAATTATGTTTACTTGGATGATAATTGGAACTTTAATTTATTATATACTAATATTTCTCTAGTTGTTTATGACCACCTGAAAGCGTTCCTCATTTGTTTGACTTTTATGGTGTCTGGTTGATTAACCCAGAAAGACAACTTAGATGATATCTATATTGCTCGGATGGTTATAATTAGCTAAAAAAACTTGAATTTGTTCAGAATATAACAAACAATAACTCTTGGAAGTGGGTGTAATATATTCATGCTCTTGAGAAGGTGAAATTCTTCCTTTGAAAGACTTTACATAAGTCCCTTCCTACGAGATCGATATTGTGTCATTGTGGTATGGTCCAGACATATCTATGTCTTAGATGCAATCAGGACGATGAAAAGACTCTACATTGGATGAGAGACCGTAAAATTGCTACTGGCTTTTAGAAATCTATTGACTTCTTGGACCCACTATTCTTCTAGGGAAATAATTTATATGATTGGATTAGACATGACATCGATGGTGGCTTTATGTTTTTGGATGCTTACTGGTGGTTGTGGTGTGCTAAGAGAAAATTGTGTCTTGCGAATGAAGTGGTATCTTCCTATACTTTGAAACTCATCACAGTGAATTATGCTAATCTGTTAGCTAAATGTTTTCTCAAGCATAACCTATCTTATCTAATGAGAACGATCACGTGGAATGCACACAAAAGTAGTAATATGATTTTGAATATTGATGGCAGTAGCCTCAATATCTTAGCGTCTCAAGTTTTGATGGATTGATTTGAAATGCTAATGATGCTTGAGTTTACAGTTTTGCGGATAATGTTGGTTATTCTAACATCCTTCATGCTAAGCTAGTAGCGGTATATCATGGTTTAGATATGGTCTAGGAACTTGGCATCAAAGACCTGATGTGTTATTCTGACTCTAACTCTACCATCAAGCTTATCTTAGAGTCTGTTAATGTTTGAGATCACTATGTTGCGATTCTTAACAATATTAAAAGCTTATCCCTAAGGAATAGCTAGTTAAAATATTTCATACTCTTAGATATGGGAATGTTTGTGCTGACTATTTACCAAAACATGAGGTTGATAATGATGCGGCGTACTAATATTGTATGGAGCCTCCTATAGGAATCATCACTCTCTTGCTAGTTGATGCTAGTGAGACTTTATTTTTTAGATAATTTTTCATTTCTTTTTTCCAGTTTAAGCGATTAGTCTATATGATTGCATGTAGAGAATACTCAATTTCTAAAAAATTATATCAATAAAATATAAACAAATTATTATCATTTAAACATTCATGATTTATTATCTAAAAAATTAAATCATGACAATCAAAATACTAATTTAATAAATTAATTAAAATGATTCAGTTTAATGAATTTTTTTATTACATAGGTTAAATATATAAAAATATAAATTATATTATAATTAATAAAGAAAATTAAAGTTTACCTACTCAATTTTTTTAAATAAGTTAGATAGAACACACTCGTAATAGTGAGTATTCTCAAACTCAAAAAACACTTATAAATGTATTTACAAATTATTCATTAAAAATATCTTCACATCATATCAATAATGAAAACGAACGCCACGAGAACTTATCGTAAATAACTCAACTCTTTACCAAATTAGTTGGTATTCTTTAGCATACCATATATATATATATATATATATATATATATATATATATATATATATATATATATATATATATAATATACAATGATAGTATAAAAGAGTTTTACATAATTAATTAATTATAGATATTGGATATTAAAAATAACTTAACTTTTATTTTAACTAACTATAAAGTAATGCAAACAGATGATGATGATGAATTAATAGTGTAAAAAATTTATACTGACAATATATATATATATATATATATATATATATATATATATATATATATATATATATATATATATATATATATATATATATATATATATATATATATATATATATATATATATATATATATAAGGATCAAATGACACCAAAATGTCAAATTAAATAACATGACATCCTCATAATTCTTTTCTGCCTATTTGTATAACAAATCTAACGTTGAATTGAAAATTATTATCATATAGATCATATCTATAAAATTTAATTTCAATCAGAAATCATTTAATATGTCAACGAGATACATAAAATTCAACGTCTTACAAAATTTTATGAAAATCATTAACTTTTATAATTCTATTTAACATATCAAATAATTTTTTATTGATGTAAAATTTTATAGGCATGATTTATATCATAATATATTTTAATCCAACGGTGAATTTTGTTAGACAGACATAAGGTGAAGAGTTATCGGAAATATCATATTATTAAATTTGATATGTTATTGTCATTTGGTCTTGATATATATATATATATATATATATATATATATATATATATATATATATATATATATATATATATATATATATATATATATGCGCAAATTTTTCTCTTCATATTCAAAACTCATTTTAACCATTAATACAATTTTATCAAACACAAATTTAAACCTGATAAACATTTGTGTAACGAAGTTGTTAGATGGGTGATTAATGAAGTTCATTGTCTAATATATTTACTAATCATTTATTTAATATAATTAACCATATTTTATATAAATTTATTTCTCTTGTTGTATATTTCCTCCATTTTTATTATAAGTCGTTTTTTATTTTTCACACGTATTAAGAAATTTAATAATTATGATATGAAAAAGGGAAATTATGAAAGATTTTACAAAATTGTCCTTAATTAATTATATTGAAAAGATAAATTGACATAATTGAAAGAGGAGATAATAATAAATACTTGAGGGTATAATAGAAAACATAACATCAATGATTCCTTGATATTATAAAACAACTTATATTGTGATACAATATATTTTTTCAAAGCGATTTATAATAAAAAACGGAGACAGTACTATGCCATATAATTATATTCAATTTAATTCATAAAAAATGACATTATTTTTGAAAAAACAATATCGCTAAGGATTTTTACTTTTATATATATAGTACTACAAAATCATCACCAATTTATAAGTTTTAAAAACTAATAAACTAAAATAAGTTATAGAAATTTTAATTTTTACTTTTATAATTGACATACTTATAATATTGTGTAATTTTAAAATATATTTAAAAAGTGCTAAAGTTGTAAATAAAGATTAAAATAATATATTTGATATGTTATGCAATCAGAGATATCAATCTGACATCCTTGAAAAGTGAGACAGGTGTTATATTATGCAATCAAACTTACATTGAGTCTGAAATTGTGAATTTTTATCGCATCCTTGTGGGCACGACTAGCAATAACTTGAAGAATATAGATGTTGTGGCTATGAGACAAGGTAACCAAATCTCAGATGAACAAAGCAAGGACTTGGTGGCTTCTATCACTGAAAAATAAATCCTTAACAGTTTGAATGGTATTAGTGATTTGTCTGCTATGGGTATAGACGGGTTCAATGCCAAAATTTTCAAAGCTACTTGGTATATCACTAAGTATGATATAATAAAGGCAGTTGAGGAATTTTTTGAGAAGGGGAAAATCTACAAAGCTATTAACTGCACTTTAGTTACCCTAATTCCTAAAATGTCTACTTCTAGAATGGTTAAAGATTTCATGTCGATATCGTGTTGCACTATCCTCTACAAAATCATTTCAAGAACCATGGCTGGAAGACTAGGAAATTTTTTGAATAACATTATCCACTAGAGTCAAGTTGCATTTATCCCGGGTCAACATATCCATGACCATATCTTGCTGGCATATTGTCGCATCCGCGAAAAAACAACCGGCGGGATTCAAATAAAAACACAACACAGAGCCGCCACTGCGCGTTATTTATCCCAAAATAGGGAAAGGAAACGCTCAGAGAAACCTGGAAAGGAAATGGTCTCGCGACCAAAGAGAAAGGGTAAGGGAGTCGGTTACGCAAGGGGAAGGTATTAGCACCCCTCACGTCCGTCGTACTCGACGGGATCCACGTTCTAAGAAAAGAAAAGGTTGCTAAAACATCACACACACACACAGGGAACGCAGGTGGGGTTAAGAGAAGGGAGCTCGATAGGACGTCGCATCCTATGCCTACATATCTCGTCTGGAACGAGAATCAGAGCCACTGTAGTTCGGCTTACGCACGCCAAACAACACAAAACGCACAAACAGATGGCAAACATGGAGCCCGACAACCACTCGATGGAATTACGTCAGCATCCGAACCAAAACACACTCAAAACGGCAAACGTGGAGCCCGACAGCCAATCACTGGACTTACGTCGGCATCCGAACCAAAACACACACCAGAAGATAACAAGCACACACACAAAAAGAAAAAAAAATGCCCGGAGAGGTCTCGCACGACCTCCTGCCTACATACCTCGTCTGGAACAAGGATCAGGGCGATGTAGTTCCCCCTCAAGGGAAAGAAAATCTAGCCAGAAACCGAGGGAAGACACACTACCAGGGAGCTGGACTCGAGCCTAGTGTTGTCATGCATCATTACCCTATGTTCAGGTTTCTACCTACTTGCACAACTGCAAGCTAATCCTATCCAGGAAAGAAGCAAGCATACAAGCATCAAACAATCAATACATCTCAAACAACCATGTCAAACAAATATTCACCAAGCACACACTATAACCAATCAAGTGGGCTCACACAAAGGGTTTAACTGCCGAAGCAATTCATCTGTACATGGGTATTATTCGCTCTTAACCTTGCCATTACGAGGCTAAGGTGAAGCAGATGAAAAGGTGAAGTGAGGATGAGACCTCACAGCTCTTATCCCTGACCAGGGAGAGCTTCAGACAAAGGAGCGTGGGTCCAGAATGGAGGGACCCTTCTACGCTCAAAGACTCTGACTCGATTGTGCAACAGCACAAGATCTTGGGTTTGTGTCCCAATTGTCGCATCACGCGAAAAACCGGCGGGAAAACAAGAACAACAGAGCCGCCACCGTGCGTTATTTATCCCAAAAGAGGGAAAGGAAACGCTCAGAGTAAACCTAGGAAAGAACATGGTCTCGCGACCAAAGAGAATGGGATCGGGAGTCGGTTATGCGAAGGGAAGGTATTAGCACCCCTACGCATCCGTCGTACTCGACGGGATCCACGCACAATAGAAAGGAACATGGTTGCTAAAACACTGCTCACACACATACACACTGGCTGAAAGAGACACAAGAAAACAGACAAGACTGAAACTGACTCGGCAGGATACCGCATCCTGGGCCTACTTAGTCTATCAGGCATAGACATCAGAGTCGAAGTAGTTCGGACTGAGGAAACGACACATGCTCGCTAAGATATCGCGTCCTATGCATACGTATCTTCTTGGACGAAAGAAGAATCAGAGCATTCGTAGCTCGGCTGACACGCACACAAACAAACACCGGCAAAGGCAAACGTGGAGCCTGAATGCCAATCACTGGACTTACATCAGCATCCGAACCAAAACACACACAAAGAGGCAAACGTGGAGCCTGAACGCCAATCGCTGGACTTACATCAGCATCCGAACCAACAAACCCACACTGGAACCCAAATGCCACTCGATGGACTTACATCAGCTTCCAAGCACACAACAAGACAAAACAAAGACACAGGCGCCCGGAGAGATCAGCTCATCTCCTGCCTACGTACCTCATCTGGTATGAGGATCAGGGCGACGTAGTTCCCCTACGCAGGGAAAAAGGACTAGCCTAACCAGATAACAGAGGGGGACACAACTAGGGAGACTACGACTCGAGCCTAGATGTTATCATGCAAAGTCAACCCTTAGTTAAGGTTTCTAGCTAACTGGCACAGGGAGCCAGCCTATCCTAAGCATGACTTGCACAGGGAGCAAGCCACACACACACTTAACTTACACAGGAAGCAAGTCAAGCACAACCTATCTTGCACAGGAAGCAAGTCTAAACTAACCCTAACTTGCACAGGAAGCAAGTCAAACAAACATACAAGCACAGGTAGCACACACTATACACAAGCAAGGGGGCTCAAACAAGGGTTAGGTTTTAGTCGAGGGGTCATATCAACCTCAACAAACAAACCTCTGGAACTGGGTGAATGTGCTCTTAACCTTGCCATTGAGGGGCTAAGGTGAAGCAGATGAAAGGAGAGTGAAGATAAGACTTCACAGCTCTTATCCCTGGCCTGGGAGAGCTTAAGACAAGAATGTGTGGGTTCAGAAAGTGGGAACCCTTCTACACATGTGAAACTGACTCAACTGTACAATTGTACAAGATCTTGGGTTTGTATCTGCAATGCGTCAACACAGTGGTGTGAGCAAAACAGATGACACACAGAATAGCAGGGGATAGGTTGCATATCCCTTGGGTTCTGCCAATTGCCTCTTCACTTAGGAGGACTTTGGCTCTATACAAGGACAAATGTAAACAGTCACAAACATTGCCTCTTAAGGAGGGCTTCAGACAGTTGCCTGGCCAAATAACAGGCCAGGTCTTCCAGACTACATGAAGTAAAGGAATTATACCTCAAGCAAGTTGCTATTTAAAGCAAAGCAAAGCAAAAGTTCACAAGGAACTAAAAGCAACTAAAGTACCTGAAATCAGTTAAGCACAGTTAGTATACAAGTCAAAGTTAAATCAGAATGAAACAAAGGTTAACAGTCAGCACAAGCAGATAGATGTGCAATGCACAAGGTTCAAGGCATGTGAGCCAAGCAACCTACAAAACAAGCATGTTAGTCATGATAAACAAGCACACTCAATCAATTTGTATTGGTCTCATTGAAGCATTTGTAGCTTAACCTGAAAACACAAGCTCAAGAGTGAGTAACAGGACCACTAGGACAAGCCTAGGGTCAAAAGGGAATGAGAAGGTCAAAACAGCAAATGACAAGTGTCCAAAATCATGTTCAAACATTCAAGAAACAAAACCAATTGGGTTCACATTCATATCAATCATCATCATCATTTCATGATCAAATTAGGTCAAGGTATAGCAAACAGAAGCTCATAGAAGTCAACAGCAAGACTTAACTCAAAAGCAATCTTAAACATTTCCAAAAATCATCAAATAAATCATGACCAATCACAACCCAAAGCATGGTAAGCATGTCAAATTTCATCTCATTTGGACAAGTGGAAGGCAGTCAATGAAAATCAGAAAGTCAAAGCAATTTTGAACATGCTCAAAGAAGTCAACCAAACATGCATCAACTTGAAAAATTCATAAATCAGGAATGGTGTATGATAAATGAATGGGACTAAAACCATGGCAAATCTTAGGATGTCTAGTTATCTCATGTAAAATTTCATGTCCATCCAATAAAGTATGAGAATTTCACAAATGAAATGGGAACATGTGTCACAAAAAGTCAACATTTGACTAAACAGGGGAGAAAATCTCAAACAATTAGGAAATGCCACAAATAATTCCAAGAAAATTCACATGTAAACTAGACATCCAAGAGTACATTCATGCAAAAATTCAAACCAATTTGAGTTCAAGAAGCATGGTAATGAAAATCATGAAGTTGGACATCAATGGTGTGACACAAATTGTCATACCCTAATTCAAAAAATCATAACTCACAAACCAGCCATGATAAATTCACAAACTCTACGCCAAAATCACCATGAGTGTGTCTAGTTTAAGCACAAAAAATTTGGGAGCCATTGGATAAAGTATCATCATTTCACAAATGTTTTGGCAAAGTGTACAAAATATGAGCACATGAACAAAACCCTAATGCCAATTAAAATCTAGCCATCCAAAAAATCATCAAAAATCATGACAAAAAACTAGGGATCATGATGAAGATGATGCAAAAAACCCCATGAGATTTGGAATTAAAATGAATGAAATATGAATTTTCAAAGTTGAGTAACCAAAGTGAAATAAAATATGAAATTAAAATGAATTAATTGGATTTATTAATGAACCGGATGGCATTTCAGTAATATTGAAACTCACTTATCAAAACGGCGCCGTTTAGGCGCGGCCAGGGAAATGTTTTGATTGGCTCATGGGCCAACAGTAACCATACAACGTGAAACAAACAGGAATCTGGGCAAGGCTTGAAGATTTCTAGGGTTTCTGGGCACAGTATGCATGTTCATCATTCCAAATTCGAGCTCATCAAAATTTTTCCAGAATTCTCAATTGAACACACACAAATGATCATCAAGGCATGGCAAACACGAATCCATCATCACTTTTCATTAAAACACCACACACATCATGAATCGAGTACAAACAAGTTTTATCATCAAACTTCAAGACAACATAACTTCAGAAATAAACAACCATTTTCAAAAACAAAAGCATCATGAAGCTCAGCATGGATAGACCTTTCTAAAGCATGTATCTATTTTAAGAAACAAGGAAATCGAATTTTTACCAAAGTGAAAAGGCAGATGAGATTCAGTTGTTATTTAGTGTTTTTGGCCTGAAACAGGTGTGCCAATAACTTCCAAATGATGAATGATGCAAAGGGTTTGGCTCAAAGAAGCTTGGAATAGATGCAAACAGCTTCTGCCATGGATGGATGCTTGGAATAACAGTCGATTAAACCTCCTCCCAGTTGTGAAATGGCAATGAAAATATGTCCAAAATGATGCTTAGGTGATTGAACAAAGCTAACCAGGTCGTGGCCTTTGAAGGTTTTTGAAGGATTTGAAAAAATGCAAGCAAGATGAATTTTGAGAGAGAGTGAATTTTTTTGAGTTAGATGGCTGCAACTAGGGTTTACCATGACAGAAAATGATGTCCAAAATCTCTGTTTTAGAGTACAAATCCAAGTCCATGGATATGTGGGATAGAGTTGTTGAGAAATGTACTTTCTTTCCAATTTTCAAGCAACTAGGTGATGGCTATGTGTACTGCATAAGAATAGGCCTCCAACAAGTTTTAAATGACATTTCAGAACATGTTTGATTGGTAGAATTGATTAGAAATGGTTAATTTTGAAACTCACTTTTGTACCACACTTGAAATTAATTCATGCAAGTCCAAAAATGCCATTTTGATTGGTGAAGTTTTGGCACATGAAAGTTACATTTTTGGAAAGAGGGGATCAAATGTGACTTGTAGGAAAAAACCCCACCAAAATTGGCCAAATGGTTTGAGAGATATGGCCTTTTGAAGTTCAAGATTTTCTAAAAATGATTCGATCATAACTTGCCAACCATACATGGGAATTGAGTGTTCTTGGACTTTTTGGAAATGGGAGAACAAGATCTTCAACTTTCATGTTGGGCAAAAATTCATTTGAAGCTTGTATCATGAAGTAAGTTTGAGGATCAAGACTTTCCATTTTGGGCAGGTTTCAGTTACAGGTCCAGTTTCCATTTTTGGAAATTTCTGATCTGGCTTCAAATTCTTCCATGATGGTGTTTGACATGATATATGAAGACTATATGGACATGAATGAGACCTCTCAAACCAAATCCCATCATCAAATCACTGATTAAATGGACAGTTGACCAACAGTTGACTTTTTAGGGTTTCTGACTGACTGTGCATTGACTGATGACTTCTGAACATCCAATCCTTGACCAAAACACTTCAAATGGATCCCCGAGTCATGTGAACATGTTGGACCAACCCTAGGGCCTTGGCTCCTTGAGAAATGCACTTGCTTGCTTGACTGACTGATCTCCTGATCAGTTTGACCTAATTTCTTGATTGGCTTGCACTTGAGGCAAATGGGACAATGCAATGCTATGCAGTGGACCATGATATGCTATGACCTAATATGAGAATGTATGTGCAATGATGGGTGCAAATTTGAGGTGCTACAGCTGCCCCTATTCAATCAGCTGGGAACCCGAACGGATGAGAGCAACGACTGTCAGACTTTCAGGGTAAACAGGGATTGAATACCAAGAACCGTAGAATTTGCACTCTGCTGGATATGATACAAGGAGAACCACGTCATTTACTGATGACGCCTGCAATTGACAATTTCAGAAAGGCGAAACCATTTACCGATGGTTAGAAACTGGTAACTTGATATTTACCGATATCAACTTCAGCGAGACCATTTACCGATGGCTGTTGGGAAACAAATCTGATGTAAAAGGAAGCAAGACCATTTACCGATGGTGGCTTCAAAGAAGCTTGACATTTACCGATATCAACTTCAACTCGACCATTTACCGATGGCTACTGCAACTGGGGATCCGATATTTACCGATATCGAAGAAAACGGGGCCATTTACCGATGGCGTCTCCACTTGAGGAGGAACAAAACCTTTGTGGTGTAATCAGACAAGACGTTTACCGACGACTTCTGGGGATCTTGATTTTATCAACTAGGAAACAAAGCATGACCAGACATTTACCGATGACTGGGATGAGACTCGACGTTTACCGACATCGAAAGATGATGTTTACCGACATCCAAAAACGACCAGACATCTACCGATGACCGAGGAACACTTTACTAAGGGAAAAAACAAATATTTGCAACTGGAAACCAGATAGGACATTTACAGATGACTCTACTGGGGATTTCTAGCTGGGGATTATCAGACATTTACCGATGACTGCAGAAAAGACTTGATGTTTACCGACATCAAAAGATGATGTTTACCGACATCAAAAATGACCAGACATTTACCGATGACTGGGGAGAAAACCCGATGTTTACAGACACCGAAACAATGGTGTTTACCGACACCAAAAATGATGACCAGACATTTACTGATGACTGGGGAGAATACCCGATGTTTACAGACACCGAAACAATGGCGTGTACCGACACCAAAAATGATGACCAGACATTTACTGATGATTGGGGAGAATAACCGATGTTTACAGACACCGAAACAATGGTGTGTACCGACACCAAAAATGATGACCAGACATTTACTGATGACTGGGGAGAATACCCGATGTTTACAGACACCGAAACAATGGTGTTTACCGACACCAAAAAATGATGACCAGACATTTACCGATGACTGGGGGAAAGACTCGATGTTTACAGACACCGAAACAATGGTGTTTACCGACACCAACAATGATGACCAGACATTTACTGATGACTGGGGAGAAAAACTCGATGTTTACAGACACCGGAACAATGGTGTTTACCGACACCAAACAAAGAAACACACGCGGGTGCTAGTATGACACTTACCAGTATCACAAGAACGACTTTTTTAGATATGTCAAGGCAAGGTTGACCACTTGCTGGGGGTCTCACTGGGGAGAAACAAACTTTCTGTCACCAACGGGTGAGGTAATAAACCTTTGTGGGGATATCAATCCTGAATACTGTCAGGAGCAGCTGTAGCAGACGTGCTGTGCCGATGTTTGAACAAAAATGATCCGCTTTGTCGCATCCTGCGAAAAATCAACCGGCGAGACTCAAAAGAAATACACACAGAGCCGCCACTGCGCGTTATTTATCCCAAGATAGGGAAAGGAAACGCTCAGAGAAACCTGGAAAGACATGGTCTCGCGACCAGAGAGAAAAGGTTCGGGAGTCGGTTACGCGAGGGGAAGGTATTAGCACCCCTCACGTCCGTCGTACTCGACGGGATCCACGTCCTAGAATAAAGAAAAGGTTGCTAAACATCACACACACACACGGGGAATAGAAGGACTCCTGAATCTCTCACCCGAGAGGAGGACCCTCTATAGCAAACCCCATCTGTCTCCGGAGAAGCATCGGGTTGTAATTAATGCAACCCTGAACTCCCACCAAAGGCACATTAGGTAAACTCCCACAACTGCATATGAAGTCCTGACCAGCTAAACCATTATGAGTCCAAGCAATGTCATCAGCCCGCAGACCCATCAATCGGAAGGACCACTTGACACTAGGGTCAATCTGAACAAAAGCACCTCGGGAAGGCAAATACCCCATGAACCATCTAAAGAGCAATTGAGAGCAGCATCTGACCAGACCCCCACGCCTCTTCTCATTCCTGTTATGCACTGAATAGTAGACATCTCCAATCAGGGTAGGAATAGGGTTTCTCTGCATAAACAATCTGATAGCATTATGGTCCACAAAATTCTTCTGGTTAGGAAACAACACAATCCCATAAATGCTCACAGCAATCAGAGCACATACCGTCTTCCAGTTACCCACAGCAGCATGTTCCTTGGCATTGGCCTCCAAGAAACTCAAATGAAAACCGGGTAACTTCCCCTTTTCCTTCAATCCTTCCTTGACCATTTCCGGACTCAAATAAAGAGCGCGTGAAATCCCAAGGACATCTGGCTCTGCTCTGGTGACATGGAACGGAATCTGATCACGGATCTGAATACTCAGGATGCCAGCATAGTCCTCCATCAGAGGTCCCAACAGATAATCTGGAAATACAAAGCATCTCAGCCCCGGGTCATAAAACTGGAGAAGGGTATGGATGGCGCTTCTGTCACTGTCAGTGAGCCTGAAAACCATCTTCAGGATACCTCCATATGCCTCTCTAAACGTCCCCACATGGTCGGGAGTAATCAATGCTATCATATCCTTGAGCACACCAATCTCTGGATCAAAGAAACTGTAAGCAATGTTGTTCTTCAAACCGGTCCTCATATTGGAGCAGAAAATCTCTCAACCAGAATCTCGATCAAAAGTGTCCCTGCATATGGGTAAACATGGGTTAGATGCAATTAATGCAAAATGCAATGATGCTGATGAATGAATGCAATGCGTTGCCATCCTCCAAGCCATCTGATCATTTGCACTGAATCTGGGCTCTGAACTGATCACAACCATCTGAGGACTGCACAATCGTCAATCAGACTCACGGGTTCCGAAATAAACGGAAGACAGATACATCATCATCATCATTGAACCATCTCTGAGCAGATACCACAATCATCTGAATCGGCCCGGGGAATCCTGAAATAAACGGATCCCCACTGATAAATATCTCGGCCCGGGGAATCCTGAAATAAACGGATCCCCACTGATAAATCACGGACAGCACTCCGGCGTCTCGGCAATAACTGACCATAAATCCGACTCATAATTATGTCTCTGAATCACTGATCACAAAGTCACCATCTGCGTCCATCTGATTATGCATCTGAAAGAGTCACCCTCCCCTCACAGGCAAGTTCTAATCAAGTCATCCTAAGGCGGATAATGGTCTCGACAATCGGGCGGAGATACTCAATGGGTTTGCCCTTTCGGGTGTGCCATTGTAGCTCCCTTAAAATCGTCTAAACCAAAGATCCGGGAATGATCGGTCACCAGAGTCAACAACTCAAATGGAGTGACTCAAACAAAGCGGAATATCCACAGAGATGAGCACTATCAAGTGAGCCTCGTCCGGCTTGTGGCACATCACGCCGCCAGGCACATGTTGACTTAACATGAAAGAGGCAACGTGAGACCACACTAGCCCTAGGTGTATACTCGGGCCTGGGTTTTAGCCCCACTCAGAACACCCACCCCACACAACAGAACCACCTGCAGAGGACAGCAACAACATGATAGTATGATGCATGCAAACATTTAATGCAAATATATACACACTGGTTAGAATAATAAATGCAATAAATAACACAAACAAGCAACCTAAACTAATCCTAGAACGCTAGGAAGGACTCGCTTAGGGACGATGGACCAGCATAGGTCTACATCGCAAGTCCCCAGCAGAGTCGCCAGCTGTCGCATCCTGCGAAAAATCAACCGGCGAGACTCAAAAGAAATACACACAGAGCCGCCACTGCGCGTTATTTATCCCAAGATAGGGAAAGGAAACGCTCAGAGAAACCTGGAAAGACATGGTCTCGCGACCAGAGAGAAAAGGTTCGGGAGTCGGTTACGCGAGGGGAAGGTATTAGCACCCCTCACGTCCGTCGTACTCGACGGGATCCACGTCCTAGAATAAAGAAAAGGTTGCTAAACATCACACACACACACGGGGAACGCAGGTGGGGTTAAGAGGAACGAGCTCGATAAGGTATCGCACCTTATGCCTACATATCTTGTCTGGAACAAGAATCAGAGCCTCTGTAGTTCGGCTTACGCACGCCAAACAACACAAAACAATCAAACACACAAGGGTGGCAAACATGGAGCCCGACAACCACTGGATGGAATTACGTCGGCATCCGAACCAAAACACTCTCAAAAGGGCAAACGTGGAGCCCGACTGCCAATCACTGGGCTTACGTCGGCATCCGAGCCAAACACACATAATCAGATAACAAGTAAACGCACGCAAAAAGAAAAAGGTTGCCCGGAGTGGTCTCGCACGACCACCTGCCTACATACCTCGTCTGGAACGAGGATCAGGGCGATGTAGTTCCCCTGAAAGGGACTAAATTGCTAACCAGAAACCGGGGAAAGATACACGACTAGGGAGCTGAGACTCGAGCCTAATGTTGTCATGCATCGTTAACCCTAAGTTCAGTTTTCTATCCTACTTGCATAAACAAGCCTATCCTAACCAGGAAAGAAGCTAGCACACAAGCATACAATCACATATCATACATCAAATGAGAACAGGCATCTCAAACAAGCATGTCAATCAGATATCCATATAGCACGCACTATAACCACACAAGGGGCTCAATCAATCAGGTTTGACTGCCTAAGCAAGTCGTATGTACAGGCTGTGTTTGCTCTTAACCTTGCCATTACGAGGCTAAGGTGAAGCAGATGATAGGATGAAGTGAGGATCAGACCTCACAGCTCTTATCCCTAACCAGGGAGAGCTGACAAATGAGCATGGGTCCAGAATAGGGGAACCCTTTTATACTCGATGACTCTGACTCAATGTGCACTGCACAAGATCTTGGGCTTTTGATCTCAATGCTACAACCATGTAATGGGAGCAAGGAGAAGACTCAACTGAATAGTGGGGGACAGGTTGCTTGCCCCTACCTTCCACCAATTGCCTTACTTGAAGGACTTTTCCTGCTTGGGCTTAAAAATAAACATACACAAGCATTGCCTCTTAAGGAGGACTTCAGTCAATTTGCCCGGCCCGGTAACAGCCGGGTCTCCAGACTACATGAAGTAAGAAGGTTATACCTCTATGCAAGTTGCTTATGCAAAGCAAAGCAAAGCAATAGTTCACAAGGAACTGAGCGACTAAAGTACCTGGAAACAGTCAAACTCAGTCAGTAATCAGACAGACAAAGCATAAACAATAAACAGTTAACCAGTCAAACTATACAAGCTATTGCACAACACAAGGCAAGCTCAAGGCTTAAGCCCAAGCTTCAACACCTACAAAACAATGTTATGTTAGTGTACAAACATCCACAACATCAATTAAAACCAACTTGTATCATTCTCCATGTACATTGCTTTTTTGATCCTGAAAAATCAAGCAAATATTAGCACCTAGACCACTAGGCCAAGCCTAGGGTCCCAAAGCAAGAAAAAAGTTAAAACAGCAAGTTATCCACCATCCAACATCAAATTAACATCAAACAAGAGCAAACATCCTTGGTCTCATGTTTATATCATCCATCAAGTTCAATTCATGCACAAAACAATCCATATTGGTTCAAATGAAGCACCAAATATACAAACAGAAGTACTGCATTCAAATCCATACCAAGACACATCCAAAAATTCTCAAATTAATTACACCTAAACAGAACCTAATCAAGGTCTACCATACCAAATTTGAGCTTAATTGGGCAAATAGAACCATGTCAATGAAAATCAACAAAAACAGACACAATTTCATGCTTCAATTCACACCATCAATGCATACATCCAATTCAAAAATTCATATCTCATTGAAAACAAAAAAGAAATGGATGAGACCAAAACAGGGAGGTCCTAACATGGGTCTAGTTCATGCATATCAAATTTCATGGCCATACAATACAATATGAAGATTTCCCAATCAATCTACCAACATGTCTCACATGAGCTTGCAATTTCAATCACCAGAAATGAAAAATCATGATCAATTAGAAAAGGCAGTGAAAAATTCTACAAAAATTCATACAACATCCTAACATATCAACAATTCACCATGCCAAATTTCATTCAATTCTAACATGCATAGGTTATCCAATTAAATTCAACAAGTTGACATCAAGAGGTGTGACACAAATTGTCACACCTAAGTTCCAGAATTTGCTGCTCTCTGACCAGGTATCAAAAATTCATGAAATTTACATATAAATAATCCTCAATGAGTCAAGAACCACCACAAAAATTTTCAGCCATTTATTTTATGATATGAGTATTTCATGATCAAATTGCCAAAATGTATCAAAATGTGACATACATTAGAAAAGCCTATGCCAAATAAAATATTTGCCAAGCACAACTTTGACCAATAGGTCAAAAAAATCCTACACAAGTCAACAAAGTCATAGAAGAAATCTCCATATTTTTAGGATTTTTCTACTATTTTTGGTGAATTATTTAAAGTGTTAAACATTTTTTAATAATTAAGTGAATTAATTTAAAAAAGGACAATGGCATTTCTGTAATTTTTTTTTGCGCGGCGGGAAACAACCTATTTGAATTTTCAAAATGTCAATTTGGATCTAACTCACAACAGTCATCGTTTTCAGCTAGCATTTTTCCAGAATTCACAGAATTGGACGAACATCGAATCTTAACGAAAATGAACATGCATGGTATCATTCGAACCGTCTCAACAAGAGGATTACAAATATCATACTATTATAACCTAAAAGTTCCTAAATCGAACAGATCGAAGCATTTAGGGTTTGAGTTCATAATTTCGAATCACGATATCTCACGCTACAGGTCACTATTCCTAAAACCACAAGCATCATCAGAACCTACATTTCATGCTCCTTCTAATGCATATAATTATTAAGCAAATGGTGATGATCGAATTTTGCTCAAACCTGGAAATGCAGTGTCGATAGAGCTGTTCTTCGCGCTTTTTTTCTTCAAACAGAAGTAGAAGTATGATGAGGAAGGTGATAGGTGTGTCCAGTTCCAATTGATGTTGATCCTAGAGCTCAAAATCCGATTTCACCATGGATGCTCTTGAAGATGCAGTCACGATTCGATGCCTTTCATGCTCCAAATACCACAAACAGTTCTAGAGGATGATGCAAGGAGTCCAAATCAAAAAGAATCACGAAAAATGGTTGAGAATTGATGATGAATTTTGGAATTGAAGGTGTTAGTGTTCTTGAGGGTTTTGAGAGAATGTGGAAGTTTCAGATCTGGTTCTTGGAGATTGTGAATTCTGTTATGATTAGATGATGATTATGAATATATACTTCAACTTAATCCACACTTAATCACCTTAATTAACCAAACCAAATGTAATTAGCATAATATGGTTTAACTTAAGCAAGGGCAAAATGGCCTTTTCACTCAAGCCCTGTGACAGCTCATTGACAGCTCATACATTCTCAATTGATATTTGGAGTGTGTTGGCTCAAATGAGATTTTCACTCTTGTGCATGAAGATGGTGCATGAAGTAATATGGACATGAACAGTACTGTATGAGAGCTCAAAATAGAGTTATGTATTGATACATAACACTTTTTAACAGTATGCATCGATACATAACTTGTTTGCATCGATACATGGCACTTTTTAACAGTGTGCATCGATACATAACTTGTTTGTATCAATACAAGGCACTTTTTAACAGTATGCATCGATACATAACTTGTTTGCATCGATACAAGGCACTTTTTAACAGTGTGCATCGACACATAACTCGTGTGCATCGATACATGGCCCTTTTTTGCCTTGCACGCATCGATACGAAATTCGTGTGCATCGATACATGGAAAATTTTGCCATGCACGCCCGGTGGTAATTTGACCATATCTCCTCAACCGTTCATCCGATTCTCACGATCTTGGACTTTTTGAAAATGGGAGAGAAAGATATACAACTTTCATGTTCAACAAAATTCCATTTGAAGCTTTTTTGATGGGGGAAAATTGGGTTGAAGTCGCTCCAAAAACTTGCCATCCTTTTGGAAACTTGAAACCATAGGTCATTTTTCCTTTTGGAAACCTTTGCTATGACCTCAAATACTTCAATGTGAGTATTTGAAATGTCAAATGAGACTTGTTTGAACATGAATGGAGTATCTCTTGCCCCCTCCCTCCTCCAAATCCATCAATCCAGGCACAGTTGACCACAATTGACTTTTCTGACAGATAGATGAATTTGGCTACGCACTGATCAAATTGAGCCCCAAACTCCTGATGAAATGGCTCAACCATGAAACCCTAGCATCCATGAGCTCAATATAATCACATTATGATCCTCATATACATCATAGCCCCCATCTCCTGATTATGCCCTGATTGGCCCAATGCAGATGATTAAGGTTGACCAGTGGTCAAAACCCTAATCTCAAGAAATATGCTCCAACACTTGATGATGATGATGTATCATTGTAATCAAGATGAAGACCAACATCCTTGAGAATCATAAAACCCTAATTCACAGCCCAATCCTCAGATGGCCATGATCAGTCAATAAACCCTAGGCTTGCACTTGACTTCCTCATCTCCTGATCAAGACTTGGAAAGATGGCTTGCACAATGTAACCACATGATATGCAACATGAAATGCCTAATGTCCTAAAATGATATGTACAATGTTAATGCTAGTCCCAAGAGAGGAGGGCAAATTTTGAGGTGTTACAGCTGCCCCTATTCAATCCACTGTGAACCAGTCGATACGAATAGCCTCGGCTTTCGGATGATCAGAATGAAGAGTGATTGAATACCAAGAACAGACGAACAATTTGCACTCTGATGGGATAATAATTAACAACGCCTGTCAGCATCGGCGAAGAGCGACTTCGACCTGGATACCACAATAAATGGTAACTCAGGGATAACCATGGCCTGAACACCACACATCCACTCAGGATTATCTCTTCTTTTTTTTGCTTTTCTTGAACCCCGAAAATTTTTCTCTGCGCAAACGATCCTCAGATCTCTGCATTCGAACCCCGGAAAATGCCTCAGCACTCCTTTTTTTTTTGCCAAAATAATGAACCCCATCTCCAGTTTGAACCCCAGTCGCCTGACGATAACTCTCGATCGCCAGAATGAACCCCGTTCTCCAGAAAATGTCGCAACATCTCCCTTTCTCCATTTGAACCCCGTCTCCAGAAAATGTATCCACATTTCCTTTTCTCCATTTGAACCCCAGGATCATGCCTCAACATATCCTTTTCTCCAATCTCTCGTGATAATTCCGCTGGCAACGTCGGAAATAACACCAAACCACTCTGAGGGCGACATGTCAGAGGGTAAACCTTCTCAAAGGAAGGTAGCATGTGTATCTCTTCCTCAGAAGACACCTATAACGACCTCCATTGGCATCCGCCAAAGCCTAAGGTGACACATGAACAGAAGATAATCCTAAGGACCTCATCCCGGATACAATCTTCAACTCCATCTCCATTTGAACCCCAGAAAATGCCTCAGCATATACTCTTCTCTGATTGAACCCCGATCTCCAAAAAAATGTCGCAACATCTCCTTTTCTCCATTTGAACCCCGGAATCGCGCTGATCGCGTAACGTCTTCTGATATCATTTCCATCTCTGTCCGACGGAAACATTTCCTCCAATATCGCACTACTGGGGAACACTGCTGAACTGACGTCATGATGCTAAACTCCTCAGAGTAACATCTTCACCCTCTATCTCGCACGACAGAAACCTCCTCCAGTATCGCACTACCGGGGAACTACCTTTGATCAAATCATGAGGCTAAACTCCTCGGAGTAACACCTT
Organism: Lathyrus oleraceus; assembly: GCF_024323335.1. Taxonomy (NCBI): domain Eukaryota; kingdom Viridiplantae; phylum Streptophyta; class Magnoliopsida; order Fabales; family Fabaceae; genus Lathyrus; species Lathyrus oleraceus. The sequence continues at coordinate 216,162,009 of NC_066585.1, forward strand.
CGCTGTCTGGCAAAAACCACTTCTCAAACAGTAACCACGGCTTGAGACTAGCTTATGCTCGCAATGATGCATGATTGATTTTTTCTGCGTAATGCTCCATAATTATGGAAATGCTACGCGATTATTTATTTTTCCATGCAATATGCCATGTTATTTTTTACATGATGAATGCATAAAAAGGTATCCCCCTCAAGGGACTCTTCTGGGGAGCATGAGACACTCTGCTGAGGAACTCGTCACTACTCCGATTTCACCCTGCTGGGGAATAATACTGCTGCTGGGACATAGGCAACCCTTGCTGGGAAGAACCTCCTTTGCACCCAATCCACTCGAGAAACCGCTGGGGATAAGCACCACCAACACTCTGTGGGGATACAACAGTCTTGACTTGCTGGGGATATCAATCCTGATTCCGCTTCGGGAAAACCCTCACAGATACCTGCTGACTCCGCTGGGGAAACACTCACAGAGACTCTGCTAGGGGAATAGCAACCTCCAGGCTCAACTGGGGGAACATCAATACATCACCTGCTGGGGAAGAACCTCCTTGACCCTGCTAGGGAACCGCATACTACTCCGCTGGGGACAACCCACGCAATCCATAGTTAGAATCAACTCAGCTGGGGATGCAAAAATCCGTCCGCTACGGGAACTTGTCCGATCCACAGGTAGGATGAACACTGCTGGAGATATATTTCTTTGAAAAAGACCCGCTCCACTCGGGGAACAGCAACCTTCTGGCCTGGCTGCTGAGGAAACACCATTGCAAACCTACTGGGGATAACCATCCTGACTCGGCTGGAGAGGTCACAGACCTTGGATCTGCTGGGGAGCCAGCCCTATAACTCTGCTTGGGGACCTAGCTGAGGAAATGAGAAAAGTTGGTACAGAACACCCGTCGACTCGTCGAACCACGGTATCCACCTCCCAATCTCGTATCAGCTTTCCACTTTTGAGAATTCCCAGACTCGTTTGGACCTTTTCTGCTCCATCATCTTATATTCCAAGTCACTCCGCGCTCGACGAGAGATGTACTCCTGGGAGTTATATAGAAATTTCAATCTTTCGACTTTGAAGAGTCTTCTTGATTAATTTCAAGGGTCGTCGGACGTCTCGACGTCTCTCCGCCCTTTCCTCGTCCCTGATCGGACTCTGCGGGGAATTACATACTTTCAAGTCTTCCGACTTTGAAGAGTCTTCTTGATTACCATCAAGGATCGTCGTGCGCCTCAACGTCTTCGTCATTCCTTCATATATTAGTTCCTGAGCGAACTCTCTGGGGATTTGTTACAAAGCCTCCACATCACAACCTGCAAGTGAGTGAAAATATCTAACAGTTCCTGCAAAACAGATCGTCAGATAAAACCGTGCCCCAGGCGTGTCAAGATTTCAACACTTGGGTCACTCAACCTTCCAAATAAGATTTCAAGCGTTCAATCTTATAAACATGCATTGGAAGGAAACCTGTATGTTTTAAAATGCAGGATTCTTTACCAAAAATATCTGGATGTTTTTGCAATCAAAGCGGTAATGATAAACAAAAAACAAAATTATTTGACTGAATATGCATTTTATTGATTGAAAAAGTGTGGCTCAAATTGAGCGATACAAAAGGAAGCAATTCCTGAAAAGAGGTAATTGCGCTCAAAAGGAAAAATCTATCCTAATGGCAATGTGAAACTCGTGATCTCATCGAGTTCCAACTCGGTTACACCCCATATGTCCTCAGACTCTCCATGCTTTCTGCCTTCTGAACAAGACGTTTCTGATTGATCCCCACCGGGTATTATCCATGATGCTTTAACCAAAGCGCAAACGATCATGCTGGACGCAGTTGTTCGTTTCAATCCCTCTTTTGCCTGGACCGCCCTTTCGGGTTTTCAGTCCACCGGGATACCCTTTTTTGCCCAAGTCGCCTTCTCAGGTTTTCGACTTGCCGGGTGTACAATTTTCCTTTTTATCCCTAATTTTTGCCCGAACCTTTTTCTGTTTTTGGTTCGCCGGGATGCCCATTTTTGCCTGGACTATTTTGTTCTTTTCGTCCAGCGGGTCAATTTACACGAAGTATTTTTTAACTGCGTCCGCATTCACAGGGGATGGAAAATCCTCGCCATCCATGGTCGTTAGCAACAAGGCTCCGCCAGAGAAAACCTTCTTGACCACGAATGGACCTTCATAATTCGGTGTCCATTTGCCCCTTCGATCGTTTTGAGGAGGAAGGATCCTTTTCAGCACCATATCACCTACGTGATATACCCGAGGTCGCACCCTCTTGTCAAAAGCACGCTTTATCCTCTGCTGGTATAACTGCCCATGACAGATGGCTGCTAGCCTCTTTTCCTCGATCAGGCTCAACTCTTCATATCGGGTCCTTACCCATTCAGCCTCTTGCAATTTCACGTCCATCAGGACTCTCAAAGAGGGAATCTGAACTTCAACAGGTAATACAGCCTCCATCCCATATACCAACGAGAATGGAGTTGCCCCAGTAGATGTGCGTACCGACGTTCGATACCCATGCAATGCAAATGGCAACACCTCATGCCAGTCTTTGTAGGTTACCACCATTTTCTGCACAATCTTCTTTATATTCTTGTTGGCTGCCTCAACCGCCCCATTCATCTTCGGACGATAGGGAGAAGAATTGTGATGCTCGATCTTGAATTCCCGGCACAGTTCTGCCATCATCTTATTATTCAAATTAGAACCATTATCAGTAATGATCCTCTCGGGAACCCCATATCGGCAGATGATGTCTCTCTTGAGAAATCTGGCCACGACCTGCTTCGTCACATTCGTATAAGAGGCTGCTTCTACCCACTTGGTGAAGTAATCAATAGCCACTAATATGAACCTGTGCCCATTCGAAGCTGTAGGCTCAATCTTTCCAATCATATCAATGCCCCACATAGCAAACGGCCACGGAGACGACATTAAGCTCAACGGATTTGGAGGCACGTGCACCTTATCAGCATAAATCTGGCATTTATGACACTTCCGCACGAAATTAAAACATTGGGCCTCCATAGTCATCCAGTAATAACCTGCTCTCAGCAGCTTCTTTACCATTGCATTCCCACTGGCATGGGTACCGAACGATCCCTCATGAACCTCTTTCATCAATTGGCTTGCTTCTGCATCATCCACACATCTGAGCAAGACCCAATCGAAATTCCTCTTATACAAAACCCCATCCTTATTCAGGTAGAATACCATGGCTAACCTCCGCAGAGTCTTTCGATCTTTCTTTGATGCTCCCTCAGGATACTCTTGCGTCTCAAGATAGCGTTTGATATCATAATACCACGGCTTCTCATCATCAGGCGCTGTATCAACAGCAAACACATAAGCCGGTCTATCCAGACGACCAACTTCCACACTGGGGAACTGATTCCACCTCTGCACCTTAATCAAGGCAGCTAGAGTAGCCAAAGCATCTGCTAAAGGATTCTCCTCTCTAGGCACATGATGCATCTTCACCTTGGTGAAAAACGTCAACAATCTCCTCGTATAATCTCGATACGGAACCAAATGAGATTGATGCGTATACCATTTTCCGTTAACCTGATTTATCACCAGAGCTGAATCTCCATATATAACAAGGTTCTTGATCCTCAAATCAATCGCCTCTTCAATACCCAAGATACAAGCTTCATATTCAGCTACGTTGTTGGTACATTCGAATGTTAGCCGGGCAGCAAAAGGAATATGAGATCCTTTCGGCGTAACCAAAACAGCACCAACACCGCTTCCATTCACATTAACGGCCCCATCAAACATCAGAATCCATTCGGATTCAGGGTCAGGCCCCTCCTCCGGGATTGGTTCCTCGCAATCTTTCGATTTGAGAAACATGATGTCCTCATCAGGGAACTCAAACTTCATCGGTTGATAATCATCAATAGGTTGCTGGGCGAGGTAATCAGACAATACACTCCCCTTAATCGCCTTCTGAGAGGTATACTGTATATCATATTCAGTCAAAATCATTTGCCACCTCGCAACCCTTCCGGTTAATGCTGGCTTATCAAAAATGTACTTGATTGGATCCATCTTGGAAATCAATAAAGTGGTATGAACCAGCATGTACTGCCTTAGTCGGCGAGCGGCCCAGACCAAAGCACAGCAAGTTTTCTCGAGCAGTGAATATCTTGTTTCACAGTCGGTAAACTTTTTGCTAAGGTAGTATATGGCATGCTCTTTTCGACCAGACTCGTCATGCTGCCCCAATACACACCCCATAGACCCCTCGAGGACTGTCAGGTACAGAATTAAAGGTCTTCCCTCCACAGGAGGCATCAGAATCGGAGGCTCCTGCAAATATTCTTTTATTTTTTCAAATGTCGCTTGGCAATCATCATTCCACCTGACCGTCTGATCTTTTCTTAACAATTTGAAAATCGGTTCGCACGTGGCTGTTAGATGAGATATGAACCGTGAAATGTAGTTCAATCTACCTAAGAAACCACGAACTTCCTTCTCTGTTCTCGGTTCAGGCATTTCTTTTATCGCTTTTACTTTTGCAGGATCAACCTCGATTCCTTTCTCACTTACAATGAACCCCAGCAGTTTACCGGACCGCACTCCGAACGTGCACTTATTCGGATTCAACCTCAGTCTGAATTGTCTCAGCCGGTCAAACAACTTAGCCAAATCAACCAAATGCCCCTCTTCTGTTTGGGACTTTGCTATCATGTCATCAACATAGCATTCAATTTCATGATGAATCATATCATGAAACAAAGTCACCATGGCCCTCTGATAAGTAGCACCGGCGTTCTTGAGACCGAATGGCATCACCTTGTAACAAAAAGTACCCCACGGTGTAATGAACGTTGTTTTCTCCATATCATCTGGCGACATCTTGATTTGATTATAGCCAGAAAAGCCATCCATGAAGGAAAACACCGAGAATTGAGCTGTATTATCTACCAACACGTCAATGTGAGGTAATGGAAAATCATCTTTCGGACTAGCTCTATTCAGATCTCGATAATCCACACACATTCTCACCTTCCCATCTTTCTTCGGGACTGGCACAATGTTCGCAACCCATGGCGGATAATTAGTGACAGCAAGGAAACCAGCATCCCACTGCTTTTGCACTTCTTCCTTAATCTTCATTGCCATATCCGGTCGAGTTCTGCGCAACTTCTGCTTCACTGGAGGACAATCTGCTCTCAACGGTAGCTTGTGCACAACAATATCGGTATCCAACCCTGGCATATCTTGATAAGACCAGGCAAAGATGTCGACATACTCTTTCAACAATGCCACCATTCTGTTCTTGACACTTTCCTCCAAAGCAGCCCCGATTTTCACTTCTTTCTTAACCTCATCGGTACCCAGGTTCACAACCTCTATCTGTTCCTCATGCGGCTGAATCACCTTCTCCTCTTGTTTTAACAACCTGGCTAATTCCCCTGGCAGTTCACAATCTTCTTCGCCTTCTTCTTCAGCAAGATAGATCGGATTGTCGAAGTCATACAAGGGTGTAACAGGATTGTTATCAATGAGATCCGGAGAGGAATCGCATCTGCATGAATGTTGATTCATGCATTGCTTTAGAACCGGTGCGACAAAACAAAAAGAAAAATGAAAACATTGCCATTTTTATTTGTTTTTATTTTTAAACTGCAAAAATAAATGAAAAACAGGGAACACCGCTTTTGACTGAAAAACATCCTTTTATTAATGATGCAAAATTTTGCAAATTATGACATGAGGTGGCCCTTACAATGAACCATTACGTGTCGGGCAACACGTAAGGTTTGCATGCAAATAAGAAAGAAACAAGAAAAATATTACTCTTCGAGGAGAGTGACCCGGATGATCTCTTCGGCTTTCCAGTTGCGGATTTCCATCCCTGGTGCGCATGGCGTTATCCACCGGTCCATGTCACAATCGCTGTCAGTATCTTCACCCATCATGCAGATGTGGTCTGGATCTAGCATTCCGGCACTGGTGAAAGTTACAGGCGCACGATGTCCTCTTCCTCGTCCCAAGCCTCGGCCCGGCTGATATCCAACCCCAAAACGGTCCTTCTTCTCAGGGACCTCCATCATTTTGCCCCAACCAGGAGCCTCTCCGCTTTTGACCACCTCAGCAGCCTGCTTGTACGAAGCGATGGATGGTTTCTCCTCTTCTTGCTTAGCAAACAGAGCATTCTCCACCTTGACGGTTTCAAATGCCTGACTAGGCGTTTCCCATATCTCTCCATCCATCTCCACATACTTAAACGAAGACAGGTGGCTGACAAAGATGTCCTCCTCTCCGCAAACAGTAACGACTTGGCCTCCCCAGACATATTTCAGCTTCTGGTGCAAAGTCGATGTAACTGCTCCCGCAGCATGGATCCATGGGCGACCCAACAAGCAACTGTAAGCCGGCTGGATGTCCATAACATAGAAGGTCGACTTAAACACTTCTGGGCCAATCTTCACTGGCAATTCCACCTCCCCAAACACGGCCCGTTTTGACCCATCAAAAGCACGCACTATCAAATCAGTCGGGGTCAAAATCAGCCCATCACAGTTTAGCTTCGCTAGGGCTTTCTTAGGCAACACATTCAAAGAGGATCCGGTATCAACCAGCACATGTGAAAGCACAGCCCCTTTGCACTCCATTGCAATGTGTAAAGCCCTATTGTGGTTCCTTCCATCTACGGTCAAATCCATATCAGTAAAGCCCAGCCCATGGCTGGCATGAACATTAGATACCACGGTCTCCAACTGATTGATTGTGATCTCTTGGGGAACATACGCCTTCTTCAAAATCTTCAACAAGGCTTCCCTATGCCCCTCTGAGCTCAATAACAGTGAAAGAATGGAAATTTTGGACGGAGTTTGCTGCAAATGATCCACCAGCTTGTACTCTGACTTCTTGATTATTCTGAGGAACTCTTCAGCCTCATCATCAAGTTTGTTATCCGACCCCGCAGGCGTCGGTGTCATCACAGGAGTACCTTCGTTATTCACCACAGCTTTACCCTTTGCCCTGGCTAAAGCCTCGGCCTTTTCTTTCTTCTCTTTTTCTTCCTCCCCCCTCCTCAAAGTGTCGGGAGCAAACAATCTTCCGCTGCGAGTGAAACCACTGGGACCGGCATTATCCACCTTTAGCACGGTGGTTTCACTAGCAAATTGCTCTTCCAATCTCTTACCATTACAATATATCTCCCCACCATAATGCCAAGGTACGGCATCATCTTTGTCATATGGAATTGGCCTAGGTACCGTGATGGTAACTGGGGCCTCCTCCACCAGATTTGACAAATCCACCGGATCATAGTATATAGTTATGATGGAGACCTCTTCCTTCTTCCCTTCAGACTTCTCGATCACAATCTCCCCATCGTCCATCAGCCCCTGGACATGCTTCCTCAGAAGCTCACAACCATTTGCAGAAATAGTGCACTCAGCACACTCAAACCCGCAGCCCGGGTAAACCCCATTTCTTAACAACTGCCTCTTGACCTCAGCCAAAGGCGTCTTCAGCTGATCAACCTCAGACAGTCCAACCCTATTTTCAGCAGAAATTGCATTCACCCCCCTTTGACCATGCGCGGGCATGGGATTTGTGTTGACGTTGGGAGATGGAGCAAAATTAATAGCCTTGGAATCCACTAGATCCTGAACTGTGTGCTTAAAAGCTTTACAGTTCTCAATGTTATGCCCAGGCGCACCTGAGTGGAATTCACACTTCGCGTTCTCATCATAGCTGGGCGGCCTTTGATCAGGTCTCAAAGGTGCCAGAGTTCTAGTTTGCACAAGGCCCAAATCTTGCAGCTTCTTAAACAAGAAAGCATAGCTCACTGGAGGCCTATCAAACTGACGATCCTGCACTCTGCCCCGGATCTGATAACCAGCCCTTTGCTGTCTCTGCTGAAAGGGTTGTTGTCTCTGTTGCTGTTGCGTCTGTTGTTGCGGTTGTGCTGGCTGAGACTCAGCAGGAATTGTCACCGCAGCATTGTGCTGGAAGTAACGGTCCCTACTGGGTCCACGTTGAGTGTACACTGCACTGGTATCTCCCTCTTTCTTCCTCTGTCCACCATTGTTACCAAACGGCTTTTTCGACCCTGAAGAAGAAGAAGACGCACCCTGAATTTTGCCCCGCTTTAACCAACTCTCTATTCTTTCTCCAGCTACCACGATATCAGAGAAGTTGGTAACAGGACACCCCACCATTCGTTCTGCAAACGGCCCCTGCAGGGTCCCCATAAACAAATCCGACATCTCCCTGTCCACCAGAGGAGGTTGCACCCTCGCAGCCAGTTCTCTCCATCGCTGAGCATACTCCTTGAATCCTTCGTTATGCTTTTGAGACATACCCTGCAGCTGGGTACGACTCGGAGCCATATCAGCATTAAATTGGTATTGCTTAAAGAAAGCATCTCCCAAATCTTGCCAGCTTTTGATATCGGACGATCTCAACTTGGTGTACCATTCCAAGGAGCCTCCAGACAGGCTGTCCTGGAAAAAGTACATCCACAGTTTTTGATCCGCGGTGTATGCTGAGATTTTGCGGACAAATGCCTGGAGATGAGTTTCCGGGCAGGAACTACCGTTGTATTTATCGAACGCAGGCGCCTTGAATTTCTGAGGGATTACAATCCCCTCCACCAGCCCCATGTTGGACATATTTACCACCCCAGGCGTGGCATAGCTCTCCAGCACTTTGATTTTCTCAGCCAGCAGCTGAATTTCCTTATTCTGAGGAGGAATGTCGTAAGGCACAAAAGGCTCATTTCGCATAGAGAACTGGTCAGCCTCTCTATCTTCCTCCTGATCCTCGTCAAACCCATAAAACGGAGGCACAAAGTTGTCCTTCATATTCTGACTAGGCCCAGGTTGACCAGCAGCACCAGCATTATTCACCAGACCAACTGTTGTCCTCTTTCCCCCATCACGAGATCCCTGCCCCTGGTTGGAGACTCCATCCAGGTTGACCCCACTGTTCTGAGCAGAAACCCGCTCGAGTTTCTCAACTTTATCCGCCAGCGCTTTCTGACCAATGGCAAAACCTTGCATTATATTGATCAGTTCGTTCATTTTCTCCTTCAGTTCCAGCATATCAGCACTGGGAAGCTCCATGAGTCTGGGAGTGTTTCTTCTTGTGTAATATCGGTGAGGGCGAGTTGAGTGCAGGGGTACTACTCTTCGAGCGCGAGCAATGATTCCTGTCACAATCAAGCACGTTAGTAACAGATACCTGCAAAATAAAACACAAGTTATCATGATTATGCATGAATGCAGTGTCTATCCATATGAAGGACACTTTGTCTCTTGATCCTGGCATCATCGAGACAAATAATAATCCGGCATCGATATTCAGTCATTCAGCGCTTGATTCATCGTGCAGATCGGAGATATGTGATTTAGCATGATACCCCCAACCATGTGTGTGCTTGTGAGAGTGCATACAGCAAAGCAAATAAAGCTTGAAAACCATCACTGAATAGAAAATCACCATCACATAACCAAAAGTGCACAAACAGTGCCATAGTCATACATCAAGTCAGATATCAAATACAATTCTCCAGAATATGAAAGAAATACAGACAAGTGAATTCCGTCAACAAGCCTGACGGTAATCCAACACAAATGCAAGATCTAACTGGATGAGGGTCCCGCAGGTGGCCCTATCTCGTCTTCCATCCTCACAAACTCTGCGGTGAACCTGAGCTCTGTGTTCTCCTGCTGTAGTCTCCCCACTTCCTTCTGATGAATCTTCATCTGCCTGAAGTAGTGGTCTCTCTCAGCCATATAGTGATCTCTCTCTGCAATGATCTTTAGCTTCTCTGACTCCTTGACTTGCAGCTTTGCCTCCCACTCAGCAATGAGACCCCTGACTCTGTCATCTCTCTGATCCCGGACAATGATCTGCCTCCTCTTTTCATCTTCAATCACCTTCGATGCTCTGAACAGCTTCTCCTTTGTGATGTCATGTTCCCTGTTGGACGATGCTAAAGCTTGGCTGATCTTCCCATAGTAGGCTGTATCCATCTCGAAGCGTTTGGCCTCCAAAGCATGTCGCTTGTCTTGATCTTCCATCTTCACTTTGATTTCTTGATTAGCTGCCTGAAAATGAGCAACACTTCTTTCCAACTCCGCTTTCTCTGCAAGTAACTGGTCTCTGGCCCTCTTCATCTCAAGGAATTCTTCCATGCTGACAGAAGAACTTGGACCCTCAATCCTAGGACACACTGAGTCACCTCCAGGGAACGGTAGAAATGTAGACTCAATCCTCTTCCGCAACCAATCCTCAAATAGTGGAAAATACCGGCAGTTGACTTTGCCATAAGGAACCTTACCCCTCCTCTGGATATCTCGCCATTCGTCCAATACCTGCCTCAGCTTGGTCTGGTTACCATCAATCGGGAAATAGAAGGACTCCTGAATCTCTCGCCCGAGAGGAGGACCCTCTATAGCAAACCCCATCTGTCTCCGGAGAAGCATCGGGTTGTAATTAATGCAACCCTGAACTCCCACCAAAGGCACATTAGGTAAACTCCCACAACTGCATATGAAGTCCTGACCAGCTAAACCATTATGAGTCCAAGCAATGTCATCAGCCCGCAGACCCATCAATCGGAAGGACCACTTGACACTAGGGTCAATCTGAACAAAAGCACCTCGGGAAGGCAAATACCCCATGAACCATCTAAAGAGCAACTGAGAGCAGCATCTGACCAGACCCCCACGCCTCTTCTCATTCCTGTTATGCACTGAATAGTAGACATCTCCAATCAGGGTAGGAATAGGGTTTCTCTGCATAAACAATCTGATAGCATTATGGTCCACAAAATTCTTCTGGTTAGGAAACAACACAATCCCATAAATGCTCACAGCAATCAGAGCACATACCGTCTTCCAGTTACCCACAGCAGCATGTTCCTTGGCATTGGCCTCCAAGAAACTCAAATGAAAACCGGGTAACTTCCCCTTTTCCTTCAATCCTTCCTTGACCATTTCCGGACTCAAATAAAGAGCGCGTGAAATCCCAAGGACATCTGGCTCTGCTCTGGTGACATGGAACGGAATCTGATCACGGATCTGAATACTCAGGATGCCAGCATAGTCCTCCATCAGAGGTCCCAACAGATAATCTGGAAATACAAAGCATCTCAGCCCCGGGTCATAAAACTGGAGAAGGGTATGGATGGCGCTTCTGTCACTGTCAGTGAGCCTGAAAACCATCTTCAGGATACCGCCATATGCCTCTCTAAACGTCCCCACATGGTCGGGAGTAATCAATGCTATCATATCCTTGAGCACACCAATCTCTGGATCAAAGAAACTGTAAGCAATGTTGTTCTTCAAACCGGTCCTCATATTGGAGCAGAAAATCTCTCAACCAGAATCTCGATCAAAAGTGTCCCTGCATATGGGTAAACATGGGTTAGATGCAATTAATGCAAAATGCAATGATGCTGATGAATGAATGCAATGCGTTGCCATCCTCCAAGCCATCTGATCATTTGCACTGAATCTGGGCTCTGAACTGATCACAACCATCTGAGGACTGCACAATCGTCAATCAGACTCACGGGTTCCGAAATAAACGGAAGACAGATACATCATCATCATCATTGAACCATCTCTGAGCAGATACCACAATCATCTGAATCGGCCCGGGGAATCCTGAAATAAACGGATCCCCACTGATAAATATCTCGGCCCGGGGAATCCTGAAATAAACGGATCCCCACTGATAAATCACGGACAGCACTCCGGCGTCTCGGCAATAACTGACCATAAATCCGACTCATAATTATGTCTCTGAATCACTGATCACAAAGTCACCATCTGCGTCCATCTGATTATGCATCTGAAAGAGTCACCCTCCCCTCACAGGCAAGTTCTAATCAAGTCATCCTAAGGCGGATAATGGTCTCGACAATCGGGCGGAGATACTCAATGGGTTTGCCCTTTCGGGTGTGCCATTGTAGCTCCCTTAAAATCGTCTAAACCAAAGATCCGGGAATGATCGGTCACCAGAGTCAACAACTCAAATGGAGTGACTCAAACAAAGCGGAATATCCACAGAGATGAGCACTATCAAGTGAGCCTCGTCCGGCTTGTGGCACATCACGCCGCCAGGCACATGTTGACTTAACATGAAAGAGGCAACGTGAGACCACACTAGCCCTAGGTGTATACTCGGGCCTGGGTTTTAGCCCCACTCAGAACACCCACCCCACACAACAGAACCACCTGCAGAGGACAGCAACAACATGATAGTATGATGCATGCAAACATTTAATGCAAATATATACACACTGGTTAGAATAATAAATGCAATAAATAACACAAACAAGCAACCTAAACTAATCCTAGAACGCTAGGAAGGACTCGCTTAGGGACGATGGACCAGCATAGGTCTACATCGCAAGTCCCCAGCAGAGTCGCCAGCTGTCGCATCCTGCGAAAAATCAACCGGCGAGACTCAAAAGAAATACACACAGAGCCGCCACTGCGCGTTATTTATCCCAAGATAGGGAAAGGAAACGCTCAGAGAAACCTGGAAAGACATGGTCTCGCGACCAGAGAGAAAAGGTTCGGGAGTCGGTTACGCGAGGGGAAGGTATTAGCACCCCTCACGTCCGTCGTACTCGACGGGATCCACGTCCTAGAATAAAGAAAAGGTTGCTAAACATCACACACACACACGGGGAACGCAGGTGGGGTTAAGAGGAACGAGCTCGATAAGGTATCGCACCTTATGCCTACATATCTTGTCTGGAACAAGAATCAGAGCCTCTGTAGTTCGGCTTACGCACGCCAAACAACACA